>NC_083420.1:65078653-65437345 GCF_020745735.1 Hemiscyllium ocellatum
AAAACAAATCCTCATGATCTGAGGATCCTAAGAAGAGGCATGGGTGGCCGTGGCTGACGAGGGAAGTTAAGAAACATATAAAGTTAAAAGAGAAAAAGTATAACATAGCAAAGATACGTGGGAAAACGGAGGACTGGGAAGCTTTTAAAGAACAACAGAGGATTACTAAGAATGAAATACACAGAGACAAAATGAGGTACGAAGGTAAACTGGCCAGAAATATAAAGGAGGATAGTAAAAGCTTTTTTCATGTATGTGAAAGGCAAAAGAAAAAAAAATGGTTAAGACTAAAATTGGGCCCATGAAGACAGAAACAGAGGAATATATTATGGGGAACAAAGAAATGACAGAATAATTTAATTGATGCTTCAGATCTGCGTTCACTGAGGAAGACACAAGCAATCTCCCTGAGGAAACACTGGCTGAAGGACCTGAACTTAATGGAATTTATATTTGCCAGGAATTGGCGTTGGAGAGACTGTTAGGTCTGAAGGTTGGTAAGTCCCCAGGGCCTGATGGTCTACATCCCAGGTACTGAAGGAGGTGGCTGGAGTCATCGTGGATGCGTTGGTGATTATTTTCCAGAATTCGATAGATTCGGGATCAGTTCCTACGGATTGGAGGGTGGCTAATTTTGTAACACTTTTTATGAAAGTTAGGAGAGAGAAAGCAGGAAATTATAGACCAGTTAATCTGACTTCAGTGGTGGGAAAGATGCTAGAATCTATCATAAAGAATGAATTTGCAACACATCTGGATTATAATAACAGGATAGGTCAGATTCAGCATGGATTTATGAAGGGGAAATCATGCTTGATTAATCTTCTGGACTTTTTTGAGGATGCAAATGTGTGGATGGAGGAGGGAGATCCAGTAGATGTCGTGTACCTGGACTTTCAGAAAGCTTTTGATAAAGTCCCACATAGGATGTTAGTGAGCAAAATTAGTGCGAATGGGATTGGTTGTTTGGCTGACAGGAAACAAAGAGTAGTGATAAACTGCTCGATTTCAGAATGGCAGGCAGTGACCAGTGGGGTATCGTAGGGATCAGTGCTGGGACCGCAGCTTTTCACAATATATATTAATGATATAGAAGATGTTATCAGTAATAACAATAGCAAATTTGCTGATGATACTAAGTTGGGTGGCAGAGTGAAATGTGAGGAGGATGTTAGGAGATTACAGGGTGACCTGGACAGGTTAGGTGAGTGGGCAGATGCATGGCAGATGCAGTTTGATGAGGATAAATGTATAGTTATCCACTTTGGTGGCAAGAACAGGAAAGCAAATTACTACCTAAATTGAATTAATTTAGGTAAAGGGGCAGTACAAAGAGATCTGGGTGTTTTTGTACACCAGTCAGTGAAGGTAAGCATGCAGGTACAGCAGGTATTGAAGAAGGCTAATAGTATGCTGGCATTCATAACAAGACGGATTAAGTATAAAAGCAAAGAGGTTCTTCTGCAGCTGTACAGGGCCCTGGTGAGACCACACCTGGGGTATTGTGCGCAGTTCTGGTCTCTAAATTTGAGGAAAGACATTCTGACGATTGAGGGAGTGCAACGTAGGTTGACGAGGTCAATTCCTAGAATGGCGGGACTACCTTATGCTGAAAGACTGGAACCACGGGGCTTGTATACCCTTGAGTTTAGAAGACTGAGAGGGCATCTGATTGAGACATATAAGATTATTAAAGGATTAGACACTCTGGAGGCAGGAAACATATTTCCGCTGATAGGTGAGTGCCGAACCAGACAACACAGCTTAAAATACGGGGTAGAAAATTTAGGACAGAGATGAGGAGAAACTTCTTCACCCAGAGAGTTGTGGCTATGTGGAATGCTTTGCTCCAGAGGGCAGTGGAGGCCCAGTCTCTGGATTCATTTAAGAAAGATTTGAATAGAGCTTTCAAAGATAGTGGAATCAAGGGTTATGGAGATAAGGCAGGAAGCGGACACTGATTAAGAATGATCAGCCATGATCATATTGAATGGCGGTGCAGGCTTGAAGGGCAGAATGACTTACTCTTGCATCTATTGTCTATTCACCTCTATTAATCTGAGTGTGAGATTAGTTTTTTTGTGTTTCTCCTGATCTGAGAAAGGATATAATTACGTTGGAAGCAGTTCAGAGATATTTCATTCCACGAATTATTGTGGTGGAAGGTTTATATTATGAAGGCTTTAACAGGTTACTCTTGGAATGATAATGAAACATACAAGACCTTGAGGAGAGTGGATCAAGTATATTCCCGCTGGGTGTTTGTATCATCCAAATTTGTTGTCATTGTCATAGAACCTCTACTGTGTGGAGGCTGGACATTCCAAACAGCATCCCGACTGGACGTGCTCCCTACCTTATCCATGTAATCCCATAACAAACCCACCTAACCTACACATCCCTGGGCACTGTGAACAATTTAGCATGGCCAAAATTGTTTAAACTGCACATTTTTCGACTGTGGTAGCAAACTGGAGCATTGGGAGGAAACCCACACAGACACGAGGAGATTGTTCAAACTCCACATGCAGGGTCGTCTGAGGATGGAATTGAACCCAACTCCTAAGTGATATGAAGTAGCAGTGCTAACCACAGATCCACCATACTCCTTCATTAGTTCTGTTAACTTGTGGCTGACTAAAGCAATCTGCATGACTTGCTGTTATCACTGAAGCTAATCCATTCTGAGACATTTATCAGCGACCATATCACCAACCTGGTTACATTTAAAATGTGTTGTGAGCATGGAGGAGTGTGACAAAAAAGGAAATAGGGACACCCTCCAACCTCAGTCAGAACTGGAGTGAGGAGAAATTCACAAAGTGGGAATTCAGTCAAGTGGGAATTCTCTTTCCTAGAAGTTTGGGATGGCTGAATCTTTATATTGAACCGAGACTGTCTTTGTCCATAGACAGGTGAATCAGGGTTAACGGCGCACGGAGAGAAAAGTGCAGCTGGCACGTCAATGAGATGAGCCACGGTCTTATTTACTGGTGGAGTAGTGTCAAATGGCCGAATGGCTCACTCGTGTCCCTCAAATCTACATTCTAATGTTCCATTCAGCCCTTTGGATCTGCTACACAAGGGTAGATCGAGGCCACTCCGATGGTTAGGTATAGTTTCGGAAATGTACTTGGAAAATCCAGGCTGGGTCAGGAAGTGACCCCTCACCCACAATCCCTCTTTCCAGGCTTCCTTTCTCTAACTTCTGATCCCGATGTAACTCGTGTTCCACACGTAGATTTGCTTTGAATACAGTCTTCATATCCCACCCAAGGTTAACTCAAACAAATCCTCTGCTCATCTGAATGTAGAATTACACAACACAACTTCCAAGAAAATAATCAGTTACTTTCCAAAAGCATAACATGTGAACTTAATAAATACGAACAAGAGTAGGCCATTCGATCCCTCATGCCAGCACTCTCATGTAATAACAACATGGCTCCAGATCTCAACTCCACTTTCTTGCCGACTCATGGTACCTCTGCACACCTCTCTGGGTTGGGTAATTCCAGACATTCACAACCTTCTGAGGGAAGACATCACTTTGCATCTCAGATTTAAATCGATGCTCCATATTCTGTGTCTATGTCCTCGAGATCGAGACTCCATCCAGGAGTGGAAACAACTTCTCAACATCTACCTTCTCAATCCACTTCTGTTTCCTGTATTTATCAGCAGTATCAGTCCTTTTTTTATTTAAACTCCAATAAATAATCGCCTCAGTAGTTTAGAGATTCTCAATAACACAACCCTTTCATCCCAGGAACTCACCTGATGATCTAACCTAGTTACTTGTTGCATCAGCATGCTGACTTTATATTTCGTACACAGGAAGACTCCAATCCCTTTGAACTGCTCCTTTTCTGGAGTCCACTCCATTGAATAACAGCCTGCCTTTTGATTCTCAGTGTCTTCCACAAACCCAGATGTATAATGCACTCAGATCACTCATTCAGGCTATCATTATAGATTGTAAATAACTGATGCCATCCGAATGATATTTGTGCTACTCCAGCAGATACACCTTTATCATAAAAATCAATTTATGCTGACTCTCCGATTGCTATGTGTTAACCAATCATCATCCCATGCTAATACATTATCCGTCATATTATGAGTTTCTGTCTTGTGTAAGAACTTTTATTTTGTAATACCTTGTGGAAAATCTCTGGAAAGCCTCGTGCCTCCCACTCCTCCTTTATTATGCCCACTTGTTACATTCTCAGAGATCTCCAGAAATACTTACATGATTTTACAGGCAAAATATAGATCCTCTTTAGAAGCTTTTCTAAATGTCCATGCTAGCCAGGTTTTTCAAATTAAGCCATTCCCATCTGCTTCCATTTGGTCCATATGCCTCTCAACGGTTCAGATTGATATGTTTGTCCAAATGAAATAAATGTTGTAGCTGTACATGTATCTACCACTCTTCCTCTGGCAGTTCATTCCATGCCCACACCACCCTCTGTGCAAAAGTTTTGCTTCGTCGTGCCTTTTATCTCTTCCCTCTTTCACCTTAAACATATGCCTTCTATGTTTGAACTCCTCCATCCTGTAGAAAATACCTTGGATTTTCACCCTATCCATTCCTCCTATAATTTTATAAACTTTTATAATGTTAAACATCAACGTTCGACACTCCATCTGATACTAACTTCAAGGCCAAACATTTAACGATTAGCACTGCAAATTTGAAACAATATTAAAAAGGACAGGTAAACAATACTCAGCCCAAACTTCAAACTATGATTGTTTTTCTCCATGTTACAATACTAAGGCAGCATGACACTCATACTAGTGCCAATAAGCTGCCAAACACCTGAATTTATTTGTCTGAAGGGGGTGATGATCTCTACAGTGAAAACATATCTCTGGCTAGATCTATATAATATCACATGTTCCACATTGTCTCTCCTGGCCTCACCATGACCTTGTGTCGTTGCGCCTTCTCGAAATTGCATTCAATAGAGAGAACCCCTTTCCCCCATTCACACCTTAATTTAAACCCAGTTTACATCACCTTCTCGTTCACCACTGCTAAAAGCCCGCTAATCTTTGCCACACCCTCTTTTCAGTTCTGAAGAAGTGTCACTCTGGACTTGAAACACTAACTCTGTTGATCTATCTCTGCAGATGCTGCCACATCTGCTGAGTTTCTCCAGAAATGAATAGGCACAGATTAAATGTTCAATTAAACAAATAACCATGCATTGTGTAAAAAAGAAGTACAAAAATTGCTGGAGAAACTGGGAGCTTTGTAGAAGGATCACTGGACCTAAAGGTTTAACTCCGCATTCATTCCAGTAAATGCTGCCAGACTTGCTTGGTTTCTTCTGCAATATCTATTTTTGAACAAGTTCCAAAGATTTGTGTCAAAGCTGCTGAAAACTCCTGCCCAGCATGGAAAACTGTGCACTGGGAAGTGAAAGATAATGCATGGTGAACAAATTCATTGACTCTGAAACTGCATAAGGCTGGTGTCACTGACACTACAGAGCTCTGAATCATGGTCAGTGAGAAAAACAGAGGGAAACACATTCACTTCAAATACAAAAGTTGACATTATGGAAAATAAACAATTTTGATTATTACCTTAAATTATTTGAGTTAAAGTAACAAATTTGAAGCGTGTCACTAAGAAGAGACATCCAGCATAATGAGAATATGAAAATTGAATTATTGCCCCATCAGAAATCAGGTTAGGTCACTGAGTTCAGGGCTGATGGGTGAATGGGTCCCGGTGTGAACTGGGGGACTGTCAGTGGAATTGAATTGCTGATATTGCAGCTCAAACTGGTTATCATGTCATGATGTAGACCACAGCAACAGCAGAAACAGACATGTATTCAATCACAATCTGCAACTTATTTCCAGGTTAATCCATCAGTCTACCATTACCATCAAGCCAATCCATGGTTCAGTAAGGAGCGTGGGTGAACATACCAGAGTCGGAGCCATGTGTCACCTATACCTGATGATAACCCATTAAAGCTACCTCACTTCACTACTTACATTCCAAACAGCAGGACTAACATCGGATATGGAGGGAGAACTTATCCCAAGACCAGTAGATCAGATCTAAGCTCTGTCGCCCGGCCACATCAAAGCATAAATATTGATGGACTATTAAACAATTTATTGGAGGAGAGGACTAAATATCGGAACAGCCCTGTAAATCAGTGAAAATGTCAAGAATGTGGTGTCTGTACTATCCTCAGCCAGACGTGTTGAGTGGATGATCCACAGATCACGCATCATGATGCCCACAGTGTCACAGATGCCAGCCTTCAAACAATTCGATTGGCTGCACGTGAACACAGCTGAACACAGTCGATATGACAAAGCCAATGGGCCTTGACACCATTCCCGTTAAAGGACTGAAGACTTGCTCTGCACCACAAACCATGTCCCCGGGGAAGCTGTTTCATTCCAGCTCCAACTCTGACATCTCTGTTTCAATGTGGAAAACGTCTCAACTATGTCCGATCCTCTCAGAGGAGAATAATTACAATCTGATGAATTACCATCCCCTCAGTCCGATCACAATAGGCAAATTGGTGGGGGTTTTGTTTGACAGCTGTCAAGAAGCACAGAAATTATCCACTCTGTTTGGTTTCCGTTAGTTCCTCATTTGGAGATGGTGCTATTGTGCAAATGCCACTGGATTAGTAAATCAGACCGGGCTAATTCTCTGGCAATTGGTGGAAGTTAAAGAAAAATATAAAATATCGAGACCTAAAATTTGGGATCAGTAAAACTGATCTTGTGTCCAGTATTGATTTCAACATTGATCTCCTAACCAACGTACTTTCAGGAAGTGAATCTGCCATACTTTCCTGGTGGGTCCCAAAAGTGAGTCCAGACACACTGACATGTGATAAACTCTTCAGCGGTCTCTGAAATGGCCAAGCAGCACAGCCAATTGTATCAAACTGCTGCGAGGTCTTAAAGGATAAAACCGATAGACCACCCCGCACCAACCTCAGTATTCGAAAAGGGAATGGGAAACACAGTCTTGAACACTGCATAGGCCTCCTGAGAGCTTGTCACAGCATTTACAGAGCTTTCCCACAAACCGCACAGAAACATCGAGAAAGGAGTAGGTCATTAGACACATTGTGCTTTCCCCATGCTAGTGCATGCCAAACATCTTCTCGATGCAGGTTTCCCTACACAGTGTTCATACTCATTAATAGGTTTGAACGTTGTAAAAAAAAAGTAAGAACTGCTGTAGCCACTTCGGTCCATCAATTTTGCTCCTCCATTCAATATACAGGTAGTTCTCCAATAACGCATGTTTCTTTAAAATGATTTGGCTGCAATGCTACTCATAAACCGTTTTCTATGAAGTGAGCTCCCGTTTTCTATGAAGTGAACTCCCGTTCAATTTGACGCAATTCCTTGCTTGGCACCAGCTGAACAGCAAAACTCAGCCTCAGGAACATCTGTCTGCAAAATGCACAATCAATGCGTTCAGCTAAAACAGACATGTAATCCACTCGGCAAGCCTTGGAACTGGAAATTGTCGTCTATATTTAGAAAGAACTTTAGTTCATCTTGTGTGGAGAATATTGAGGAGAATTGGAATTCTGTGTCGGTATCACGTGGGCAGTCAACCCCCACGTGCTTTCTGGTGAAGAGTGTGGTGAAAGGTACACTGCTGTAGTTAGTGACTGTAGTGTGAAAGTGTTAGATTTACAGCATTGTTTCATTCCAATATATGACTTAAAGATTTACTTAGACTGGGATAGTGTGTGTATTAGACTAAACTTATTTTTTGTTTTTTCCTGATATTTGGTGTGGGCGTGCCAAATTCACAGTATTGTACAGGAACACAGTTACCGTATTATTAGAGAACAACGTGGAATGATAGCTGATCTTCCAATTTCACAGCATACTCCTGCTCTCTCCCTGTCTCTTTATTTTCCAGATATCCTTATTTATATTTAGTGCCTTGGTTTCCACAGCCTGATCTGGGAGAGAGTTTACCAGGGTTACCAGTCTCTGAGTGCAGACATTTATTCTCATCTCAATGAAGAGTTGCCTGCCTGAACCTAATACTGTGGGCTCTTGTTTTAGACGTCACATCCTGGAGAATTACCATCACTGCTTCCAACTTGTCTTAACTTGTCAGAGTTTTATGTATTTCACGGAAATCTCCACTTATTTTCCTAAACCTCATGGAATTCAGGTCCAGTCGCCCCAAACTCTGCCCCCAAAACCAGCCTGTCATTCCAGAGATCAGTCTGGTTTTCTTTTGCTGCTCTCTCTCAATGTCAGGTTTGTTCTTTATTAGGTAACTAAATACAAAATTGCACAATGTTCGAATTGGGGTCTCACCAAAGCCCTGAAAAGCTGCAGTAAATTATCCTTACTTCTGAAAACAAATCTCTCTGAAATGAAGGTGAATACATCATTTACCTTCCTAACTGCTTTCTGTTCCTGCAATTTTGCTTTCAGTGACTGGTGTACATGGGGATCCAGATCCTTTTCAATGTTGCAGTTTCCCTGTTGTTGAGTCGATGTACACTGGTCAGCGTGCCAACACAATTCCCAGTACTGACATCTGGCTTCAGAACTCACTGCCTTACATGGACTTGGAGGGCTGCGAGTAAGGAATAAAAAATACAGCTTATTTTCAATTATCGATTCACATTTTTCAACCAAATCCCTTTTCAAATGAAAGGGAGTCATTCTATTGTTCCAATCTAGGTACACAAAATCAATTTTTCCCAATTGTTCTATGTGTCACATACTTGCTCAGTCACTCCACTTGTCTCAATTACCTTGGAGCTGCTCAATCACTCACAATCTGACATTGTTTATTGCAGTCAGCAGACCTGGGAATATTGCATTTGAGCACCTCAACCAGAGCTATGATGTGAATTGGGAAAACCTGGGTCCCAATCCCCGATCCCTGCTATATCCTCCAAGCCTTCCACTCTAAACAAAAACGTTGTTATATTCCTACTCACTGTTTCTGGCCAGCTCTCCCATTCTGAAACCATGGCCATATATTAGCCCCAGTCCCATAGCTTTCGAATTTGCACTACAGGCTTGGGGCTTTATCAAAAATCTTTGTGAAAATGGAATCGTATTTCATTGACAGCTTTCACATAATTTTGCTAAAAGCCACTTTCTCAAATATGATTCATATTTCATTAATCTCTGTTAACTTGGCCTATGCCCATTACTTTCAGTCTAATACCTTCTCTAAACTATTTAGCTTTTAATTTCATTATATTCCCTTTTTATCAACAAACTAAAGTTCCCTAGTATTGATAGGAAGTTTCTTTTTTTGATTTGTTTTGTTCTGTGAAGGCATGACAGAAGTATTTGTTCCAAAGTTCTGCTATTTCCAGGTCCTCAATTATCTGTTATCAAACTGTAAGAAAGCTGCACTTCTTTTTCTTAATTTTGCCATTAACATATTTTCAAAAGATATTACAAGTTCACTCTTATAAAATTTGATATTAAATTCTTCAGAAACCTATCAATTCCTACCTTACGTTATTCAATTATTGACCTTCCACAGCCATACAATTACAGAAACACAGACTCTGAAATAAAGCACCGTACACATTAGTTCCACTTTCCGACACAAACCTGTAGCCATGAATCTTACGGATTTCAAGTGCACAACCATGCATATTCTAATGATTTTCAGGTTTCCATGACAACTCCTCTTTCAAGAAGTGCATTCCAGGACCCAACACCCTCTGGCTGAAAAACAATACTTAAATCCTCACTGAACCTTAAACCCTTCACTTTAAAATGTGTCCCTTTGACAAAAAGAAACAGCTGCTATCCATCCACAATGTCCATGTCCCTCATAATCATATCCTTCGGAATCACGGACCCCTCAACCTTCTCTGCTCCAAACTAAACAACCTGAGCTTATCCAGTTTCTCTCCACAGCTGATATGCTCCATCCCGGGAACATCCTAATGAATCGGCTCTGCACCCCTTCCAGTTCAATCGCATTCTTCCTGTTATGTGGCTCCCAGAACTACACACAGTATTCCATCTTGGCCTCACCAACGTTCCACATAGCTCTTATAATCTATGCCTCAATGAATAAAGGCTATGTTTACGGTCCCCTATGCTTTCTCAAATTGTGTATAAATTTGTCCAGTCACATTTAGGGACTTCGGAGAACTAGGAAGAAGGCGGACAAGCTGGACGTCCAAGGTGGTTATCTCTGGTTTGCTTCCAGTTCCTCGGGCTGGTTAGGCCAGAAACAGGGAGATAATGGACTTGAACCTGTGGTTGGGGAAATGGTGCAGGAAGCAAGGATTTAAGATCTTGAATCACTGGGGTACATTTTGTGGTAAACATAAATTCTACAAGAGAGACGGTTTGCACCTTAATAGGTAAGGGACCAGCATTCTGGCAGGCAGGTTTTCTAATGCAACACCGCTACATTTAAACTAAGTAGCGGGGAGGGAGGGGACAAACTGGATGTACAAAAAGGAAATTGAAGGGAAAGTTAGAACAAGAGAAGTCAAGAAAGACAACTGTATCAATGAGGCAGAAAATTCCGAAAGGGATCATGCTGTAAGGTTGAGAGAATAGGGGTTGATGGGAAGGGTGAAGAGCAGATACAAATTAAAAATACTGTATATGAACGCACGAAGCATTAGAAATAAGACGGATGAGCTTGAGGCTCTTTTGGAAATTGGCAGATACGATATTGTGGGGATAACTGAGACGTGGCTTCAAGTCGTCAGGGCCTGGGAAATGAATATTCAATGTTACACGTGCTATCGTAAGGACAGACTGACGAGCAGAGGGGGTGGAGTGGCCTTGTTGGTAAGGGAGGATATTCAGTCCCTTGCGCGGGGGACCTAGAGTCAGGGGATGTAGAGTCAGTGGGGATAGAGCTGCGAAATACCAAGGGCAAAAAGACCTTCTAAGGAGTCATCTACAGGCCCCCAAACAGTGGTCTGGATGTCGGATGTAAGTTGAATCAGAAGCTGAAATTGGCCTGTGGTAAAGATGTTACTGCAGTTGTTATGGGAGAATCAGGATGGTATTGGACCTCAAGAAAGCGACTTTCTGAAGTGCCTTAGAGATGGATTCTTAGAGCAGCTGGTGCTGGAGCCGACAGGGAGAAGGCAATTCTGGATCTAGTATTGTGTAATGAACCAGAATTGGTCAGAAACCTCGCAGTGAAGGAGCCATTGGGATGTAGTGACCATAATACATTAAGTTTCAATATGCAATTTGAGAGGGAGAGGGTACAGTCGGAATTGACAGTACTTCTGTTGAATGAAGGGAACTATGCAGCTATGAGGGAGGAGCTGGCCAAAGTTCAATGTTGCAATACCTTAGCAGGGATGACCGTGGTGGAACAATGGCGGATATTTATGTATATAATGCAGAAGTTGCAGGATCAGTTCATTCCTAAAAGGAAGAAAGATCCCAGGAGGAGGCATGAGCGGCCGTGGCTGACGAGGGAAGTTAAGAAACATATAAAGCTAAAAGAGAAAAAGTATAACATAGCAAAGATAAGTGGGAAAACAGAGGACTGGGAAGCTTTTAAAGAACAACAGAGGATTACTAAGAAGGAAATACGCAGAGGAAACATGAGGTACGAAGGTAAACTGGCCAATAATATAAAGGAGGATAATAAAAGCTTTTTCAATTATGTGTAAGGCAAAAAAATGGTTACGACTAAAATTGGGCCCTTGAAGACAGAAACAGGGGGATATATAACATGGGGAACAAAGAAATGGCAGAAGAATTAAATGGGTACTTCAGATCTGTGTTCACTGGGGAAGACGCAAGCAATCTCCCTGAGATAACAGTCAATGAAGGACCTGAACTTAAGGGAATCTGTATTTGCCAGGATTTGGTGTTGGAGAGACTGTTAGGTCTGAAGCTTGATAAGTCTCCAGGGCATGATGGCCTACATCCCAGGGTACTGAAGGGCTCGGGAAATCGTGGATGCGTTGATGATTATTTTCCAGAATTCGATAGAATCGGGATCGGCACCTGAATATTGGAGAGTGGCTAATGTTATACCACTTGTTAAGAAAGGTTGGAGAGAGAAAGCAGGAAATTATAGGCCAGTTAGTCTGACTCCAGTGGTGGGAAAGATGCTGGAGTCTATTATAAAGGATGAGATTATGGCACATCTGGACAGTAGTAACAGGATAGAACAAAGTCAGCATGGATTTATGAAGGGGAAATCGTGCTTGACTAATCTTCTTGAATTTTTTGAGGATGTAACACTAAAGATGGATGAGGGAGATCCAGTAGATGTCATGTTCTTGGACTTTCAGAAAGCTTTTGATAAAGTCCCACACAGGAGGTTAGTGAGTAAACCTAGGGCACATGGTATTGGGGGCAAAGTACTAGATTGGATTGAAAATTGGTTGGCTGATGGGAAAAAAAGGGTAGTGACAAACGGCTCCATTTCGGAATGGCAGGCAGTGACAAGTGGGGTACCGCAGGGATCCGTGCTGGGACCGCAGCTTTTTACAATATATGTTAATGATATAGAACATGGTATCAGCAATAACATTAGCAAATTTGCTGATGTTACAAAGCTGGGTGGCAGGGTGAAATGTGATGAGGATGTAAGGAGATTACAGGGTAACCTGGACGTTGTGTGAGTGGGCAGATGCACGGCAGATGCAGTTTAATGTGGA
The DNA here is from genome assembly GCF_020745735.1 of Hemiscyllium ocellatum. Classification (NCBI taxonomy): domain Eukaryota; kingdom Metazoa; phylum Chordata; class Chondrichthyes; order Orectolobiformes; family Hemiscylliidae; genus Hemiscyllium; species Hemiscyllium ocellatum. Next base: position 65,091,316 of record NC_083420.1, read on the forward strand.
TAAATGTATGGTTAACCACTTTGGTGACAAGAACAAGAATGCACAATACTACCTCAATGGAATTAATTTAGGTAAAGGGGCAGTACAGAAAGATCTAGGTGTTCTTGTACACCAGTCAATGAAGGCAAGCATGCAGGTACAGCCGATAGTGAAGAAGGCTAACAGCATGCTGGCCTTCACAACAAGAGGGATTGAGTATAGAAGCAAAGAGCTGCTTCTCCAGCTGTACAGGCCCCTGGTGAGACCACACCTGGAGTACTGTGTGCAGTTCCGGTCTCCAAATTTGAGGAAAGACATTCTGGCTATTGAGGGAGTGCAGCGTAGGTTCACGAGGTCAATTCCTGGAATGGAGGGATTACCTTACACTGAAAGACTGAAGCGACTGGGCTTGTAAACCCTTGAGTTTAGAAGACTGAGAGGGGATATGATGGAGACATATAAGGTTATGAAAGGATTGGACACTCTGGCAGCAGGAAATGATTCCGCTGATGGGTGAGTGCCGAACCAGAGGACAGAGCTTAAAAATACGGGGTAGACCATTTAGGACAGAGATGAGGAGAAACTTCTTCACCCACAGAGTGGTGGCTGTGTGGAATGCTCAGTCTCTGGATTCATTTAAGAAAGAGATGGATAGGCCTCTCAAAGATAGTGGAATCAAGGGTTATTGAGATAAGGCAGGAAGCGGATACTGATTAGGAATGATCAGCCATGATCATATTGAATGGCGGTGCAGGCTCGAAGGGCTGAATGGCCTACTCCTGCACCTATTGTCTATTGCCTATTGTTTATTGTCTATTTTCATGTGTGGAGAAGCACCCTCTGAGCTTCCCCATGTGCTGCCATTCATTGTGTACTACTCTGTCTGGTTCCTCCAAAGTGCATCGCCTCATATTAATCAGGGTTACATTCCTCCTGCCGTTCTTCCACCCATCGGACCATGAAATCTGCATATTCCTGTAACATAAGTCCTTCCTACTCACTGCCAACCACCCTGCCAATATTTGCATCAAACACAAAGTTAAATATCACAGCCCACACCCCTCGTCAATATACACAGCTGTATCATTTATGGCTACCACAAAAAATAAGGTTAAAAATCACACAACATCAGGTTATAACCCAAAAGGTTTATTCGGAGGCATTAGCTTTCGAAGTACTGCTTCTTCGTCAGTTGGTTGTGCGATTTGAAAGCTCGTGCCTCCGAATAAATCTGTTGGACTGCAACCTGGTGTTCTGCAATTTTTAACTTTGTCCACTCCAGTCCAACACCAGCACCTCCGAGTCACAAATTAAAATGGACACAGCACTGATACCCGTGGTATACCATTGGACTCAATGGGCCGAATGGCCTTACTTCGACTGCTATGTCTTATGGTCTTATGGTCTGATGGACCCCGGCCTCCAGTCACACAAACAGCCTTCTACCACCACCCTCTGTCTCCAACCACTAAAGTTGATATGAATGCTACTTGACATATCACTAATGAGTCTTACCTGCTCCCTGCCAGCAGGTTTCCATGCCCCTGTGTTCGTCAGTCCCCTCCGAGTGAAGAATTTCCTCGTTATTGCAATTTTAAATGGCCTGTCCCAGATCCTGCCATTATTTACCTTGAATGTGGATAAGTCAGCCAGGGAAGCATTCTGTTAATTTCCAACTTGTCATATGTTTTGTGAATTTTCTAAATTTCACTGTGAACCACCACTCATTCTTTGAAACTCGAGAGAACATAGGCCGAGATTCCTCACCAGGCAATCTCACCATCTCAGGGATTAATCTGGAGAATATCAATAGCATTTCCCCTGTGATCAGTATGTTCTTTCTGCGATTCGGTCAACAAAACTGTACACAATACTCCAGGTACAGTCCCAACAACACGCTGTGAAACTACTTCAACATGTCTTTCCATCAATGTTCTGACTCTCTTAAATGAATGTGAACCAAACTTTAATTTTCCACTTACATAATATTCCTCCAAATATTCATCACATTCATTGCATTTACGCACTCACTGTTTGAGTTCTTACAGAAACCCTTCCGAAAATCCAATGTATGCCACCTCTATTGATTCCTCATTATCTATGCTGTAAGAAACAACTTCAAACAGTTCCGAAGTTTATCAAGTATTATTTCCCGATCTGAAATGCATGCTGATTCTCTCCATTGTTGCTATTAATTTCTAAATATCAACAAAAACCTCATCCTGTGTAATAGACTCCAACATTTTCCCTACAGATGTCAAGTTAATTCGTCTGCATTTCACTGTCTTCTTCCCTTTGTAGCTATTTGGATCCCTTCCATTCATCTATCGGAGCACGATTGCTAACTTCCATTTATCTGCAATGGCTTCCAGTCTCTGCATTATGTACAGGAAAATAAAACACAGTCATTGAGAGTGCAATTATTACTTCTTTTGGTGGTTTACTTCTGAAATTTGATAGGAAGTACATCTGTTTCGTAAGACTTAGCAATGTTCAATCCAGCTACATCTTCAAGTATTACGCTGGTACTGATACGAATTGATTTTATGTCTTCATCTCTGTAACTCCAATATGATCACTTGGTATTACTGATAATTTTCTGGAACTTCTTCCATGAAGACAGATGCAAAGAAACTGGTTGTTCTCTTGGTCAGTGCCCTGTTCTCCACAATAACCTCTTCTCTAGAATACACATTTCCACACTTGACCTTGCATTCATTTTGTTTCCATTGAAATATAGATCGTCTATTAATGTAGTCGTTGTGCTCCTGTTTGTTAGCATGCATGTTCACGTTTTGATTTCCTTATCAGTTTCATGGCCTTCCTTTTCTGGATCGTTAATTTCTGAGAATTCTCAGGTTTCCACATGTCTGGGAGTTTTGTGAAGTCACTTCCTATGATTAATCTATTTTCTAATTTGTTGTGATAACCATCATTGAGTTACTTTGTCACTTTTTGGTGTTTGAACCTGAAATAAATAGACGTGTTTTTCAGACTTTGCAGTATTTCCAACAACTCTTGGTCCTGACCAGATATATTCTTGAACACTGCAGGAGGACAGAAAAGAAATTGCGTGAGCACTGATTCGCTCTTTTCCATCATCGTTGGCCAACGGATGAGGTCCCAGAAGACTGGAGGGAAGCGAATGCTATGCCCTTAATCAAGAAACGTTACTAAGATAAACCTGGGAATTAAAGACCAGTAATGTTAAAATCTATTGGCTAAGATACTTGAGAAGATTCCGACAGATTTGATAGACTTGCGTTTAGAAAACACAGGATGTGATTTGGAGTAAGATTAGAAGGTCAGGCAACATCCAAGGAGCAGGAAAATCGATGTTCCGGGCAAAAGCCCTTCATCAACTTCAGCACGGCTTTGTGAATGAGAGATCGTAGCCCACAAATTTGTTGGAGTACTTTGATGAAGTCATCAGCATCGTTGAGGAGGGTAGGGTGATATACATAGTCTATATGGATTCCAGTAAGGCCATCAATAAGTTTCCACATGGTACGCTACTCTGGAATGTTAGATCACGTGGAATTGTTGGGTCGCTGGCAAATTAGGTACAAAATTCCTGTGATGGTAGGAAGCAGAGGGTAATACTGGAAAAATGCTGGCCAGACTGGAGGCAAGTGACTAGTGGAATGCCTCCGGGATTGGTGCTGGGACCACTGCATATTACATACATATAGTTGAGAATGTGCAGGTATGATTTGAAAGTTTGAAGACGACACTAAAATAGGCAGCATCAAGGAGAGTGACGAAGGTCATCAGAAATTTCAGAAATTATAGGAATACCTTGATCACCTGGGGAAGTCGGCTGAGAATTAGCAAATAGATGTTAATGTAGATAAGTGTAAGTTCTTGCACTTTAGAAGTCAAATCAGGATTGGAGTTACATGGTGAATGGTTGGGTCCCAAAGAGTGTGTGGATCAGAGGGGTCTTGGAATTCAGGTGCATGGTTCTCTGAAGGTTGATGATGAAAGCTTTTGGTACATGGCCTTGATCATTGAATTTCACTGAGTATCGAAATTAGGGAATTTCATTGCAGTTATACAGGATGCTGGTGAGGCCATATTGGCAGCGTTATGTTCAGTTTTGTTCACTTTGCCATCGGAAGAATGTTATTAAACTGGAAAATGTGCAGAAGAAATTTACAAGGATGTTGCCGTCTCAATGACGTGAGTTATAGGGAGATGTTGGACAAGCTCGGACTTTTTAATTTCGAGTGTATGAGACTGAGGGGGATCTGATAGAAGTGTATAAGATCATGACAGGCCTGAACCAAATGAATGCACTCAGTCTTTATTCCTAGGGTTGGGCAATCACAGACCAGAGGGTATCAGCTTAAGGTCAGAGGGGAACGCATAAAAAGGAACCTGAGGAAAAAGTGTTTTACACAGGGGCTGGTACGCATATGGAATGAGCTGCCAACGGAAGTAGTTGAGGTGGGTGCATAAACAACATTGAAAAGGCACTGGGACAAATACACAGATAGGTAAGTATTAGAAGGATACGGGGCAAAGGCAGGGAAATGGGATTAGCGTGGATGAACATTTTGGTCGGAATGGACCACTTTGAATGGAGAGGCCTGTCTCCGTGCAGTCCTACTCTATGGCTCTAACAACCATTGTTTGTCTCCCACTGAATTTGATATTGTACTTTCCCAATTCACTGGAGCAAACTTGACCCTCTAGCCTCAAGGCTACCATGATGTCTGACCAGAATGTTCAAGCATTCTATATTGTAATCAGACACCGAGTAAAATGCACCTTGGTAATGTCATTATTCCTGAAAAGCTGCTTCAGAGCAAGGTTATTAATTCGTCCTTCTGACCATACAACACCAAATCCGAAGTAACCTGCTCTCTAGTTTACTTCACAACATACTGTTCAACCTACCTCACATACACTTACAGAATTTATTTTTCACAGCATGAGCAGTCACGTAGTTAATGCAGTTTAGATGCAACTTGAGATCATCCAATAAAGCTGCAGTATCCATGATACTCGCATATCTAATTTCCAGAGCATATGATGATCAGATTTTCTTCTACTGTTTTGCTTTCGATACATAAAACACCAATATTTGTTTCTCCTTGCTATTTGTTAGCTCTACCTAAACTGATTATATGGAAGCTGAGGGTCAGGTCTGTGTCATTATTAGTGATAGACTTGGACAAGACATTCAGGGAGACTCACGTCGACGCTGAAACGATCTGAAGAAATGTCCATCAATACAGGACAAACATCAATATCCTCCCCGCTCTGTCAGGATAAAAGTCACTGTATTCTCTCTGCGCCCTCACGCTCAATGTGTATCTGTTATAGCACCTACCTCCAGACAATCCTCACGCTCTATCTCCAAATAAGGCTGAGGCACTACCACTCTCACTATTGAATTCAGCAACTTCCTTCCCACGCTTTCACTCTCACCTATGCAATGTTCCCCACACCCCCACCCCCCACCCCACACACACGCACACACTAATAAGACTGTATGGATTCAAAACGGTCAACTGACTCATTTCAGACACCTCACAATTACCCCAGCCCACCCTCCACCAGCACAAACAGCAGGGACACCCACTCCTGCCCACCCTCCCTCTTCCCTATCTCCCATCCAAGAGAAACAACCTGGAATAGGACAGAAAGGGCCAAGCCGAGTGGTGGATTAATCAAAATCCATTCTCCCACCAAGTACGAGATGGGGCGGTCTGGGACACCTCGTGTGGCGTTTCTGAAACATCCATGTCCCACTGACCGATTAAGGAGCAGTGCTTATTGAAAAGCAATTCTTACTTTAAGCCCACAGGCAGTTCCAATGACAGTCCTTTCACCCCTCCCCCCCAAAATAAAAACACAGATTTCTCACTACACGGAATTGTACACACAGAAATACACAGAAATATTGGAAAACAACCCAATATACGATTAAGCACAATACAAGCAAGGGGATACGCATACTCACACATAGAAACAAATAGAGACATATAGAGTCACACACAAATCGACACAAACACAGATGGAAACACGCAGGCTGATACACAGAAAGACACACAGACACAGACACAAGAGTCAGTAAGACATAAATAGATAAGTTTTTGATTTATTAGGGGATTACGGATTCTATGGGAAAGGCAGGAGAATGAGGTTGAGGAACATATAAGAAATTACTGATCGGTATATCAGATTCTATGGGCCAAATATGAGAACCTTTTACCGCTAATGGAGTCAGCTGTTACTAGGGGACACAGCTTTAAATTAAGGGGTGGTAGGTATAGGACAGATGTTAGGGGTAGATTCTTAACGCAGTGGGTTGTGAGTTCATGGAATGCCCTGCCAGTAGCAGTGGTGAACTCTCCCTCTTTATAGTCATTTAAGCAGGCATTGGATAGGCATATGGAAGTCATTGGGCTAGTGTAGGTTAGGTAGGATTTGGTCGGCGCAACATCGAGGGCCGAAGGGCCTGTACTGCGCTGTATTTTTCTATGTTCTATGTTCTATGTAAATGTCTTCATTATGCTCCATTTGAATACTCATGTGATGTTTTGTTATCTCTTGTTCTCTTCCTGAGGCAGTAGCAGAGGCTGGGTTTGATACATATTTGATTGTAAAGTGTCAGTGGCAATGTGGGACGCGTTTGGAGTCTGGAATGGTTTATGTCTATTCCTAATTATTCTGTCCTTATACCTGAAAAGAGGTGGTGATTTGATTTTCAGTTAACACAGTTTTAAAATAACAGGTCCCACAATAGTATAAGTACGTCCCTTTCCCTTTAATGTTGTTCTATCTGTAGTGTCCTCATTCTGAGGGAACAATGAAGATTTGGTTATTGAAGATATTCAAGGCTGAACTTGACTGATCTTTGCTGGACAGGAGAGTCAATGTTTACTGGGAACAGACAGGAAACGGATGGTCAGACACGCTGGGATCAGCCATGAGCATTCTGAATGGTGCAGCCAAAAGGTCAACTGCTGATCCTACGCCAAGTGCTGTACCCACAATCCACACTCGAGGGTGTAACAGGGATATTCTACTGCCCCTACCCCATGTGTTGTTCCCACAATCCAACCTCGAGTTTGTAACAGAGATATACTGCTGCCACGACCCCAATGTGTTATTGCCTCAATCCACACTCGAGGGTGTTAAAAAGACATACCGCTGTCCCTAACCCATGAGTTGTTCCCGCATTCCAGCCCTCCAAGGCTAATACAGAGAAAGATTGCCTCCCCTCCCAATATGTTGTTCCCTCAATCCACTCCTCAAGGCTGTTACAGAGAAATACTGCTGCCCCTACTCCATGTGTTGTTCCATCAATCCACCCTTGAGGCGTTAAAGAGATGTACTACTGCCCTTACCCCATGTATTGCTCCCTCAATCCAGCCCTCGATACTGTTACAGAGATAGAAAATGAGGTCTGCAGATGCTGGAGATGACAGCTGAAAATGTGTGGCTGGTTAAAGCACAGCAGGTTAGGCAGCATCCAAGAAACAGGAAATTCGACGTTTAGGGCATAAGCCCTTCATCAGGAATGAGGAGAGTTGGCCAGGCAGGCTAAGATAAAAGTTGGGAGGAGGGACTTGGGGGAGGGGCGATGGAGATGTGATAGGTGGAAGGAGGTCAAGGTGAGGGTGATAGGCCAAAGTGGGGTGGGGGCGGAGAGGTCAGGAAGAAGATTGCAGGTTAGGAGGGCGGTGCTGAGTTGAGGGAACCGACTGAGACAAGGTGGGGGGAGAGGAAATGAGGAAACTGGAGAAATCTGAGTTCATTCCTTGTGGTTGGAGGGTTCCCAGGCAGAAGATGAGGCGCTCCTCCTCCAGCCGCCGTGTTGTTATGTTCTGCTGGTGGAGGAGTCCAAGGTCCTGCATGTCCTCGGTGGAGTGGGAGGGAGAGTTAAAGTGTTGAGCCACGTGGTAGTTGGGTTGGTTGGTCCGGGCGTCCCAGAGGTGTTCTCTAAAGCGTTCTGCAAGTAAGCGGCCCGTCTCCCCAATATAGAGGAGGCCACATCGGGTGCAGCGGATGCAATAGATGATGTGTGTGGAGGTACAGGTGAACTTGTGGCGGATAAGGAAGGATCCCTTGAGGCCTTGGAGGGAGGTGGGGGAGGAGGTGTGGGCGCAAGTTTTACATTTCCTGCGGTTGCAGGGGAATGTGCCGGGTTGGTGGGGGGTGTGGACCTGACGAGGGAAGCACGAAGGGAGTGGTCTTTGCGGAACGCTGATAGGGGAGGGGAGGGAAATATATCCCTGGTGGTGGGCGCTGATAGGGGAGGGGAGTGAAATATATCCCTGGTTGTGGGCGCTGATAGTGGATGGGAGGGAAATATATCCCGCTGATAGGGGAGGGGAGGGAAACTACGCCTCCTCCCACCCTGCCCCCTGTAATACACCTTCTCCCACCCTGCCCCCTGTAAAAACTCCTTCCTATATTCCCAATTCCTTCGTCTCCACCGGAGCTGCTCCCAGGAGGACCAGTTCCAACACCGCACAGCCCAGATGGCCTCCTTCTTCAAGGACCGCAGATTCCCCCCAGACGTGATCGACGATGCCCTCCACCGCATCTCCTCCACTTCCCGCTCCTCTGCCCTTGAGCCCCGCTCCTCCAACCGCCACCAAGACAGAACCCCATTGGTTCTCACCTATTACCTCACCAACCTCCATATACAACATATCATCCGCCGTCATTTCCGCCACCTCCAAACGGACCCCACCATCAGGGATATATTTCCCTTCCCTCCCCTATCAGCGTTCCACAAAGACCACTCCCTTCGTGATTCCCTCGTCAGGTCCACACCTCCCAACAACCCAACCTCCACTCCCGGCACCTTCCCCTGCAACCGCAGGAAATGTAAAACTTGCGCCCACACCTCTTCCCTCACCTCCCTCCAAGGCCCCAAGGGATCCTTCCATATCCGCCACAAGTTCACCTGTACCTCCACACACATCATCTATTGCATCCGCTGCACCCGATGTGGCCTCCTCTATATTGGGGAGACGAGCCGTTTACTTGCAGATCGCTTCAGAGAACACCTCTGGGAGGCCTGGACCAACCTACCCAACCACCACGTGGCTCAACACTTTAACTCTCCCTCCCACTCCACCGAGGACATGCAGGTCCTTGGACTCCTCCACCGGCAGAAAATAACAACACGACGGCTGGAGGAGGAGCGCCTCATCTTCCGCCTCGGAACCCTCCAACCACAAGGAATGAACTCAGATTTCTCCAGTTTCCTCATTTCCCCTCCCCCCACCTTGTCTCAGTCGGTTCCCTCAACTCAGCACCGCCCTCCTAACCTTCAATCTTCTTCCTGACCACTCCGCACCCACCCCACTCCGGCCTATCACCCTCACCTTGACCTCCTTCCACCTATCACATCTCCATCGCCCCTCCCCCAAGTCCCTCCTCCCTACCTTTTATCTTAGCCTGCCTGGCCAACTCTCCTCATTCCTGATGAAGGGCTTATGCCCGAAACGTCGAATTTCCTGTTCCTTGGATGCTGCCTAACCTGCTGTGCTTTAACCAGCAACACATTTTCAACTGTTACAGAGATATACTGCTGTCCCTAACCCACGTGTTGCTGCTCAATCCACCCCTCGAGGCACTTACATGATAGAGGACCACCCCATTCAGTCAGACAGGATGGCTACAATGAGACAGGAGGAGACCATTCTGCCCCCTAAAGAATAACACAGGAGTATAGCATGAAGGAATTCAGCTACTTGAGTACATCTTACAGCCTAGGAGGAGACCATTCAACCTGCCTGAACGGATACACAGGAAGAGGAAAGCTGTCGCTAACACGAAATAGAGAGTAGAGACACATGTTTATTTTCAGGCTGCAAAGCTGTAACTGATGGAGTGCCTCAGAGATCACTGTGGGGTCATCAATGATCAATAATCTGTTTCAAAGTTCTGGAGGAAGGGGAGGGAATGGCTTTAAGCTCAATTAGCTCGTACACAAAGATGGTCATTCAATGTGCCGAAAATTGATGCAGTGAGTCTGCAATGTGATATAAACAGTGAAAGTGAGCAAACCTCCAGCAGAATTAACAGAAAGTTAGTTGTCTATTTTGTGATAAAGGATAAAACAATGGTAAACAATTTAAATGGAGAGAGATTGCAGAACTCTGTGATACAGGCGCTTTCCATGTTCTTGGGACATGAATCATATGAAGTCAGTCTGCAGATGCAGAAAGTGATTTGGAAGGTAAGTGGATTGATGCTGTTCTTGGCAAAAGGTATCAAGTTTAATGCAGGAATGTTTTACTGAATCTGTACAGGGCATTGCTGAGACCACATCTGATGCACTTTTTGCAGATTTGATCCTCTAAACGAAAATAAAAGGATATAATTTTTTTTCGAAGATTTTCAAAGAGGTTTCCCTTTACTCATTCCTAGAATGCCGGCCTTTTGTTATAGGGGATTATCCGTTTTGATCTTAGCTGACAAATAGCATGGAACCATCCATGACTTTCTGAAAAATTGTATCAACCGGATGCATATAATCTCTTGTCAGGGAGACTAAAGCTAGAGAATATATTTTTTGTAAAAGATGTATTGATATTCAAGCACGTACTATGAGGACAACTACCAATATTTACAAATTACACAGACACATGTAAGTATGTCATCAAATTAAAGAGTGTGGACATTTTGGTGTGGTTGAAAGGAATTTCGTACAACAAGAGCAATGATGCACTTGCATATAATCCATAATCAGGTTTTTCAGAGATTCTTCCAGTCGGGCACACATGGTCCAGTCTGGTGTTCAGTTGACATTATTATATGTTCCAACACAGAGAGGGAGAAAAAATATTCATTGCCTGAGAAGCTGCAGAAGATTGATCTCTTTTTTTTTGTTCCACCCGATAGCAAAGTGTGAGACCATAACATCCCTGACTTATCTTTACCACTTGTGAACTATTCCTGGTGAGGATTCATTGGCATCCCTCCACTGCCTGAAACCAAGATAATTCAGCCAAATCAAACTGTTCCAGAAAGAAATCCCACTACCAGCATCGTGTGTGAGCAGAATAACTTCAAAGGCAGAATAAAGTTTGGAACACTCTTTCATTTTACCATTTGTTATGAGTTTAACTTTCTTGGTCTCACATTGTTCTATAAAATGACATACTCTGAGACCTTTCTCATTTGCCACGTCACTAAACTGGTTGGATTTAAGACTTATATACCCAGTGGAGGAGTGGGACTGGAAAAGGAAACAGCGATGCTCCAACATTGGACGGAACACAAATGAGAAATTTTCAAAGGGCTGTTCAAGTGGAAATTCCCTTCCTCAGAAGTTTGTGGTGCCTGGATATTTGCATTTACTGAAAGTTGTTTTTGGTGACATTTGACTGACAAGTAAATTCGAAAATGGTATATCGACAGACAAGTACTGCTGAGACCACTATCACATCGCCCATGATCTTCATGCATGGTGGAGCGGTGACGAAGTGTCCAATGGTCCACTCCTACTGATCAGCCCTATGTTCCTATGTTCCATTAAACCCGTCACAGCTCCTGCAAGGAACAGATGGAGGCCACTTGTTCCAAATACCTGATCTACATAAACACAGGATCTCAGTCAGTCCACACGGTTTGGTGTGGGTTGGAAAATGTTATTTGGAAATCCAGGCTGGTTCGAAAGACGCATCTGGTCTCTTTACAGAGTGGCTCCTCGCTGCAACTTGAAACTCATTTTTTGGTCACATTATAGACTCAGATTCACTGTGAATACAGCCTCCATACCTCACCCAGTGATGCGTCACAAAATATTTTACTGGCACTGATTGCAACGTTCAATAACAGAATTTTCATGAAAATTACAACTATTAACTTTATAATTACAGAATATGAGGACATAAGGAACAGGATGAGGTAATTCGGACGACCTGGCCGTTGTATACCAGCATATCTGATCTATCGTTGACATTAACTCCTCTTTAATGTTCAATTCTTCATGCCCCTAAGCTCTCTGACAGGTCAAAAATCCATCTAGCTCCTGCTGAAATACTTTCAGTCATATAGCTCCCATAAGTCTCTCGTCCAGATAATTCTTTAAAGTGATATTACCCTCTGTCAGAGAAAAACACTCCCTACACATACACCGTCACCTATTGACATGAACAAGCAGTGAACACAGGGGCTCAGGAAAGAGTGAATGGTCTTGATATCAAGGCAGTATTTGACTAAGGATGGTATCGTGTACACCTACTTATTTGAGCTGAATGGGAATCAGGTGTAACCTTCCACTTGTCTGGACCTTTCAGATCACAAAGAAACGTGTTTGTGGTCGGTGGCCAACAATCCTTTCAGTCCTGGGCATCTCTGCAGGAGAACAAGTTAGCGTCTTCAGCACAAGCATCTTCAGCTTCTCCATCAATCACTTTCCCCATCATAAGATCTAAAGTAGGGATGATGACTAAAGATCACACAATGTTCAGAACATTTTGACCCCATCAGCTCCTGAACCATGTGCAGCAAGACCCGGACAGCATTCCAGTTTGTGCTGTTAAAGTATCGGTAACAATTATGTAACAGCACAGCTATACGCTGCACATTTCCACAGTTAAAAGAGGAGCTCATTCAGCATCTCAAGCTACGTATACACTGGTATGTGGAAGCAATTCTGCTTGAACTACTGAGCAAGAAGAGGGACAGCCCATTCAATCCTTCTGCCTCCTCCACAGGAAGAGAAGGGATCTGGTCAGCACATCGAGCTGTTAAAAAAAGAGGCAGAGCCCAAACAGACCCTTAAACCTGCTCCATCAGACCAGGAGGCGGCTATTCACCCACACCAGAGTGTTATACAGGAACTGGAGGGCGTCATTGATACCCCAATATGACAACCAATGAAACCGAGACTACACTGACAGAGGGCTTCATGATGTTAATCATGGCTCCATTGTTTGTAGAGCTTATGCAACTTTGACGTGGTTTGCTGGCAGTGAGGAAGGAAGCCACATGTTTTGTGTCAAGTCTCAAGGAGGCACCTTCCATCTCCAAGAAGACACAACCATGTTCTCCATGCAGGTCAGAAGCTGCTAGAATGAGCTAACACTTTTATAATTAAGGTGTTGTGGCTGCTGTCAGGAATTGCATAGCATGACGTTCATTGCAGGATCACGAGTTACTGGAACTGTGTTAATGGTGGGAGGGTTTATACAAAACCCTGAACCTCTCCCTCTCTCTCTTTCTCTCTCTATCTGTCTCAATCGAAATGGGGAGTGGGGGTGTTTGAGGCTCTCAAACTATCGAAACTCATGTAATCCGTGTGAAAACAGAAGCCATGGAATTTATCACCGAATCAGTGTTTGTTTAGAACATCATGAATGATTGTCCATCCCCATTAAGGTGCAATGCAATCACCCCTTACTCTCTCACAGAGCTTCAGTCAGTATTCATGGTGCCATAATCCCAGGGATTAGTCTGGGGAAATTTGAGAGAAGATCTATCCACAGTACCCCAAATACTGCCTCAACAAAACTCTTAAGAATGATCGCAATAATCATTTTCTCTCACTTAGAATCGCCGTTTCTTTCCTGTGCCACAAAAAAGCCGTTCCTTCTTTATGCACTACGACTGATACGGAATTTGTAAGTTCCTTACATCTGTACGTCAGCATCAATAAAGCCAGCACCAGAGATGCGTATGGAGGTGCGCATTACTCTCGGCAGAATTTCAATGAGATTGAATACACCTAAAATCGGGAATGATCACCTGCCTGAATAGAAATGAGCTGTTGAAAAACGGGTAACGGTCAGAGGAAGTGAGCTGTCTTTACTTTTGTTGTTCTCTCACAGGATGTATGCAGCCTTGGTGAGGGCAGCATGTTATGCTGATCTTTAACTGAGTGGCTGGTTCAGCTGTTGCACAAGACAGTAAAGAGTAAAACACATTGCTGTGAGTTTGTAGTGTTACAACACAGGAACAATTCTCCTGCTTAATTAAAACCAGCAACAGAGAAAAGATTTATCCCATCCAGAAATCTGTGATAATTCTAGAGTCCCAAACTATTTAAAGCAAAAATTTACAACTTTATTTCTTAAAGTATAGCAGAGAATAATAAACGAACGACTATTTACAACTTCTTCCTCTAACCTATCTTTTACCTTCCCCTCCACAATACAAGTCTGATAAGACTCCTAATTACGATTTACAGCACACATTTTCTTATCTCAAAGCCATGGAGCTTCGGTTCTTCTCCACACACCTGTCTTCTTTTCTTCTTGGGGATTCCACTTTGCCAGTTACTAATCATAAAGTTACCTTTAAGCGACCTATTTTTCAGGCAGTTTTCAGGCAGCTGGTAGCATGGCAGTTCTCCTCTCTACTGCTCAATTTTCTACAGTCTTGTACCCCACAACCCCCACCCACTCACGCCCCCACCCCCCGCCCGCCCCCCCCCCACCTCCGGCCATACCATTGGATTGTGTCATTGGCTTTTGAGATTGTCAATGTACTATATTCAAACTTGATTGAAATTGGGTATGTTGGGGTAGAATTTAAACTGTTTTGCTGAATTTCTTTTTGTCTCAAGACAATGAGATAATCGAGCTTTTCGACCAAATGTAACATTAAATTTACTTTTCAGAACACTTGGTGCTGTCAGGTTGTTATTGCTGTCTTTTAATTCTCTTAAAGGTACACTGCACCCACATGTTCATCACAGAAGTCACATGGAAACCTGACTAGGGAAGCATGCCACAATGAATTCCCTGAATGACTTCAGGCAAACAAATTGGTTTTTATCACAAATGATAATGGTTGCTTTTAACTTCCACCAATTTCCTTCTTGAGATATTAACAGACTATTGTTCTGTGGCTGTAGATTATGAGTCAATGGCGTGACCACCATGAACTGTTTTCTGCATGTGCAGAGAACAAGGTAAACATCCTCAGGAGCAATTATTTAATGACAGACATGTGGTTAGAAGGAACTCGAAACTGTTGTATCCGCATTCAACAAAGGTACAAATCATGATTTATTCAGAAGATGCACTAAGACTGAGGGCGAGACTGGTTTATCATGATGGTGGTATTGGACAGGATTGGTGAGCGTGGAGGACATGGAGATGTAAATCTTTGAAGAACAAAATGGTTTATGGAGTTGAGAACAGTCTGGATCATTGTCCCATATCAGTGAGTATTTTATAAATAGTAGTTTGATAGCTATAATTTATAAGAAAAGGATGTTTTGATTGGAACTGAAAACATTCGCGTGCACTTTTCAAAATTTATATAACATGAGCAGAAATTCAGTTCAACCCAGTTTAGAATACTTACAGTGTGGAAACAGGCCCTTCAGCCCAACAAGTCCACACCGACCCGCCGAATCGCAACCCACCAATGCCCCTATATTTACCCCTGACCTAACACTACGGGCAATTTAGCATGGCCAATTCACCTGACCCGCACATCTTTGGACTGTGGGAGGAAACCCACACAGACACGGGGAGAATGTGCAAACTCCACACAGTCAGTCGCCTGAGGCGGGAATTGAACCCGGGTCTCAGGCGCTGTGAGGCAGCAGTGCTAACCACTGTGCCACCGTGCCGCCCACAAACATAATGACTTACCAGGAACACCAACGATAGCGAGGATGGGATAGTAACCACCTTGAATAATCCAAAGGATATCCTGGATCCGTGATGCTACTGATATCCAAGGCCGAGAAAGCCAGTAAAGACCCGAGGATAAACTCCTGTCTATTGTTGAAACATTCCACTGTAAAGTTGTGATATTCTGATTCATTGTTGGAACACTCCAGTCTACTGTCCTCAGATTCTGATCCATTGCTTGAACACTCCAATCCAAGGTCCTCAGATTCTGAACCATTATTGTAACATGCCAGTCTAATGTTACCAGATTCTGATCCCTCCTCCCCTCCCTCTAGAGCTGCTGATCCCTTTCAGTCCTGTCAGTGATGCTCCTGCTCATATTATGGGATAACGCATTGACAGAGCTCTTTCATTATTACGCGATGAAAACTCTCCACTGGGATAATTAGAATCCACGGAGATTGACATTAATCACAGTCACTGAACAAATAGCTTCAGTAAACCCTTTTCAATTCAATATTGATTTTATTAAAATGCAAAAGAATGTTTAAAATTTACACATTGGATATGATATGCGCTGGTTACCAAATGAATGAATATTGGTGATGGTAGATTGATTGTATGCAATCATTAAATCTTCCTTGAATATGGGAGTAATGTCAAAGGATTGTCAAAAAATAAGCACGTTTCTCCGTTTATAAATGGAAACATAAGTCTGTAACTACTGATCAGTGATTATAATGCCAGTAAAATATGGAGAGAACTTTTCTACTTCATAATCTGACAGGAAAATGTGTCTACGACAACATGAGTTATAACGAAAAACTGGCATGGATATGTGAACAGAGAATATGATGTGACACACAATTCAGATGGTTATTTGAGGATCAGAGAGGGCAGGTGAGAGTAATGCTATTAATGTTATCGATGTCAAACTGTGATTAAGTATCATTCGCTGGATTTCAATTGCATTGTGATTATGATATTGGGGACATGGCTGCTGAGACTGGAGGGAGGAAACATGATATTTCCCAGTCATCAGTATTGGAAATGTTACTCATTTTAAACCATATGAAGATCAAATTCCAGGATACATCTCAAATGCGGAATGAGGGGAACCAATATTAATTATACGACAAAAAGACATTGGAGCAGAAATTGTCCATTCAGCCCATTGAGCCGGCTACTCCATTCAATGATGGCTTTTAAGATTCTCAACCCATTTTCATGCCGTTAATTCCCTTTACAGTGAAGAACCTATCTGTCTCACTCTTATATATACTCAATGCGCTGACCTCGACAGCCTTCTGTGGCATTGAATTCCTTAGATTCATCACTCTCTGGCTGAACAAGTTCCTCCTTATCTTTGTTCTAAAATATCCTCTCTTTACACTGTACCATCGGGTCCGAGTGTCTCCTAATATTGGAAATATTTGCCCAAAGTCCATTCTGTCCAGGTCATTCAGTATTCTGTAAGTTTCAATTATACCTCCTAATATCTTTCTGAACTCTATCAAATATGGACCCAGAGCCCTCAGATGTTCTTTGTACGTTAAGCTTTTCATACCTGGGATCATTCTCGTGAATCTCCTTGGAAAACCCTCCAGGGTCAGTATATCCTTCCTGAGACATGGGACCCAAAATTGTGCCCAATAATTCAGATGTAGCCTGACCAAAGCCTCGTAGAGCCTCAGAATTACATCTCTGCTTTTGTGTACAAGCCCTCTTGAAATAATTACCATAATTGCATTTGCCTTCATAACTACGGACAACCTGCAAGTTTACATTTCGAAACTCCTGGACTAGAACTCCCTTGCCTTGTTGCACTTCAGACTTCTGAACTTGCTCGATAACTGGAAAATAATCCACACCTGTTTTCTTCCTGGCAAAGAGCATAAAGTCACATTTTCCCACGTTTTTCTCCATCTGCCATTGTTTGCACACTCTTCTAACCTATGCAAATCCTTGAGCAGGAGAAGGTGGAGATCAGAGTCAAAAAATGTGGTGCTAGAGCAGTATAGCCATTCCGGCGACATCCGAGGAGCAGGCGATTCGACGTTTCAGGTATAAAGTCTTCATCAGGAATAAGGGGAGTGTAATGGGGCAGACATATAAATGGGAGTGGATAGGGCTGGGACGAAGGTAGCTTGGATGGCGATAGCTAGATGCAGGTGGGTGGTGATAGTGATGGGTCAGATTGGATGGTGGAGTGGATAAGATGGACAGGTAGGACAGGTGAAGAGCACGGTGCTGAGTTGGAGGTTCAGATATGGGATAAGGTGGAGGGAGGGAAGATGAGGAAACTGGTGACATTGCCCTTGATACCGTGTGGTTGGAGGGTCCCAAGGCGGAAGATGATGCGTTCTTCCTCCAGACTACTGCTGCCCAGAATTTGGCAGTGGAGGAGGCCAAGAAAGTGCATGTCCTTGGTGTAGTGGGAGGGGGAGTTGAAGTAGGAGCTGAAAATGTGTTGCCGGAAAAGCGCGGCAGGACAGGCAACATTCAAGTAGCAGGAGAATCGACGTTTCGGGCATGAGCCCTTCTTCAGATAGGGAGAGTTGAAGTATTCAGCCAAAGAGCTGTGTGTGTGTGTGTGTGTGTGTGTGTGTGTGTAAGTGAGTGTTCCCTGAATCGCTCTGCAAGTTGGTGTCCTGTCTCCCCAATGTAGAGGAAAACAGAAGCAATGGACAGAGTAGATGTCGTGTTTGGATGAACAGGATATTCTCTGCCTGATGTGGAAGGATCGTTTGATGCCTTGGATGGAGGTCAGGAGGGACGTATTGACGTAGGTTTCATACCTCTTGTAGTGCCAAATGAGGTGCCAGCAGTGGAAGGTGACTTGGTGGGGTGCGGCGGAGGGCGGCGGGACGTGAACTGAACGAGGGAGTTGTGAAGGGAATGGTCTCTACAGAATGCTTTTAGTGGTGGGGAAGGAAATATATCTCTGGTGGTGGGGTCTGACCGTTGGTGGCGGAAATGGCGGAGGATGATGCGTTGTATTCTGAGGTTGGTGGGTTGGAATGCGGGCACCAGAGGGTTTCTATCCTTGTTGTAGTTAGAAGGATGGAGTTCAAGGGCGGTGGTGCGGGAAGTTGAGCAGATGCGCTAGAACGCCCTCCTGCAACTGAACCACCTCTTCAATGCTACCTGTCCCTCTATCTATCTTTGCACTCTTTGAAATCTTAGCCAAAATGTCCTCAGTTCCTTCATGTATATCATTAATGCACAAAGTGAAAAGTTGTGGTCCCAACATTGAGTCTTATGGAACACCACTTGTCCCTGGTTGCCATCCTAAGAAGGACACTTTTCTCCCTACTCTCTGCTTTCTATCAGACAGTCAAAAGCCTATCCATGCTGGCAGCTAGCCTCCAACACCATGGGCCCTTATCCTTATCAATAGCCTCCTGCGTGGCACGTTGTCAACGTATTCTTGAGTAGCAAGTGGATAACATGTATGGGTTCTCCTTGGTCTAATCTGCTCGTTACTTCGTCAATGTATTCTAGCCGGTTTGTCAGGCATGACTTCCCGTTGATGAAACAATGCTGACTCTGTCCTATTTTACCAAAGACCTCCAAGGTATTCAGATGTGCTATCTTTCACGATGGATTCCAGGATGCTACCCACAACTAAGGTTAGGCTAATCAGACTGTAATTTTCTATCTTCTGCCAAATTCTCTTATTAAACGGGGTGTTATGTTCGAAATATGCCAGCCACTTGGCCCTTTCCTGATTTTAGTCATTCCTGAAAGCTTGCCACTTACGCTGCACTACCTCATCAGCTATCTCCATTACAAGGCTGGGGTGTTGTCCATCTGGTCCAGATGATTTATCCACATTCAGGCCATTCATTTCTCTGACATATTCTTCTTGATGATGGCCACCATATTCATCTCTGCCCTCTTAGTGTCTTCAATGTTTGGGGAATTAATCATGTCTTCCACCATTAAGGTGATGCAAGGTTCCTCATTCGTTTCGTTGTTTCCCACTACTATCTCTCCAGCATCATTTTCCAGTGGCCCATTTTCCCTATTGCCTCTCTTTTGCACTTTATATACCTAAGGAACCTCTTACAGTCTCCTTTCTAATACTGGTTAGCTTACCCCCATATTTAATCTTCTCCCTCCTTTCTTTATGCCCTCCTTTGTCTTTGTAAATTTCCCAATTCTTTAGTTTCCTACTGCCCTTCACCACGCTATATGCTTGCTCTTAGGCAATACCTGACTTCCCTCGTCTGCCCTTGTTGCCTCATCCTCCCTGTTCCGTGCCTCTATTGCTCAGCATGAATCACTGCAGTGTCTCCTAAATTCATCTTGGAATCTGCTGCAATTGCTGTTCCCCTGTCTTTCCTGCTAGACCCCTCACCCGGTCAATCCTACCTAGCTTCTCCCTTATGCCTATGTAGTTGTCTTTATTCAGCAGAAATACTGTTGCCTCAGATTCTATCTTCACTCTCTCTCAAATTTCAGAATACATTCAACCATAGTTCTGATCACTGCGTCCCAAGCTTTCCTTCACCTAAAGCTTCCTTATCTCGCCTCCCTCGTAAAACCCAGTATCATCTGATCCCAAGTGGGCTCTATCACCAGCTGCTCCAAAAAATCTCATAGACATTCCTGTAATTTATTTTCTTGCGATCCACTACCAACCTGATTTTCCTATTCCGCCAACATATTGAAATCTCCCATGGTCACTGTACTTTGCCTCTCCTACACAACTTTTCTATCTCCTGGTGTATTTTGTTCCCCAGCTCTTGACTACTCTTTGGATCCCCGTACAAGTCTCCAACTGTGGTTGCCTTACCTTTGTGGTTCCCCAATTCTACCCATGCAGATTCTACACCATCTGACCTTACTTCCTGTCTTATTATTGATTTAATTTCATTTCTTAATAATAATGGAAATCCGCTCCTCCTGCCCTCTCTTTGCGATAGGATATATGTCATAAAATATCCTAATCCCCTTGCAGCCACTTTCCGTGGTGCCCATCACGTCATGCCTGCCGACTTCATTCTGCACCACAAGTTCATTTACCATATTCCTTACACAACATGCATTCAGACATAATGTTAGATCTATATTAACCGTCTGACTTCTAATTGCCATTCATTTGTCCAGTGTGCTTGAAATTTGATTGTTAATCATTCCCAGATGCTCTATCATTTTTGTGTCTGTGCTGGAGACTTTAATAACCTCTCCTGAGTTCTGTACTCTTACCTCCTTGTTTTAATTTGGCTTTTCTAATTAAACTCTATAACTGAACCCCTACTATGCGCATACGCGTACCTAATCAGTTTAAAGCTCTGTCTACAGGCCTGGTTAGGATTCTTTCGAATTCTGGTCTCATCACGGTTAAGATGAAGCCTGTCCCATAGAAACAGGTAATTTCTGCCTCAGTAATAAAATGTGGTTATTCAACACAAAATACAGGGACTAAAAAATCTTTTCTGAACATACCAAAATATGAAAAGGACAAAGAGACAAGAATGTGAAAATATACTTACTATGTGGAGATATATAAATTGGAAAGTGAATTACACAACCATGGATGTAGTCTGCAAACGTTATCAATTATTATTTGACCAACAGCTGAAATGCTGATTTCCCATCTGTCAGTAATCCCTCTCACTGAGATTCTCTTTCCCCGTCTCTCAAACAGTGTCTAGAGGGGCTACAAGTTGCTGTTGGCCCAGAATATTTAAATTAATCCACCTTCTCCCTGGAACCAATCAATTGCTCTATTGCATTGTGTTTAGGTGTAAGCAACTAAGCTCTGTGATGTCACTGGCGATAAATGACCTGGGATGAGAGCCAGGATCGGCATGGTTCTCACAGGATATGGCAACAGACAAAGGGTTTACAGTATCTGGCAGTTTCTAAATAAAATTTCTATGTATTTCTTCTCATGCTGTTTCCTGATCTAACTTCACACTCGTCTGACACTCTTTGCTCGCACCCTGTCGCTTCGTTTTCTCTCCACTCTGTGTATCTCGCTTAACTTTCTTTCTCTTTGTTTATTTTTCTCTCTCTCCCCCTCAGACTATCTCTGATCATTCTCTTTATTTTCAAGTTGTCAAGTTGGAGAGCTCGTGAACGCATGGTAGGCTGAATGTCCCCCTTCTCTGCTGCATTAATTCTGAATTTCTCTGACCGACAAAAAACACTTTAGGTGCCTGGAGAGACAAGTTTGTCCAGTAAAGGACACAGTGGACCATTAACCATTATCTGTACCTGTTTTCTTACATGTAGCGGCCTCGACATATCTGTTGAAACAAACAGACGCGTCACATTAAAATCAGGACACTTCAGACTGCCAGACCCATTGTTTTCAGTACCCTCTGCCTGCTTGTTGTTGGTCATAGCTGTACTCGTATTACTCTCTAAATCCTCCTCAGTCACTGTACCTGTGGACATACTGCTGTTTTGCCCACACCCCTCCCCCCCCCCACCACGCGCCCCCTCCCCCAAAGCGCCAGACACTAGTTTAAACCCTCCTAAGGGACAATAGCAAACCTGCCTGCAAAGAGATTGCTGCCAGTTCAGGTCCATCCCGTCCTCCTTGTGTATAATCCAACCGATTCAAGAATCATAATGACCAACACATCGGAGATTGCTGCTAGTTGATGTCCTTCCCGTCCTTCTTGTGTATATCCTAACGACTCGGGAATACCAATGATCCACATATCAGAAGTGCTGCTTCCCCTACCAGCTACTTGGCCATGTATGTAACTGCACGACTGTCCCATTCTAAATCTTACTTGCACGTTACATATTCCAGCATCTCTAAAATTCAAATATCCTTGTAGCATAACTCCAGCAAGGTGTTTTCTTTAAAGTGGATAGAATTGATACTAAAAACTTAAGTGTGATCTCAGGAAAGTGGAGTCCACTGAATCAGTCCAATAACCACAGGATGTGTTATCTATCACAGCCACCAAACCTGTTTGACAAAGTATACATGTGGGCCACATATTTGCAGCTGGACGTGGATAAAGGGAAGACGAGAAAATGTCAGAGCAGACGGACGTCATTCAGCCTGTTTACTCTGCTGTGATAATCAGTTGGATTTTAGTTATTCTGTTCCTTTCAATGGCAGGATGTTTACCCAGCATTCCCAGCAGGTCAGGAAGTGCCCAGTGTCGGTGTGCACAGTCTGCCGAAGGGAGGATTCGGTGCCAGAAAATGGGGTATAGGGAGTCCCAGGGATGGCACCAGGAAAGGCTGCATGTGGTGACGATGAACTGAAGGACTGAACGTGATGAAATGGTTATCAAGGGACACGCACTCAGACAAGTGGGAGGGCAAGATTCCGAAACATCCACCGAACCCGAGGATCAGGCTGCTTTTACAAAAACCTGCCACATTTGCTGCATTTTTCCATCAAACAAAAGCAAAAATACTGCAGATGGTAGAAATCCGAAGCAAGCACAGAGACATACTGTGGAGAGAACAAAGAGTTAATGCTCACAATACGGGCAAGGGAAGAATGTACAAACTCCACACAGGCAGGGTCCAGAGATTGGAATTGAACCCAAGTCCCGAGCACTGTGAGGCCGCAGTGCTTGTTGTCACCGTGCTGCCCAATGATGGATAATTGGGGTTAGTATAATTAGAGGCATAGTCAAAGTTCTCTGTGACCAGGATTGAGAGTTCTGAAGGTTGTGTTGCCTACCTGGTGCTTGGGTTTGGGATATTTCATCTGGGCTGCAGAACGACTTGGAGTGGGAGGGATATGATCCAGTGGTCAGATTCCGTGTAGGTAACAACGGCTGGACAAACAAATGACAATGAGAAGAGGGACGGTTAATACAGGACTGAACTGTTATATCTCAATGCATGCAGTATAAGTAATAAGGCAAATAAGCTTGTGACTTATACACAAATTGGTAGGTACAATATGGGAGACATGAACGTGACATCACTGCAAGAGGATCCGGATTGGGAGCTGAATATTCAAGGATATTCATCATGTCGAAAATATAGGCAGGTGGGCAGTGAGATCCAGTTGACTCATTAGTAAGAAATGGAATTAAATCAATGAGAAGAAATGAAGTAATGTCAGATGCTGTAGAATCTGTGTCGGTAAAATTGCGGAATCAGAAAGGTGAAAGAAATGCAGTTGGGGTTATAAAAAGGCCTCTGAACAGTAGTCAGGAGTTGGGGTGCAATATACACCAGGAGATAGGAAGATCTGTAGGAAAGGCAAAGTTTCAGTGGTCATGTGGGATTTCATTACGCAGGTGGACTGGGAATTCAGGTTGATAGTGTTTTGCAGGAAAAGGAATTAGTGGAATGTCTATGAGATGGCTTTTTGGATCAGCTTGTCCAAGCAGACGAGACAAGGGAGCTTAAGGTGAAGGAAATCATGGGACGCAGTGATCATACGATGATTGAATTTACTCTGCAATTTCAGATGGAGAAGTTAGAATCCGAAATAACGGTATTACAGCTGAATCAAGGCAATTTGCAGAGACATGAGAAAGGAACTGGGTAGAATTGACTGGGAGATGGGCCCAGCAGGAAAGACAGAGGAACAGCAATGGCAGGAGATTTTTGGAGTAATTCGGGATGCAGCAGAGATCTATTCTGAGGTAAAAGAGGCATGGTACATGGAGAATGAAATAATCATGACTGGCGAGGGAAGGCAGCTATAAAATAAAAGCAAAAGAGAAAGCACATAATGTGGCGAGGGGCAGTGGGAAACCAGAGGATTGGGGAACTTACAAAAACAAAACAATAGGCAAACAAAATAAAACAAGGATAGAAATTTTTAAATATAGAGGTAAGCTAGCCAGTCATATCAAGGAAGACAGTACGAGTTTCTTTCACTAAATAAAGTAACAAAGAGAGGCAAAAGTGGGCATTGGGCTGCTGGAAAATGATACTGGAGAGACAGTAGTGGTGAATAAAAGACCGAGGAACTGAACAATTACTTTGCATTAGTTTCACGTTGAAAGACACGGTAAATACCTTAACATGCAAGATAGTCAGGGGCCAGAGCTGAGTCTGATGGCCACCACCATGGAGAGCATGCTGGAAAAAAGCTGAATGGCCTGCAGGTGGTTAAATAACCTGGACTAGATGGACTACTCCCCAGTGATATAAGGAATGTAGCTGAAAAGGGAGTGGGGGCAACACTGGTGATCTTTCAGGAATCACTAGAGTAAGGAAAGTTCTGAGAGCACTGGAAACCCACAAACGTCGCACCCCATTTTATGAAAGGAGTAAGGAAAAAGCCAAAAAAAATCTACAATGAATAGTTTAACCTCAATCTTGGGTAAGAAACTGGATTCCATTGTGAAGGATGAGATTTCTGAACACTTGGTAGTGTTTGGTAAAATAAGACAATATCACCTTCATCAAGGGAAGGTCATCTCTGATACATCTGTTGGAATTCTGTGAAGAGGAAATGAGCAGGCCGGACGAAGCAAGGCCAATGGATGTTATCCGCCTGGACTTCAAGAAGTCCATTGACAAGGTGTCACACAGGAGATTACTGAGTTTGATAAGAGTCCGCGATGTTAGAGGCAAGGTAATGGCATGAATAGAAGCTTGTCTGTCTGGTAGAAAGCAGAGATGGGGATACAATGGTCCTTCTCAAGATTGTAGTCGGTAACAAGTGGTGTTCCACTCGGCTCAGTGTTGGAATCATAACTTTTTACTTGTTAAGCTAACAATCTAGATGATGGAGCTGAGGGAACTCTGGCTTAGTTTACAGACGATACAAAGATAGGCAGACGGACCAATCGTATTGAGGAGGTGGACAGGCTGAAGAAGGATTTCGGCAGGTAAAGAGATCGGCAGATCCATTCCAACGTTGTAAAGTGCGAGGTCATGCACTTTGGCACGAAGGATAAAGGCATGGCCTATTCTCTAAATGGGGAGAAAGTTCAGAAATATTAAATGCGAAGGGACTTGGGAGGTCAAGTGCAGTGTTCTCTCAAGGTAGGTTTGAAGCTTGAGGCAGTAGTCAGGACGGCAATCGCACTTATTATTGATGGCATTTATTACGAGAGGAATTGAACATAAAACAGGTTGTATACGGCTCTGGTCAGACCACATTTGGAGTATCGTGCGAAATTTTGAGTCACATATCTCAGGAAGGATGTAGTGCAGAATATTTTCACGACAAAGGTCATGGGAATAAAAAGCTTATTGTTTAAGAATGCTTGAGGGCTCTGGGTCTCCACTCGATAAAGTTGGGAATGCTGAGAGGTAATGTAATGGAAACATTCAGAATACTGAATGACCGGGACAGAGTGGATGTTGGTAAGATGGTTCTATTGGTCAAGGAGCCGAGGGCACAGCATTAGATGAAAGGGAACACCTTTTAAAACAGTGATAAGGAGAAATGTATCAACCAAAGAATGACAAATCTATGACATTTATTACTACAGAAGGCTGGGGTGGGGGGGGGGCGCAGGTCTTTGAGTATATTTGAGACGGAGAGAGATAGGTTTTTGGTTATCCACGGGATCAAGGGTTACTGTTAGAAGTTCGGAAAATGAGTTAGAGAAACCGATCAGTTCTGATTGAATGGCGGTGCAGACTCGAATCTCTGCTCCTATATCTTTTCGTCTTATGGTCTAAACATCAAGGGAGCACCTTGCATCTCTTAGAAGATGGATTCGTGTTCTTCATGAATGTCAGAAGCTGGTGCGTATAGTTAACTGTTTTAGGATGAAGATATTGTGGCTGCTGCTTGGGTGGTGGATAATATGACATTCAGCACAGGATCACACACCAACTGCACTGTATTAATTTGGTGAGATTTTATTCAAAGTCTAGCCCTCTCTATCTCCCTCAATCGCCATGGGGAGTGGCGGTTGGAGAGGATGGGCATAACATCCTCAGAGGCACTTAAACTATCCACAATCATGCATCTTAAATTTAACAATAGTCATGGAATTTATCAAATTTTCATTGTCTGTTTAGAATATAATGAGTGATTGTCCATCCCTCTCCAGGTTCAATGCACTCACGTTTATTCTGTCAGACCACTACAGATTAACCTTACCTCCACATGATGCCATCATCCCAAGGATTAATCTGGTGGAACTCCTGTGCACTCTGTCTGTGGTAAGGAGACAATATGTCCACAATACCCCAAATACTGCCTCAACAACATTCACAGGTTTGATCACAATAATTTCTTTCCCTCATGTTTCTGACTCTCTTTCTTTCATGTGGCACGGGAAACCATTCATTTACAATGCACTGTCACTGATGTGGAACTTAAAACATCCTTACAGTTGTAGGTCAACATCAACAAAGCCAGGACCAGTGGGCCTATTGAGATAGACACCATTCTCGTGAAGAGACTCAATTACAAATAATATATCAAAAAGAGTGAATGGCCACCTACTTGAATGGAAATCAGCTGACGAATTATGGGAAACATGAAGAGGAAGGGAGCTACCTTCACTTTTGTTCTGACCTCAAGGGATGTGTGCAGCTCTGGTCAGGCCAGCATGTTATGCCGATCTTGAACTGAACAGCTGATTCAACTGTTCCATAGGACAGTGAGGAGTAAAACACATTGCTGTGGGTTTGCAGTGACACACAGAACTGACCAGGTAAGGACTACCCATTGCCTTTTCTAATGGGAATGAAGCAAGCTGATATCAACAGATTATTATTCTGTGACTCTAGATTAAGATACAATGACGTGACCAAGTCTCCCCATCTTCCAGATTTTGGGCAGAGAACAAGCTAAACATCTCAAGTGCAATTATTTTGGAATGGACACGTGGTAAGAAGGGACTTGAAACAGATTTATCCGGAATTGACAAAGCACAAACAATGGTTTATTCAGTAGCTGCTCTGAGGCTGGGGAGGAAATAGGATGGCTTAATAGTGGTACTGGAAACGATTGGTTAGTGGGAAGGATATGGAGATGTAAACTTTGCAGGAGAAAATGAATCAAGGAAGGCTGAGAACAATCTGTTTCATCCTCGCATATTGGTGAGTAATTTGCATTTGTTGTTTGCATTGTAAGTAATTTGTTAGTTATAATTTCCAAGAAATTGAATCATTGATTGGAACTGAAACGTTGACTTTCACTTTTCCAAAATTTACATACTATGGGCATCGATTCAGTTCAGACAGTTTCACCAGACAGACAGAGTGACTTAGCAGGAACACCAACTATAGCAAGAGTGGGATAGTAACTATCTTGAATAACCAACAGTACATCTTCAGTCCGTGATGCTCATGCTTTCCAAGGCTGGGAAAGCCAGTAATGACCATAGGGTAAACTCCTGCCCATTGTTAGAACATTCCAATCTAATGTTCCAAGATTCTCATCTCTCTTCCACCTCTCTCTGAAGCTACTGATCCCAGTTACTCGTGTGAGTGATGCTCCCGTTCATACTATGGGATAAGACCCTGATAGCATTCCCTTGTTGACAGAAAAGGGAAACTCTATAGGGGCGCAGAGTATGCATGGAAACTGACATAATCACAATCTCTGAACAAACATCTCCAGTTAACCCCTTTGAATCCAATTTTATGACATTTCAAAATAACTTTGAATATGTATGCATTCTGTATGTGATATGTGAGTGTAACTGAAGAAAGGAATGTTGAAGATGGCAGATTGATTGTGTGTAATCATGCAGTCTGCGTTGGATACGGAAGTAATGCCAGAGGTTAAAATGCACATAAATATGTTTCTCCGCACATAAGTAGAGAAATAAATCCCGTAACTACAGATAAGTCATTGGAAAGTCAGTAAAGCATTGAGAGAACATCTATCATCCATCATCTGATGGAAAACTTTGCCTCATAAAACGTGGGTTATAACAAACAAATGGCATGGATTTATTAATAGATGACTATGCGTGACAAACACAATTCAGATTGTAATTCCAGGATCAGAAAGGGCAGGTGTGGGTCATGCTGTTGATGTTATCGATGTTAAGGAACAGTGATTAAGTAAAATTTATTGGACTTTAATTACATTGTGATTATGACATCGAGGAAAAGACAGAAGTTGGAGAAGACTGGAGGGCATGGCTGTTCAGATTGGGTGGCGAGACCTTGATGTTCACCAGTCACCGGTATCGGAACGTTACTCTTTATAATTCGTATGAAGAACTGATTCCAGGATACTGAGAAACTAGCAGAGTCAATTTAAATGAAATGTGTTAATGCAATACAAAATACAGGAATGAAATGATTTGCTGTACAGACCAAAACATGCAAACTACAAAGAGATACGGTTGTTAAAATGCACTCCTGATATGGAGCTATATAAATTGAAATGTGGATTACAGAACTATGGAAGTGGTGTGCAATATTTATCAATCATTACTTGACCCACAGCTGAGGGGCTATTTACCCCTCTGTCAGTAATCCTCTTATCGACTTTCTCTGGTCCAGTCTCTCACACAGTATCTGGGATTGGGGTGGGTGGTTATCATTTCCTGCTGTTCTTGGCATAGTCTATTTATAAAAAGCTGCTTTTTTCATGCAATCAATGTATTGGCCGAATGGGTTCTGATAAGCGGTCAGTAACCCAACTCTGTGATATTATTGGAAATGAATAATCTGGGATGACAGCTAGTATCAGCGCACTGCTCTCAGGATATGGCGCCCAGACAAAAGGCTTGCAGTCCAGAGGAATTTCTAAATAACACTTACAACTTTTGTCTACAGACTGGAACTGACAACCAGAAGCAGCAGGTACAAATCACTATAAATGCTGGAGGAAACATCACAGAAGCGCTTCACAGGAGGCTCCCAAGCACTGAAGATGTCACCTAGACAGGGGACTAAACGTCTACAACACAAATTCCCAGCTCGGCGAAAAGAACCACAACAAACAGAAATATTTACGTGCCAGATAGCATAAACAGGAAGCAACAGACAGAGCTGAGCTACCCCACAACCAATGCATCAGATTTAAGCTCTGCAGTCATGCTAATCCGATCGTTAATAGTAGCGAACGATTAAACAACTCACTGAAGCAGGAGTCTCCACAAATATCCCCATCCTCAATAGTGGAAGTCCCGATCACATCAGCGCTGAAGCTTTTGCAGAAGTCTTTACTCAGAAGCTTCGAGTGTATGATCCATTTCGGCCTCCTCCCGTAGTCCCAATCATTACAGATAGCAATCTTCAGCAAATTCGATTGACTGATATCAGAAAACGTTTGAATGTACTGGATACTGCAAAGACTGTGGGCCCTGATAACATGCTGACAATAGTCCTGAAGACTTGTACTCCAGAACGTCCTACTCCACTAGCTACGCTGTTCCAGTATGCGTTCTAAGCCGACAATGGGAAAAACTGCACAAGTGTGTTCTGCACATAAAACACAGGACAAATTCAACCCATCCAAAAGCCGCCTTATCAGTCTCCTCTCCATCAGCAGTAAAGTGATGGAATGTGTAATCAACATTGTTATCAAGCAGCACCTGCTCAGCAATAACCTACTCAGGGACGCCCAGTTTGAGTTTGGCCAGGGTCACTCAGCTCCTGATCTCATCACAGCCTTGGTTGAAGCATAGAAAACGGAACTGAATTCCAGTCCTTGACACCAAGGCTGCATTCTGCCAAATGTGACACCATGAAGCCCAAGCAAAAATTGTATCGTGGACCAACACTTCATTATTGGAGTCATACCTGATAGATAGGAAGATGGGCATTGTTGTTGGAGGTCAGTCATCTCAGCTTCAGAAAATGTCTACAGTAGTCCCTTAGGATAATGTCCTAGGTCCAAACATTTTCAGCTGCTTCAACAATGATCTTTCTTCCATCTTAAGGTCGGAAGTGGGGATATTCGGCAATGACTGCACAATGTTAAGCACCATTCGTAAATGCTCAGACACTGAAGCAGTTTGTGCCCAAATGCAACAAGATCTGGACAATATCCAGCCATTGGCTGGTAAGTGGCAAGTAACATTTGCGCCACACAAGTTCTGACATGACCATCACCAATAAGAAACAATATAATCACTTGGTATTCAGCAGCACCGTCGTCACTAAATTCCCCCACTATCAATATCCTGGGGGTTAACATTGACCAGAAACTCAACTGGACTCGCCACATAAATATAAGAGGTAAAAACAATGACTGCAGATGCTGGAAACCAGACGTTGGATTAGTGGTGCTGGAAGAACACAGCAGTTCAGGCAGCATCCGAGGAATGCTGCCTGAACTGCTGTGCTCTTCCAGCGCCACTAATACAGAAAACATAAATATAAGAGCACATCAGAGGCTAGGAATACTGCGTGAGTAACTCATCTCCTGACTACCCAACTCCTGTCCACCACCTACAAGGCACAATCAGGAATACAAAGTTAAAAATCACACAACACCAGGTTATAGTCCAACAGGTTTAATTGGAGGCACAGTAGATTTCGGAGCATCGCTCCTTCATCAGATGATAGTGGAGAGCTCAATCCTAATACACACAATTTATAGCAAGAACTTACAGTGTGGTGTAACTGAAATTATATATTGAAGAATTGCTCATCTGTTAAGCCTTTCAGCTGTTTGAACACCATGATAGCTTCATTTCTTTCTTGTGCAAATCACAAAAACCTTTTTAAAAGAATGTTCATTCTCAGGTTCGCTGATAACAATGGTAAGAGCTAGACAATATGTTGAAGGTGTTAGCCACCTGTCTTCTCTGTCTATGCTATGATGTTTAGATTGATTATATTCTAAAAAGTGAGATAACGGAGTCTTACATGAATTCATGCAGTTTTTGAGCAAAGTACAATGAAACCCTGCAATTACAAATTCAACACACAAAATATATGTGTGCATGTCGGTCTTGGTCTGTCTGTGTATGTGTGTCTGTCTGGGTTGTGATTGCGAAAGTGAGAAATTGAATGTGTGTGCAGTGAGTATAGAGTGTCTTAAGTCTGTGAGGGCGTGCATGTGTGAATGCGGGAGTCTGTGTGTCTGTAAGGGGGCGTCTGGGTAGCTATGTGCGGATATGTGTATTTGTGTGTCCATGTATTTGTGTGTATAGTCGTGTGTGTGCGTGTGTGTGTGTGTATCTGTGTGTGTATATGTGTGTGTGTATGTGTGTTTAAAAGTGGAAGAGTGTCTGTGTGTATGCACAGTGCAATGGTGGTCAGCTAAATGTGACATGAACCCAAGGTCCCAGTTGAGGCCCTCCCTTTGGGTACTGAACTTAGCTATCAGCCTCTGCTCGGCCACTTTCCACTGCTGCCTCTGCCCAAGTCCGCCTGTTGGACTGTAACCTGGTGTTGTGTGATTTTTTACTTTGCGCACCCCAGTCCAACACCAGCATCTCAAGATCAAGTCAGGAATGAGAGGGAATCATCTTCACTTGCCTGAATGAGTGCTGCCCCAACAACACTAAAGAAGCTTGACCGCATCCATGACAAAGCTGCCCACTCGATTTGCATCACATCAACAAGCATTCACTCCATTCACCACGGTCGCTGAGGAGCAGTAGTGTGTACTATCTAGGAGAAACAATGCAGAAATTCCCCAAAGATCCCCAGACAGCTCCTTCTAACCTCACAAACACTTCCATCTACAATAACAAGAGCAGTAGACTTTTGGGAACACCACCACCTTCAAACTCCCCTCCAAGCCAGTGAACATTCTGATATGGAACTATATCGCTGTTCCTTCACTGTTGTTGCTCAAAGCCCTCGAATTCCCTCCTTAATCACTAGTGGGTCAACGCACAGCACGAAAATTGCAGCAGTTCGAAAAGGCAGCTCAGCCCCACCTTCTCAAGGACAACTAGTGAGGGGTAAGACATTTTGGGCCCATACAGTGATGCCCACATCTAAAAAAGATATTTTAAAACTACTTCCAAGTTAAGCATCTGATTTGAAGACGAATAGGAAAGCAGTGTTTGTAATATTGAACAGTTTTGACTTTTATGTTATTAGAAGGGTGTTCAGTGTTCGATGACGTATTGGTGCTGAGCGCCATGATAAGTTGCTCCTGTTTTGTTAAATTCAACAATACTGGCGTAACAGGATCAATCCTTCGAAAATATCAGACTGAGAATGACAGTCATCATAGAGACAATGTACTCCCGCCAGATGAGAATCGCAATTAACAGCTTATATTGAAAATATAAATGGACTACTAGCAGAAACTGAATTCTCCCACCATAGGGGTTACCATTGACCGGAACGCGAAGTCAAATCAACATACAAATGCAAGGCTTCCAAGAGCAGGTCAGAGCCTTACAATCCTGCACTGAATAATACGCCCTATGACTTAAAGGGCATGAGATATAGCAATAGATTTAGGTCATTCATCCAATTCCTTCACTCTGAGACTGTGCCATTTTGTCATTGTCTCTATGACGAGTGGAAATATTTTCATACACTGACTGCATCAATCTTTGCAGTAATCGATCAGTTTCAATCAGACACCCCACCCCCGCCGTTCTTCTAAATTCCATCGAGTCCACACACTGTCACTCAGAATGACAAGCGCTTCAAGCCTGTGCTGATCCAGAACCTCTGTCTAAACCTGCCGCCTATTCTCTGAGGTTCTGTGTCCCTTTGCTCCCTGCCCATTCATGTATCTTTCCTGAATCATTATATATGGCACACCACTGGTCACAGTTCTCCACTTTGAGAAACTCACATCCTCAACCACTCTCTGTCTCCTATTGTCCAGCCAGTTCTTTATCCATGTAGCGGACACACCCTGTACCACATGCGATAGTAGGGGGCTTAGGACTCAGCCGCGGGGGTACAGGGAGTACAGTCGGGGGACTGATGGCACATCAGTGTTGAGTGTTATTGTGGCGGAGGTGCAGATACATATCTTCACTGATTGCTCTCTGTGGTTAGAAACCTAAGAATCCAGTTGCACAGGGCAGAGCCGCGACTAAATTCACGGACTTTTGTGATCAGTTTGGAGGGGATAATGATGTTGAAGGTGGAGCTGTCGTCAATGAGCAGGAGTCTGGTGTAGGCGTCCTTGTTGTCCAGATGTCCCAGGGATGAGTGCAAGGCGCGGAATATGGCATCTGTTGTGGACCCTTTACATCAGTCAGCAAATTATAGGGGATCAAGTCAGGCTAGGAGATTGGAGGTGATGTGGGCTATAACCAGCCTTTCAAATCAACCCATGTTTATTGAGGTTAGAGCCACTGGGCGGCAGTCATTAAGTCATTAAAGCGTAAGCTTTCTCACTTACCAGGATGGTGTTGGTCTTCTTGAAACAGGTTGGAACTTCAGCTTGTAAGAGTGAGAAACGGAAGATGTGTATACCTCTGCCAGTTGTTCCACACAAGATCTGAGTGTTTAGCCAGGAACACCGTCCGGGCCCGTGGCTTTACTTGACTTGATCTGCAGCATGACTGATCATGCCTGCAGTGGTGACAGCGGGTGCAGGTACAACGAGGCTGTCGGGGCAGCTTTCAGCCTGGCAGTCACACAGTTATTCATCATAAACATTCCCTCCGCCATCTCCCTCCATCGTCATCGATACACAGTGACATTGGTTGGTGTGAGCACCGCACAGTTAATGTCCAGACAGAGTGACATCAATGGACTGGGATTGTGCGCCATAATGAAGTAAACTCACAACAAAACGTGGCAGGGTGTGCTTCTACTGAGTCAGTGGTGCAGGGAGTGAAGATTTTGCAGGTGGAATTCCAGTCAAGCCATTGCTTTAGTCTGAATGGAGTCAAACACCCACAACCCAGTCCATCATGGAAGAAAACTTCCATTCATTTATACTTCTCATTGTCAGCGAAAGGCTGGCAACATCAAAGATCACTCCCAAACCAGTAATCATCTCCTACAACATCTTCTAACTGGGAGAAGATGGAGAGGCTTGAAAACATGGACTAGCATACCTAGTGACACCTTCTTCCTTACCGGTAATTAGACTGACGAATTGACATTTCTAACTTATCAAATAATATTAATCTGCCTATCGGCGATCTTGCTTTGCATACTTCCTGTATGCCTCACTCTGGCTAAGTACCCTGTGATCTATTTTTTTTTTTGTTTTCTATCAAAGGAAGCTTTCCATTTTACAGTTGACGAAAATAAATTAAATCAAATCAGATGAAACATGCGGACTGCAGTAGCTCAAGGTCCTCTTAAGGGCAATTGGAAAAGTGAACTGATGCTGGCCCAGCCAACAAAACCATATCGCATGAATAAATAAATGAAGATGACCACACTCAGGAAAGACAGACATGTGAAATCAAATCGCTTTAAAAATGGACTTAGACATCTACAGATTTCCATTGCTGTCTGACAGTAAAGTGTTCCTACAAAACCTTTCTTAAGCTGATTTGGCATAACGTGAAGAAGCATTAATTTATATGGGGGAAAGATCGCCTTTCTTTATTAAAGTGAAAATCCTCTTCGGACTTCTTTTTTTTTTAGCAAAAACAGGTCCTAATGTAGGTCATTCAAAAAGGGAATTGATGAAAAGTGAACTTTTGAAAAGCGGGGGATAACTGTATCTAGGTGGGCATGAAATTTGGGAAGATGGGAAAGGTGAAAAATAAATGAGGTGAATCTTGCATTTGATTTCCATCCCAGCTGATCGTAATTCTCTTTGTTTGCTCTTTTTCTTCTATCTCTCTTTCTCTATCGATTCAATTCACTCGTCTTCCCCTTCAAAGCTGACTTCCTTGTCAACAGCATTAAACACATTATTTCCCAACTGCTTTCAGTTCTAAAATGTTCCCCAGCACTTTCTGTTCATTTCTTTGCATTTCTCAATATAATTTCAGATCTACAGCATCTTTCTTTATTTGATTTAACAGTCAATTTTGTTAGTTCATGCAATGTCAGCAGCTCTGCCAAGGGCAACATTTGTTCACCATCACTAATTGACCTGACTCTGAGGCCATTCGACAAGCCAAAATAAAGTGAAGCACATTGTTATGGTTCTGAAGTCACATTTAGCCCAGACCGGGTAATAACGTTAGATTTATTTACTGAAGGACATCAGTGAAACAGATAAACTTTCAGACAAAATGCTGATTATATGATTGTTTTTTTTTGTGAAATTCACTTTTATTCCAATTCGTATCCGTTTGATTTAAGATCTGTCATCAGCTGTGGTAGGACATAAAACAAATCACATGAAGATATGTATTTTGTCAAATAAGCTTTGCTATGAATTACATCCAGCGACATTCCTACTCTGATACGTTGTCTTTATCATGAAGTAACGTCCAAGACAAGAACAATTTTGTGATCGAAATATTAGTAACTGGAAAAGTGGTCAGATGAGAGCTTGAAACATAATGTCTGAATTTTACCAACGTGCAGACAATGGTTTGTTTAGCCACAGCACTGACGCAGAGATGGAGATTGGGTGTATTAGGAGCTGGGAGTGGACAGGTTTGGTGCCAAACCGAATATGAGAATACATCAGTTCAGGTCAAAAAGGGATCTCGACGTTGTGCAGTTTTGTTCTCAAATGTTTGTAAGGGAGAGGTCTGCAATTCGTGGATAATGAATGGAGACTGCAATTGAAACTGAAGACAACGGTTTCTGACTGTGCTGATCTCTCCTCCACGGAAACAAACGCCCGCTAAATGGGCACAGTTGACTGGAACATAGACAGGAAGTGTGAACATCTCTGAATGTTCCTCTCACTGCTGTAATCGGGCAACTTTGGAACTTCCATATAGAATAAGCTTCAGTAATTGACAAACATCTTAATGCAGGTTTATTGCTGAAAAACCGTAATGTTTACGCTTTTTGGCCTCAGTCCAAAACCAAAAGTGATAAGGACAATAAACTTATTCATTATGTATTGCATTGTGAGAACTTGAATTCAATATGTATTGCATTGTGAGAACTTGCCATAAAAATGTTGAAACAAAAACAGAAGTTGCTGCAAAGGACACCAGGTGTGGCAACAACTGTGAAGATGAATCAGAGTTAACATTTCGGGTCCGGTGAACCTTTTTCCGAACTGATGGTCGCCATGAAAATGTTGCTTGATATGCAGAAGACGCTGAATAGCTGTTAATGGAAACTGTTAGTAGCTAACAATAGGGAATGAGTAATGGAAAGCTATGTGAGAACGAGACGTGGTGTATGGGTAGGGGCATAGGACATTAGGGAGTTCAGGCCCTAAAATTATTGAACTTGACTTTGAGTCTGAAGGGCTGCAGGTCTGCACATGGAAAATGAGGTGCTGTTATTTCAGTTTGCGCTGAACATTCCTGGAACATTGCATCAAGCCTGACGCAGTGATATTGGCCAGGTAACAGGATGGGCTGTTAAACTGGCAAGCAACTTGAAGTTCAGGGCATTTTGCAAAGGTACAACATGGATGTTCTGCAAAGCGGTCACCCAGTCTGCGTTCTGACCAATCGGCAGTAAGCTCCTCCCGGTCATTCTAAAGATTATCCCTGAAAAGATAGCAACTGTGCATGCTTTCAACTGCCCAGTGCTCCCAGGAAAAGTTTAGAAGAATGAGGTGGTGGTGGGGTTGGGGGGGTGTGCATCCCTTAGAAAACGCATAACAGTAAAGTTCCAAGAGGGTTATAAACAGTTTACAGAGAAATATTCACAGGAAAAGTGGGCAACAAATTGGAAAATGCAGTATAACTTGGGGAATTGAGAGAATAATATTTTCCTGTATCCTTCAAAATGAACAGAGTGCTACTTCAATGGTGGAAACTGCAGAAAGCTGCACCACAAAGGGACCAGGAGGTAATTGTGCAGGAAACACAGAATGGAAGAACGCAGATATATCAGGAAATGGAATGGAATGCTGTTCCTTATTTCAAGTGGTCTGTAGTATTAGAGTTTGGAGTGTCTATCTTAGGGCAATTGTACAAAGTGCTGATGAGACCACATCTGCAGTAATGTGAGCAGATTTGGTTTCTTTATTTAAGGAAATATATCACTTAATTGGAGGTATTTCAGAGAAGATCCACTGGGACGATCTCTGGTTTGGAGGAATTATCCTTTAAGCAAAGGCTGAACAGCTTGGTGCTCACTCACTGGAGTTTGGAGAATAAGAGGTGATCTCTTTGAAACATGCAGGATTCTGTCGAGGTTTGACAGGGTAAATAGTGAGAGGATGTTTCCCATCACGGGAGAGTCTGGAGCCAGATTCTGGGTCAGACACGGAATCAAGCACCCTGTTTCAGTTTTGTCATGTTAAAGGCAACACAGATACGGGTAGGGGGTTTCAGTAACAACGGTGCTAGTATGAGGTCGGGACAAGCAACATTTTAGAGATTGGAATTCCTGGTGTTTGGATTGTGTGGATGTCTGATCAGAAGGTCACATTGGGATCAGATATGGGAGCAATATTGTGAAGAGTGCAGTTCTGCCCAGAGAGTTCCCGATGAGAGGGAGGGACTCAGCAGTAAAGGAAAGGAATTGTCATAGCAAATGAAGGCAATGGGTTGAAGCATGACAATGTTTTATTGGAGGAAATTGGAGCTAATCAAGTAGTGGAAGCGTGGGAAGCAGTTTGATAACTGAGTATCATTCGAACAATGGAAAGTGATGATGGGGAGGTAGTGCTGTGCATTGAGACTAAGGTTAAGGTGAGCTTAGGTAAGGCTTGACAAGAGCCCGGAGAAAGATATTAGTTTAGGACTAAAATGAGGCAGTTTGGCACGTTGGGCTACTGGGAGTGAGGGAAGCAGCAGAGGCAGCTGATCGGATTGTCTCAATCTTAGTGATACAGAAACTCCATGTGCACCTCATTGTTGTTATTGGAGGGGAGGGTGAAGGAGGCAGGATGATGGACAGCGTTTTGGAAATAAACAAGGAAACAAACCTGGGTTCGTGATATTTAAAACGAGTGAACAAACCTGATGTATTTAACTTTTATCCAGAATTTAAACTGTACAACTGAAGTCCAGGTTTGAATCCCATTTCTTCATATGGCAGAATCTGAATTCAACCCAAAATAATTGTAATTCAGAATCGACTGATCTCCATGGAACCATTGTCTATAGCAGAAAAAATGTGCAATGTCACTCATTGTATTAATCATTGCAAAGTCTCAAATGAATGAAACTGGATGGACAACATGACATCTACCAAGGCTACAGAAACTCCAACCACAGAATTAATGTTCTCCACCCTGTAGCGTCCTCCTTACTAACATCTGGGGGCCATTGCCAAAACGTGGAGAGCTGTCTCACAGAGTGATCAAGGAACAGCCTGATCTACTCATACGCACGAATCATACCTTGCAGGCAATGAACAGACATCAGCTGAAAATGTGTTGCTGGTTAAAGCACAGCAGGTCAGGCAGTATCCAAGGAACAGGAAATTCGACGTTTCGGGCCACAGCCCTTCATCAGGAAGTCCATCGGCTCTGGCCCGAAACGTCGAATTTCCTGTTCCTTGGATGCTGCCTGACCTGCTGTGCTTTAACCAGCAACACATTTTCAGCTGTGATCTCCAGCATCTGCAGACCTCACTTTTTACACAATGAACAGACATCATCATTACCATTCCTAAATATGTCCTGTCCTACCAGCAGGACAGACCAGGGAGAGGTGGCGTCACAAGGGTGTACAGGCAGGGAGTATTTGCCCTGGGAGTACTCAGCGTTGACCCCGGACCCAATAAGGTCTCATGACGCCTGTTGATTACCACGTATTGTCCTCCCTCTGCTAATGGATCAGTTTTCCTCCATGTTGAGCAACACTTGGAGGAAGCACTGAAGAAGGAAATGTTGCCAATCGTACTCTGGATACAAGACTTCAATGTCCACCATCAAGAGTAACTCAGCAGTAGGATAAGTGGCTGAGTTGGTCGGGTCCTAAAGGACCTGCAGCAGGTGGTGAGGGAAAACCATACTTAATTGAATTGTTATGAATTGACCAGCTGCAGATGCATCCGTCCAAGATAGTACTGCTAAGAGCGACCATCAGGTCCTTTTGGAGACATAGCCTCGCCTTAAATTTGAGAAAGCCCTCCATTCTGTTGAGTGACACTATCAATGTGCTAAATAGGATAGACTTTGAGCAGACATAGGAACTCAAGTATGGGCATCTTGAAGCCTGTGGGCCAACAGCAGCAGCAAGAATTGTACTCCAGCACCATTTGAAATCTCATGGCCTGTCATATCATCAAGCCAGGGGTTCAATCCTGATTCAATGGAGACTGCATGAGGGCATGCCAGGAGTAGCATCAGGCGTATCTAAAAATGAAGTGCCAACTAGTGCAGGTACCAAGCAAAACCATCAGATTTGAGCTCTGCAGTTCTGCCACACCCAGTCGTGATTGGTAATGGACAATGAAACAACTCGCTGGAGGAAACATCACAGATATCTCCACCCTTACTGTTGGAGGAGCCTCACACATCCTTGCAAAAGTTAAGACGACAGCATTTGCCGCAATTTGAAGCCAGACGTGCCAAGTAGATGATCCATCTCACACTTCTCCAGTGGTCCCCAATATCACAGATGCAAGTTTAAAACAAATGCGATTCACTTCATAAAATATCAAGAAATGGACAAATAGTGTAAAGGCTGTAGCCCCTGCCAACATTCTGGAAATAATACTGATGGCTGTGCTCCAGAACTTGCCACCCACAAAACCAAGCACTGGCAACTATCAAAAATGTGGAACATTCCCCAGTGATAGAACATAGAACATATAGCATAGAAAAATACAGCGCAGTACAGGCCCTTCGGCCCTCGATGTTGCACCGATCCAAGCCCACCTCAACTACACTAGCCCACTTCCCTCCATTCGCCAATCCAATGCCCGTTTAAATGCCCATAAAGTGGGAGAGTCCACCATTGTTACTGGCAAGGCATTCCATGAACTCACAACTCGCTGAGTAAAGAATCTATCCCTAACAACAGTCCTATAACTACCACCCCTTAATTTAAAGCTATGCCCCCTCGTAATATTTGACTCTATATGTGGAAAAAGGTTCTCATGGTCAACCCTATCTAAACCCCTAATCATCTTGTACACCTCTATCATGTCACCCCTAAAACTTCTTTTCTCCAATGAAAACAACCCCAAGTGCCTCAGCCTTTCCTC
Source organism: Hemiscyllium ocellatum (assembly GCF_020745735.1). Taxonomy (NCBI): domain Eukaryota; kingdom Metazoa; phylum Chordata; class Chondrichthyes; order Orectolobiformes; family Hemiscylliidae; genus Hemiscyllium; species Hemiscyllium ocellatum. The sequence continues at coordinate 65,131,830 of NC_083420.1, forward strand.
ATACGATTATCCTACCATACCAGCCAACATCCTGGTAAACCTCCATTGCACCCGTTCCAGTGCCTCCACATCATTCCCATAGTATGGCGACCAAAACTGCACACAATACTCCAGATGCGGCCGCACCAGAGTCTTATACAACTGCAACATGACCTCAGGACTCCGGAACTCAATTCCTCTACCAATAAAAGCCAGTATGCTATATGCCTTCTTCACAGCACTATTTACCTGGGTGGCAAATTTCAGAGATCTGTGTACATGGACACCAAGATCCCTCTGCTCATCCACACTACCAAGTATCCGACCATTAGTCCAGTACTCCATCTTCTTGTTACTCTTACCAAAGTGAATCACTTCACACATACCTCCATTGAACTGCATTTGCCACCTTTCTGCCCAGCTCTGCAGCTTATCTATATCACGCTGTAACCTGCCACATCCTTCCTCACTGTCCACAACTCCACCGACTTTCGTATCATGCGCAAACTAGCCCCTTCTCCAAGTCATTTATAAAAATGACAAAAAACAATGGTCCAAAAACAGATCCTTGCGGAACACCGCTTGTAACTGCACTCCAAGATGAACCTTTACCATCAACTACTACTCTCTGTCTTCTTCCAGCCAGCCAATTCCTAATCCAAACCTCCAACTCACACTCAATGCCATACCTCCGTATTTTTTGCAGTAGCCTAACATGGGTAACCTTATCAAACGCCTACTAAAATCCATATACACCACATTTACCGTTTTAACCTCGTCCACCGCCTTAGTCACCTTCTCAAATAATTCAATAAGGTTTGTGAGGCACGACCTGGCCTTCACAAAACCATGCTGACTATCCCTGATCACATTATTCCTATCCAGATTTTCATAAATCCATCCCTTACAATTCTCTCTAAGGCTTTGCCCACAACAGTGGTAAGACCCACCGGCCTATAGTTACTAGGGTTATCCATACTCCCCTTCTTGAACATTTGCTGTCCTCCAGTCTTCTGGCACTATTCCTGTAGACAACGAGGACATAAAAATCAAGGCCAATGGCTCTGCAATCTCCTCCCTTGCTTCCCAGATAATCCATGGATAAATACCATCAGGCCCAGGGGACTTATCTATTTTCAGCCTTTCCAGAAATTCCAACACCTCTTCCCTACATATCTCAAAGCCATCCATTCTAATTAATTGTGACTCAATATTCACTTCGGCAACAATGTTCTGTTCCTGAGTGAATACTGACGAAAAGTATTCATTCAGTGTCTCTACAATTTCTTCAGTCTCCACACGCAACTTCCTACTACTATCCTTGACGGGACCTATTCCTACCCTAGTCATCCTTTTCTTCCTGACATACCTATAGAAACCCTTTGGGTTTTCTCTCATCCTACCAACCAAGGACGTTTCATGTCCTCTCCTTGCTGCTCTTATGTCTCTCTTCAGATCCTTCCTGGCTAACTTATAACTCTCAATCGACCCAATTGAACCTTCACGCCTCAACTTTACATAGGCTGCCCTCTTCCCTTTCACAAGGGATTCCAATTCCTTATTAAACCACAGCTCCCTCACACGACCCTTTCCTACCTGCCTGACAGGTACATACTTATCAAGGACACCCAGTAGGTGCTCCTTGAACAAGCTCCACATATCGATTGCACCCTTCCCTTGAAGCCTACTTTTCCAAGCCATGCATCCTAAGTCATGCCTCACCGCATCATAATTTCCCTGCCCCCAGCTATAACTCTTGCCCTGTGTACACTTATCCTCTCTATCACTAGAGTAAAATTCACCGAATTGTGGTCACTGTCCCCAAAGTGCTCACCTACCTCCAATTCTAACACCTGCCTGGTTCGTTACCCAGAACCAAATCCAGTATGGCCTCACGTCTTGTTGGCCTGTCTACATAATGTGTCAGGAAACCCTCCTGCACACATTGGACAAAAACCGACCCATCTAACGTTCTCGAGCTATAGCTTTCCCAGTCAATATCTGGAAAGTTAAAGTCCCCCATAACAACCACCCTATTACTTTCACTCTTCTCTTGAATCACCCTCACAATCCTTTATTCTACATCCCTAAGACTATTAGGAGGCCTGTAGAAAACTCCTAATAGCGTGAACTCACTTTTCCTATTTTTAAGCTCAGCCCAAACTACCTCAGATGGCGAGTCTTCGTCCATCGTCCTTTCCACTGCTGTGATACTATCTTTGACAAGCAATGCCACACCTCCCCCTAATTTACCCCCACCTCTGACCCTACTTAAACATTTAAACCCTGGAGCCTGCAGCAACCAATCTTGTCCCTGTTCTACCCATGTCTACATGATAGCCACAACATCGAACTCCCAAGTACCAAACCCACGCTACAAGTTCACCTACCTTATTTCGTATACTTCTCGCATTGAAGTGTACACACTTGAAGCCACCTTCCTGTTTACAGGCACCCTCCTTCGAGATTGATGCCATGTTTCTAACTTCCCTACACGCCAGGTCCTGCACCCTAAAGCTACAGTCTAGATTCCCATGCCCCTGCAGAGTTAGTTTAACGCCCCGGAAAGAGCAGTAGCAAACCTCCCCCCAAGGATACTGGTGCCCCTCAGGATCAGGTGTAGACCATCTTGTTTATAGAGGTCCCACCTTTCCCAGAAAGAACCCCAGTTATCCAGAAACTGGAATCCCTCCCCCCCTGCACCATCCCTGTAGCCACGCATTTAAGTGCTCTCTCTCCCTATTCCTCGACTCTCCATCACGTGGCACGGGTAACAAAGCAGAGACAACAACTCTTTGTTCTAACTCTGAGCTTCCATCCTAGCTCCCTTAAAGCCTGCCTAACATCCTCATCCCTTTTCCTACCTATGTCGTTGGTGCCAATGTGGACCACGACTTCGGGCTGTTCCCCCTCCCTCTTAAGGAACCGGAAAACACGATCAGAGACGTCACGTACCATTGCACCTGGGAGGCAACATACCAAACGTGAGTCTCTCTCGCCCCCACAAAACCGCCTATCTGTGCCCCAAACTATTGAGTCTCCAATAACTATTGCTCTGCTCTTCTCCACCCTTCTGAGCAACGGGAATAGGCTCCGTGCCAGAGGCCTGAACCCCATTGCTTACCTCTGGTAAGTTGTCCCCTTCATAAGTATCCAAAACGGTATACTGGTTGTTGAGGGGAACGCCCGCAGGGTATCTCTGCACTGGCTGCTTCCTCCCAGTCCTCCTCACTGTGACCCATCTGTCTGCAATCATTGGAGTTACTACTTCCCTAAAGCTCCGATCTATGACCGCCTCTGCCTCCCGAATGATCCTAAGTTCATCCAACTCCAGCTCCAGTTCACTAACACGGTCTTGGAGGAGCTGGAGATGGGTGCACTTCCTGCAAGTGTAATCAGCAGGGACGACCATGGCATCCCTCACCTCAACCATGTTGCAAGAGGAACATTGCACTGCCTTCACTGCCATCCCTCATAAAGTAACCTTTAAAAAAGAACTAGGTCTAAACACTAGAATCAGCAAAATGCAGCACTTACCTTCTTACCACAACGGGTCTTATTATTAGGTGAGAGGAGGGCGGTGGGTGGGAGACTCTACCTCTGTACTGCCTAAGGTTCCTCTCCTGCACGCCTTTATAGGAAAACAACTTACCCAGGTAAGCTTGCGCTTCACCAGCTTCCGGGTCCGCTCTGTGTTTTTTTTAAAGAAAATTCAAATTTACACCGTTAAACAAATGTCACCGAGCCTTCAAGCAGCCACTGCCAAACAGCCCTTTCCTGCTCTGCTGGGAGAGTGAGGCCGAGGCCTTGAAGCTGCGCGCCTTTATGTTCAACACAAAAACACAGGGCACATCCTATCCAGCCAAAATTCCAAACTCGATCAGCAGTGAAGAGATCAATGGTGACACCAACAGTACTTTCATGCAGCAGCTGCTCATTGACACCAAGTTTTCGTTCTGCCAGGGTCACTCGGTTCCTGACCTTGCCTCAGACCAGATTCACAAAGTGAAAAAGAGTTGAATCCCAGGAGTGAGGCGATAGTGACAGCCCAGTCCCACTCGAAGACCACGATTTCTACATCTGTGACATCCCCTGACTCCACCATAATACTGCTCATTGGCTGAATCTCTCATCAATCCCTGTGTTATAGCTCGACGTAATTATCCAAACACACTCCTGGCAAGCTTCCCTGTCATCTCAAGAATATCTAAAACCGTGCTGCCCAAGTGCACACTTGCACCAAAACATGTCCATCCATCAAAATGAGACGTCATTTTTTTATATATAAAACTTTTAAGTTACCTTGAGAATGTGGTTAGAAACAACTTTTCGGATTTGCACGTTAATTAACCGAAACCTACACCCCATTCTAAAAGAGGGAAGACATAAAAGTTAAGGTTAGTTCAATGTATCATTCCAGTTGCATGACACTGTACCCTTTTATTATAAATTCTGTGTTTGATGATTCTGCCTTGACAACTGCCTGATGAAGGAGCAGCGGTCCGAAAGTTGTTGCTTCCAAATAAACTTATTGGACTATAACCTGGGGGCGTGTGAATTTTAACTTTGCCCCTAATAAAGGTGGTAGTGTTCACTCAGGCCGAAATGCCACCTGAGGCATTTCCCCGTTTGCTGGAAACATGGTACTGGGAGCTTCAAAATTATGTTTTCCGATGTACCCCAAATGTCTGTAAAACATCTCAGCCCATACCAATCCCATATCCATCCCGCTTCCTGCTGATTATTTCTTTCCTTCCCTTCTCCTGCCCCTCCACACGTTCCCAAGTCTTGATCACAGCGACACTGCGCTGCCCACGAGGCTCATCACGTGTTTTACTTCAGTCCAGCCCCTCAATCACTGATGGGTTGGAGGACCAGCTGCCATTGCCCGGTCCTCCAAACCCTCCCCTTCTCCTCCTATTGGTTTGGCGCTGACATCAGTCACCCGGGGCTCATTGTGGACAGGAGCATCCAAAATGCTTCCTGTTTTTGCTGCTATTCATCAGTTACAAGAGTGAGGGTTTATTCCTGTCTCCATAGTGTGCGGCAACAACAACTACTTGCATTGTATGGCACCTTTCTCATTGACAAATCTCCAAAGGTGCTTCATGGATGATCAAAACGTTAATTAAAGAGAACGATTTTAAAGGAAGACAGAGAGGGATAGGGAGGGTATTCTAGAGGCTGGTGTCTTCGGCAGATCCAATCATGCCGCGATGCAGCTGTGTAACAGCTTATAACGGACACAGTTAGTGGTGATTTATAGACAGTGCATCATGGCAGGCTATATGATAACAAGGCCTGGTGTGTGGTGTAAAGGGGTAGGAGATTGGCCCTAAAATAATTTACTTGATGTCAAGTTCGGAAGGCTGCAGGGTCCCCAAGCAGAAAATGAGATGCTGTGTTTCCAGCTTGTGCTGAGCTTCACTGGAACACTGCAGCAAGGCGGAGACAGAGGTTGGCCAGGGAACAGGGTGTGGTGGTAAAGTGGCATGCAACTGGAAGCTCTGGGTGAGTTTTGTTCTGCGAGGTAGAGACCACATTGTGAGCAGCGAACATTGTCGACTGGAGTGTGAACTGTAGATGCTGCTTCAACTGGAAGGTGTGTTTTGGCACTTGGATTCTGATGAAGGTAAAGGTAAATAAGTAAGTGTTACACCTTCCGCGGAGGCAAGGGAAGGTGCTGGGGTGGGGTTTTGGGGGGAATGTTGAGAGTGAGGGAGGTCCGACATTGTCTGAGATGGGATGGTCCCTGCAGGATGTGGACAAGGGAGGGAGGGGAATATGTCTGATGGTGGCATATTATAGTGAGTGGAAATGAGAGCTGATGATCTCTATTCTGCATGCAAAACTCACCCTGAGCTTCCAGTTGCCTGCTACTTTAACATCCCACCCTATGGCCTGGCCAACATCTGACTTCTGCTTCCTGTAGTTTTCCAGCAAAGATCAGCATAAGCTAGAAGAACGCCACTTCATTTTCTGCTTTGGTATCCCGCAGCCCTCTGGACTCAACACAAAGTTTAATAATTTTAGGGCCTGAACTCCCCCATGTCCTGACTCTTACCCCACACACCTGGCCATCTTTTCAAAATATCTATGGTTATCCACTAACAATCTCCATTAACAGTTATTTACCCTCCAAGCCAGATAGTTACCCAGAACTGGTCTTCTCGCTCTATCCTGACCTATCATTTTCCCCCTTCCATCCTCTCTACCGCAACCCCTCCCCCACTCTACGGTCTGCACATAAACTGAGTTTTTCTACTATCAGTTCTCAGGATGGGTCACCAGATCCGAAACGTTAACTCTGATTTCTCTTCACAGATGCTGCCAGACCTGCTGGCTGTTCCAGCACTTATTGTTTGTTTCTGATTTACAGCAACCGCAGTTCTTTTGATTCTAATTTCGCAGGAGTTTCTTATTCAGATCTCCCAGCCTACACCATGTGTTTATAAATCCTCCTAGTCCATACTAACGCAATTTCTCTCCCACTCCCTTCATTCTGAGTGCCCCCTCACAATGACGCGGTGCCTGCACAGCTCATGGTCACGTGTCATCTTGCTGTCCCATATTCACTCTCATTGCCTGAAGGGACCACATTCACTCTCCACCTATTCGTCTGGAGCTGCTGTCAATCAGCCGGGCCACATTGTGAGGTGAGTGGTGGGATCCTCCCTCGTTCTACCCTGGAACGAGCTTCATTATTAACAATGAATGGGACATTATCACAGAGAACAGCGGCTGTGGGCTATTCAACCCATTACGATTGTACTCTCTCCTTTTTGAGATGTTGCAAATCTGTCGCAACTCCCCACCCATTGTTTTCCAAAGCCCTCCAGATCTTCCCTCAAAGTTAAATTCCAAACCTTTTTCACAATAACTACTGAATCTGCATCCAGCTTCCGTTCAAACGGTTCCAGATGCTCAGAACTTGTTCATTACTTGTCCCCCTGCATTACTTGTCAATTACCTGAAAGTGGTTGCCAAAAATTGTTCGAGGAGAAATTGAGGTCTGCAGATGCTAGAGATCAGAGCTGAAAATGTGTTGCTGGAAAGGCGCAGCAGGTCAGGCAGCATCCAAGGAACAGGAAATTCGACGTTTCTGGCATAAGCCCTTCTTTAGGAATTCCTGCAATTTAACTTTAGGAATTCCTGAAGAAGGGCTTATGACCGAATTTCCTTTTTCTTGGATGCTGCCTGACCTGCTACGCTGTTCCAGCAACACATTTCCAGCCACAAATTGTTACAAAATTAATAATTTTCCTGTCTCTCTGTAAATTAAATATACTGGAAGCAAATCTGCTCTGGGACGAAATCAGTGCTTAATCTTCTCAGCTCCAAGGAGAATTATCTGAACTCCTGCTAACTCTCTATAAAAGAGAAACTTATCTTAATTTTAATTGATTAGAGTCACAGAAATGTACAGCACAGAAACAGATCCTTCAGTCCAACTTTTCCAAATAAATTGAGTCGTATTTGCCAGATGTTGGCCAATACCCCTCTAAACCTTTCCTATTCATGTACCCAGACAGATTACCTCCAAACGTTGTCATTGTATCAATCTCCAATAATTCCTCTGACAGCTCATTCCATACACATGCCACACTCAGTTTGAAAACATTTCCCTTTAGATCCCTTTTAAAACTTTTCACTCTCACATTAAGCCTATGCTCTTTAGCTTTGGACCCACCTAATCTGTGAAAAAGACCCTGGCTGTTCACCCTCTCCATATCCCTCATGATTTTACAAACTGGTTACCTCTCAGTTCTCCGATTCTCCAGCGGAAATAGCCTCAGCCTATTGAGCCTCTCCCTATAGCACTAACCGTCCAACCCTGGCAAAGTCTTTGCAAATCTTTTCGCAACACTTTCAAGTTTCACAACATCTTTCATGGAAAAGGGAGATTCGAAGGGAACGCAGAATTCTGTAAGTGGCTGAATCAATGTCCTGCACAGCCGCAATATGACACTGCAACTTCTGTATTCAATGCACTGATGAATAAAGACAAACCTACTAAATGCTTCCTTCTTTACCCGATCTACCCGCGACTTCACTATCAAGGAACCATGAAGCTACACTCCAAGATCTCTTTGTTCAGCAACACTGCTCAGGAGCTTACCATTAAGTGCATAAGCCCTTCCATGATTTGCCTTTCCATCACGCATCACCTTAACTTTATCGAGATTGAACTCCACCTGCCACTCCTCGATCCATTGGCCCATCTGATCAAGATCGTATTGTACTCTAAACTGACCATCTTCACTCTCCACTTCACCGCCAGTTTTGGTATCTTCTGTACACCTACTAACCATACCTCAGATATTCACATCCAAGTCATTTATATAAAAACCCAGCGTCGATCCTTGCAGCACACCGATGCTCACAGACCACAAACCAATCCTCCATCAGCACCCTGTGTCTCCTACCTTCAAGCCAATTTTGTATCCAAATGGGCATTTCTCCCTGCATTCCAAGTTATCTAAACTTGCTCTATGCCCACGTGGACATTATTAATCATCTTTGTCACTTCTTAAAACAAACCCAATCCATTTCGAGGGAGACAATTTCTCACACGCAAAAGCATTTTGACTATCACTAATCATTCCTTATTTTTCCAACTACATGGTAAGTCCAGTCTCGTAGAATCCCTTCCAACAACTTGCCTGCCACTGACTTCAGACTCACTGTTCTCTTGTTCCCTGGCCTTTCCCGACCACTTTTTAAAAAAAAATAATTGCACCCGACTTCCAGCACCTCACCTGTCACAAACGATGATATAAATATCTCAGTGAGGGGCCCAGCAATCACCTCCATACCTTTCTACAAATTTCTGGGATACATCTGATCAGGTTCCCGTGATTTATCCACATTGATACGATTTAATGCATCCAGTACCATCTCCTCTGTAATATGGACACTTTTCAAGTCATCACTATTTATTTCTCCAAACTATCTAACCTCCATATACTTCTCCAGTTACAAAAAAACCATGGAATACGAGAATAGTATAGCGGCTCTCCCACTTCCTGTGGTTCCATAGATGGCCTTCTTGATCTTATTCTCGGCCTGGTTATTTTTAAAACTGTGATGTATTTATATAACCTTTTTGGATTCTCCTTAATTTATTTCCTCAAGCTATTTCATGTCCCCTTTATTGCTCTCCTGATTTCCCTCGAGTATGCTCCTGTAAAACGTTATCCTTTATCACAATTCTTCTGCCTCTGCCATAGCTGTTCGCAGAAGAAGCAATTCCACTCCAGGACATCCCAGGAAGGTTTCCTATTTCAAGCAGTGCAATTTCAAACACTTGTTCAACATTGACGTTCAATGCATATCCTCCACTTCCTGCAACTCCACCTTTACACCAACCCTCCAACCACAATAAGATTATAATCCCCCGGCCTTCACCTGCCACCTCACTAATCTCCAGATACAGCTCATTCACCTGTGTCATGTCCGCTACCTACAGTCAAACCCCACCACCAAGGGATATAGATCCCTTCCCACCCCTGTCTGTGTTAATCAAAGACTATTCCCTTTTTAGGTCGGACCTCCCCCTCCAAACACCCGACCTCTCACCTATCCTTACTGCCACTGGAGATGTCAAACCTGTGCCTACACCTTCCCACTCACCTCTGTCGAAGGCCCCAAATTATCTTTTCACACCAGGCAGATATTTCCCTGCGCATCCAAACACCTCATCTCCTCTATCTGGACACGATTATCAAATTAATATGGATAATGCAGCAAATATGCACATCTTTGGATGCTGGGAGGAAACCTATGCAGACACTGGAAAATATGCAAATTCCACACAAAGAGACACCTGAGACTGGAATCAAACCCAGGTCCCTGGTGCTGAGGCATCACTGCTAACCACTGAGCCACAGTACAATGGGATCTTTGATGCTGATGTGCTGCCTCAGTGAGGCCTCATTCGCTCACCCTGCCCACAGGCCGAGTGATATTATCGCTAAACGGATAATTCAGACACCCAAATAACGTTCTGAGGCCCTGGCTTTGAATCCCGTCACAACAGATAGTGGAATGTGAATTCAATAAAATCCTACAATTAAGAATCTATTGATTACCCTGAAAACATTGTTGATTGTTGAAAAATAAATCTGGTTCAGGATTGTCTTTCTGGGAAGGAATCTGCCATCTTAACCTGGTCTGGCCTGCATGTGACTGTTAGCTGCCCTCTAGGCCCAGCAAGTAACACCCTCATTCTGTGACCGAATAAAGGAAAAAAAAAGTCAAGTCTTGTGTACAACAATATGATTCTCACAAATAACAGTGAACTCCTGGTAAATTTGCTTTTCAATCCCCGTTGTCTATTGGGAAAGGAAGGAGAGGGGTCAATTAAACCATCACTGGTTTAATGCCACCTGAGTAGCACGTGGAATCCTTCCCCTCCAGTGCAGGTACAATCCATCCTTCTTATGTCAGTCATTTCAACCCCACAAGAAATTCCAATGATCCAAAAATATGATTCTTTCTCCCCTATACTCATTTACCAACCCTATCCTGCTATTCCTACTCTCACTAAAATGTGGCAACGGGTGTCATTACTATTCTCAAAGACCTACTTTTTAAACCTCTAGGCTAATTTCCTGTATTCTCCCATCAGGACGTCATTCTTTTCTATTCCTAAGTCGTTGGTAGCAATGTACAACGGTCTCCCCTCAAAGGGTTATTTTCCCCTTTGAAAATATTCTGCTCCCTCTCTGAGACATCCATAACCCTGGCACCAGGGAGGCACTGCACCATTCTGATGTCTCACTGTCAGTTGCAGAAACGGCAGTCTGTTCCCCTGATCAGAGAGCCCCCTATCACTAGCGATCATCCAGAACCATACTTACCTCACATTACAGTAGAGCCAATCTCATTACAGGTAGAGTGGTGGCTCAATGGTTAGCATTGCAGCCTCATTGCGCCAGGATCCCAGGTTCGATTGCAGCCTTGAGTGACTGTCTGAGTGGAGTTTGCATGTTCTTCCTGTGTCTTCCTATATCATCGGTTTCCTCGTGCAGGCCAGGTGAATTGCCCATAGTGTTAAGTGCATTAATCAGAGTGAAATGGGTCTGTATGTGTTACTCTCTGGAGGGTTGGTGTGGACTTGTTAGGCAGAAGGACCTGTTGCCACAGTGTAGGGAATTTCATCTAATCATTACCAATAACTTGGCTGTCAGCGGTAATATTCTCTACATTTCCCAATGCAGTATACGTGTTTGAAATTGGGATAGGTAGAGGAGAGTCCTGAACTACCCGCCTCCCTCTTCTACCTGTCTTGTAGGTAAACCATCTACGTGACTGTATCTGCAGTTTTTCTACCTGAAACGGCCACCGATCACACTTCCTAGTTCTTACGAATTCCTCACTGCCTTCAACTGCCGCTTCAACTATTCTGTGCAATCGATAGGATTTACAACCACAATTGGTGCACACATCACCATCAGGCTCATCGAAATTCTCCCTGAACTCCTATATCCGACAGGAAGGGCACATCTCTCAAAACAAGACCATTTCTGCACCATAACTCCTTGCACATCCAGAAAAGGGCACAGTCTTACTGCTCTATAAAATACTGTCATAGAATAACTTAATACCCATGTTTTATATTTTACAAATCCCCCTCCAGCCGCAAAAATTACATACCCGTTGTGTAAGTTTTTTTTTTATTTTGATTCATTTCTTGTTCATTTTCCTCGGAAAACATTTTTTTAAAAACCTCAAAAAAAGCATGGTTTGTTTCCTTCAAACACATTTCTGCTCGCCGCCCTTTGGAGAAGCCTTTGGAGATGCCTCAGTTCATTTCCTCAAATTATAAGCATAGAAGGCGAGCTTTCATTTGTTGACGCCATTATAAGGGGAGTGATCAACTATGAGGTATTCTCACGAGACTAGTAATCTGGAAACTCAGGTAATGTTGTGAGGACCTGGACTTAAACCCCACTATGGCAAATGGTGGCAAATGAATTCAATAAAATCTGGAATGAAAAGTCTAATGATGGCCATGAAACTATTGTCGATTTTTAGGAAAAACACATCTGGTTCACTGATGTCCTTCAGGGAAGGAAACTGCTAAGCTTACCTAGTCTGGTTTACGCCCGACTCCAGACCCACAGCAATATGGTTGACTCTCACTGCCCTATGGGTAGTAGGGATGTGCAATGAATGCTGGCCTGGCCAGTGATACCAACATCCTCTGAATGAATACACGCAAGAAAATTGAAATCGCGAAGGACAGCTTTTTTATTAAAGTTGTGGCAACAGATTTTCAAATAAACAAAGTCACCCTGGTCAGTGACACTATCGACGCCACAATAAACAAAGGGAACTTGAGGAACAAATTACAGAGAGATCTCAGATATAGGTCGGTATAATAAGGTTGTAAAAGTAGGGAATTAAGTTTTCGAAACATTGATTGGGACTACAGTAGTCTGAAAGATTTAGTTGGTGAAGAATTTGTTAAATGAGTTCAAGAACATTTCCTTTATACATATATAAATGTTCCTGTGAGAGAAGGAGTGAAAGTTGACTTTTTTCTAGGGTAATAAGACAGGGCAACTAACTGAAGTGAAAGTAGGCGAACACTGTGGGTCGGACGAAATTGTTGGCTCCTTTGGAAATAGTTATAAAATCACGGGTGTGGTGTCTGAAGACTGGAGATTGGTTAATTTTGCATCATAGTTTGTGAAGGGATGTAAGGCGAAGCCTGGGAAGGATATGCCAGAGATTCTGCCTTCAGTGATAATTTGCTGCAGGTGATTCTGAATGATAAGATTTACATGCATTTGCAGAGATATGGAATGATTAGTGATAGTCAGCATTTTGAAACAGCAGGAGAGAGAGTAATAGTGGAAGGTTGTTTGTCAGACTGCAGGCCTGTGACCAGCGGTGTTCCCCAGGGATCAGTGCTGGCTCCACTTTTGTTTGCCATTCATTTAAATGGTTTCGATGAGAATATAGAAAATTTGGTTTGTAAGTTTGTTGGTGACACTAAAAATGGTTTTAAAGTGGACAGCAACAAAGGTTATCTGTGATTCCAAAGGGATCTTGATCAATTGGGTGAATGGTTGAAGAGTGGTAGATGGAGTTTAATCTGAATAAATGCAAAATATTACATTTTCATAAAACAAACAAGGGCAGGACTTACACTTATTAAAAGTCGGGCCTTGAGAAGTGATAGAGAGGAAAGAGATTTCGGCGTTCAGGTCTTTGAAGTTTGTATCATATGTAGACAGGATGGTTAAGCTGATGTTTAGCACATTTGCCTTCATTGCTCAGATCTTTGAGTGTAGCAGTTGGGACGTTATGTTGAGGCTGTACAGGATGTTGAGGAGGCCTCTTCTGGAATACTGAGCACATTTCTGTTTGTGCTGTTATAGGACGGATATTGTTAAACTGCAGCGGGTTCAGAAGAGATTTCTGAGGATGTTGATGGGAATTGATGGTTTCAGTTATAAGGAGAGGCTGGATAGGATGGGACTTACTTTCAATGGATTGTAGGAGGTTAAGGGGTGACCTTATTCGAGGTTTATGAAATCATAAGGCATCTAGGTAATGTGAATAGCAGGTGTCCTTTCCATGAGGTGTACAATTCAAGAGTGAGCTGCATAATTTTACAGGTGAGGGGAGAAAGGCTCTGAAAAGACATGAGGGTTTTTTCATTATTTTTTACGGAGTTGATTAATGTGTTGAATGAACTTCCAGTGGTGTGGTAACTGTGAATACAATTACAATTGCTTAGTAGTACGGTAGCTCAGTGATTAGCACTGCTGTATCGTAGCGCCAGGGACTCAGGTTCAATTCCAGCCTCCTGCGACTGTCTGTGTGGATTTTGCACATTCTCCGTGTCTGTGTTGGTTTCCTCCTACAAGTAAATTGGCCATGCTAAATGAGCCATGCTGTTCAAGGATGTGTATGCTGGGTGCAATAGTGAGGAGTAAATATAGGGGAATGGGTCATGCTGGATTTGTTGGGCGAATGGCCAGTTTCCACACTATAGGGATTCTATGGTAAAGTCATTTGCATGTGGACGAAGGGCAGCCAGGTGAGATTAGCTCAGTTTGGAATTATGTCCGACATGGATTGATTGAATCACAGCGTCTCTTTACGTGCTGTATAACAGTTATGACATTACTTCTTGCTATCTATAAATTCCTCACTCCTCACAACTCTTCTGACAACAGTCAACTCAATCAATCTCACAACTCTTTCTTATCTCGATTATTCCTCTCCAGCCTCAGAAACCTCCCTATCTCTAATCCATTCCCCCCACAATCACCCCCACCCCAGTCTCTCAAAGCTCTGCGAGATATGCCTTTCGTTATTTCCAGCCTTTAGGATACTGCACTTATTTCTCACTGGATGATGGTCCATTCAGCTTCCTGCGACCACTCCAGAATTTCCTCTGAAACCTCTCCTCCTTACCAATCGTGTGTAATCTATTCTAATATCACATTTTCTGACCTGGTTTCAAATGTGCCCTGACATATTCATATATTAAGTGTCTATAGATTTGCAGTACAGAAAAAGGCTCTATGGTCTATTCAGAACGTGCTAGTAAAGAAAACTGTCATCTTTGTATCGAATCGATTTTCCAATACTCAGTCCACTGCGTTATCTGTCTTGGCATCACAAGTGTGTACCTAAATATGTCTTAAATGCTGTTGCGATTTGTGTGTCTCCTACCCTTTCGGACAGTGATGTTTAGTGCAACTGCTGCTCTATGATGACATCACACACATGAACACAGAGCATCTGAGTCTGTGCAAACCAGAGATTTCCCACACATTGGGAAGGATGGCAGTGTCCCTCAGAGGGGGAATAGGAGATTTACCAGGATGGTTAAAGAAATGAGAGATTTTAGTAGCGTCCTTTGGATATTGTTTTGTACATTATTCATTTTTATGATATAGGTGTGGCTGATACATAGAGAATATCGATCTACAATAGAGGGACTCACCTTCTCAGCCGCTCTTCTTGCCTGGGCTGTGGTAACCTTCAAGTTAAACCACCACCAACCATCTCTCCCTAATGAGAGATCATCCCTATGCTCTGGAAGGACAATGCTGACTTTACCTTTTTCACAGTGATGCCACTGTGCCTCGGGCGTGGGGAGAGGGAATGCTGAATGTGGTGGATGGGACACCACTCAGGCACAGTACTATATCCTGAAAGATGTTCACTTTCTTTAATATTGTTGAGGGATGCACTCATGCAGGCAAGTGGATAATGTTCCAACACAATCCTGATGTGTGCCTTATAGAGAGCAAACAGACATTGGGAACCAGGGATTTGGAGAAACTGCAATCATTCACCTTATAGGGAATGAAATCGAGGGGAGCTGTAGAAGAGGTGGGTACAAAAGATATGCATTAGGGTGCTAAACTTTCCACTCATCGGGTCATCATAAAAGCATTACAGGACACATATAGAAGATTTGGGAAGATCTATTGAGAGATTTGTTTGATTCAAAGCAGAACCTTTATGCAGCAAATGGGAATTAGCTGAAACACGCTACTCACACACATCGCAAATATCCAAGTCCTGGTGAATTGAATAATTCTGTCAGAGTTTGATGTTACAATTATTGAGATTATCATCTGAATGCCCACCTGTAATGTTCTATAATGCAAGTTTGTAAAATCCGTCACTGACAGTTCAAGTTAGAAACTCACACATTCCCTTCCTGCGGGCCCTAGGATGACTGTACAAATTACCCCTTGTGGAGGTCAGCAGTCAATGTAGGTCCAAATCTATGTGGGTTTCTATATGAGATTCTACACTGGAACTCGAAGTGACTGAGCATAGCAGATCTTTGACAAATGGGACAGATTGATCCAAGATTCAATGAGATATACAGAGCCGGATTTGCTTCCTTTTCTATCCTTCCATGCTGCCACTGTACCTCATCAATGAGACATGGGGTGTGAAAGGCTCATGCCGAATGATGGGAAAGACCTAGATGCCATCTACCAAACCCTCAAAAAGCGAACAGGAAATGACATCACCACAAACCCCAGAAACCCCATCCAGGAGAGAGGTATAAATAGAGAGCAGGAGACAACAGCTTCGCTTCACTTGGAGGCCGCGACTGATGATGTTACCTAGCCAGGTAATGAAGCGTCTGGATATCAAACCTACAGCTCAACGAGCAAACCTATATCCTAAAAATAAAACGTTTAATGTCTTCACAATATCTGCATTAAAATGATTGTGTTCTTATTCCAAAACAAATAAAATAATTGCTTGGTACGCTTAGCAGGTCTGTCAGCACGGATGAAGAGAGTTAACTTATTTGTTCCAATGGCCTTTCCTTTGAACCCGTCTTATGCTTAAATTACTTTCACAGTTTTATTCTCCCACACAAGAGGAAAGATCAATCAGGTATTCACCAACTACACTTCTCTCATGATCTTATCTGGTCAATAAGAACATCTTGCATTCTCAGTCCTAAACTGTCAATTGTTCATAACATAATGCCTTCAGCACAAAGGCGAATAAAGAGAAACTTCCTTGAAAGATTTGAAAGCGATTCTGCTTTTTTTCAGTTTAGCAGATCATAACTTCAGACAGTACATCAGATGTGTTCTCAGCAATGCCTTGTACTGATGCAGAAAAACATCGCTAAGGTAAGGTCAAACCCGATGCTCCTTGCACAAAACTGCATCATTCCATTTACCTTCCAAATCATCTTCAGATTAACTTAATGTGATTTATGTACTAAGACGCACAAATCCTTCTATACCACCAAGTTCTGCATTCTTTTTCCATTTAAATTGTTTACTGCTGTTTTGCCATTTCCCCAAAGCACAAAGTTCCAGTCACGCACATTGTTCTAATTGTTTTGTCGCAGCTTTACTCACTGCCCTCCCCCTGTCTGTATCCCATTGCAGATGCTCTGCCTCCACTTGATATTTTATTGAATGTTTATCCTGGCGCATGAGCAAACAGATCTACAAACCATTTAGCCCCTTCATCCAAGGATCATTAACCTAGATTATAAACTGTTGATAAGCTCGCACTGATCCCTGAGGAATTCCAATAGTTGCAGCTTTCCTACCTGAAAACAAGTAATTATCTCTACTCTCCATTTCCGGCTAGCTGACCAGGGTTCCCCTGTTCCTTTGTTTCTGCCCAGAAATGTTGTATGGCCTGCTCCTTTGTGGTGTAATTTAGTCAATAGTTTGGATGACTGTATTCTATTCCTGTGCATCTCCATAGTGGGGCAGAATGGCCTCGTCGTGCCTCACTGTGACTATTCTGACTGGCTGAAGGGGATCTTCAGCAATGCCATTGACGCTTATCTGGCTTCTGGGATGGACAATAAATGCTGGTTTTCCAGCGACAAACTCATCCTGTGAATGAGTAACAAATATTGTCAGTGCTGCTGTAATAATGCACGGTCTCAAGTTGCATCTAAACTGCGTTAAGTCAGTGACTGCTAATGCTGTGATAAATAAATTCCATAAATGTATTTTCGGTTGGTTAAAGAGTATGCTGTGAACCAAACTGGAGACCAGGTTATTTTGGATTTCGTGTTGTATGGTCAGGAGGGCTAATTAACAACCTTGCTCTGAAGCAGCTTTGCAGGAATAGTGACATCAATATGTTGCATTTTACATGGCGTCTGCATACAATATCGAATACGTGAACATTCTGGTCAAACATCATGGAAGCCCGGAGGCTAGAGGGTCAAGTTAGCTCCAGTGAACTGGTGAAGTATAATATAACATTCAGTGGGAGATACAATGATTGTGAGAGTCAGAGTCCTACAGAAAGGAGACATGCCCTTAGGCTCAAACTGGCCCATTCCGAACAAAATGTTCACTCAGACTAATACCATTTCCCTGCCCTTGCCCCGTATCCTTTTAATCCTTTGCTATCCATGTATTTGTCCAAATGCATTTTAAATGTTGTGAATGTACCCGTCTCAACCACTTCTGCTGGCAGCTCATTCCATAAGCATACAACCCTGTGTGTAAAAGACATTGCCCCTCAGGTTCCGTTTTTCTCCTTCCCCTCTGACCTAAAAATGATGCCCTCTAGTCCGTCATTGCCCAATTCTGGATGGGATCTCTTTCCCATCTCTGCAACAATCTTAGATTCGTTGGCATCCTGAACAATTTGGAATATTACCTTTTGTGAACATACAGCAGTACATGTATTGGTTAAGATTAAGGGCAATATAACAGATTCGAGACACTGGCGAATGCATCCCTTTATTCCTAAGGCTAGTTAGTTCATTGAGTATTTCTGTAATGAATTCAAATCTTTAGCCATTAATTCAAATTCAACCAATAACCCTTCAATTCTGTGAGAAACTACTAACACTTATGTGAAGGGAATAATTATTCCTTCGGAAGCGGCAGAAGGGGGAGCAGGAACGCTTGCTCCAGACACAGTTGAAGGCAGCCGAGAGGGCATACTGTGATAGACATTCAGTGGCTAAGCTGCAGAGGATCACAACACTTCGGTCTGCATTGAATTCCGTGCTCACACAGACAGCCAAGAAGGAACTTACTTCTGCAAAACAAAGGCTGTTTGAATATGGTGATAATCTGAGTGGGAATTTTGCTTATCTTGCCAGGAAAAGGAGCTCAAGCGATTACCTCAATTAGAGAAGGTACTGGATTCTTACCTCTGATTCCAAATAATTAATGCAGCCTATCCGAGATTTTACTCACATTTTTTTCAGACTGAAACTTGTAAGGATAGATGTATTAAGATGGAGTCATTTTTCAAGAAGCTGGGTCTTCTAGGAGTAATCCCTGAATAAGCATCTTGCCTTAATGCACCATTGTCAACGCAGGAGAGTGGGAAACAGCTTGAGAGTGGAAAGCCGCCCGGTCCTGATGGATTTCCTGGTGAATTTTATAAAGAATTTTATAAATCAATTGCCAGGGCTGATGCTTAAGATGTTCAATCACTCAATGTACAGTCACGAACCTCTCCCTCCATCCTTATGATAAGTTTATATCTATCTCTGGCTTAAGAAAGGAAGACCACGAAGGACTGTGCTTCTTACAGACCCAGCTAACTTTTATTTGTTGTTTTCAAAATCCTGTCTGAGACCCTTGCATTAAGGCTGGAAATTATTTTGCCTTGCAAAAAAAATCAGAAAGGCTTTATAAAGGGCTGCAGATCTTCCAACAATGTACACAATTGTTCAATATGATTCAAGCATGTTGGCAACAATCTTCATAGGGATTAATGATCTCTTTATATGCAGAGAAGGCATTTGATTGGGTTGCGTGACCGGATATCTTCTATATATTAGAACCGTTTGTTCTAGACTAAGGTTTTTATCAGGTGGGCGACGGTCCTTTAAAACGATCCTATGAATGCAGTTCTCACCAAATTTGTGTGATACAGTCATATTAATATTTCTCTAGACAGTCGACAAGGTTTTCCCCTTTCGCCAATGTTGTTTACGTTTGTGATTGAGCCACTGGCGGAGGCCATCCGTAGGGATCCCAACACACCTGCCCCAGAAATGGAATAGAAGTCACATAAAATTATGTTGTATGGAAGTGAGGGTCTTATGGTTTTGTCAAATCCCGCAATTTTGGTATCTCAGGTGATGCAATGCATTAATTTGCTTATCGCCTTTTCGGGCTGTAAGATTAGTTTTACAAAGTTGGTAGTCATGCCTATTGCAGGTATAGGGGAAATAGTTGATTTTAAGGGCAAATCCTGGTTTCCTTTTAAATGGTCATAGGGGGTTTCTCTATTTCGGTATATTGATTACATCCATACTTGATCATTTATTTCACGTGAACTATGTCCATTTGTTTGACAAAATTGAACTAGACCTTCAAAGATTGGAGGCACTTCCAATATCCTGGCTAGGCCGGATAGGTGAAAGTTAGGACTGCAGACGTTGAGGACCAGAGCTTAAAAATGTGTTGCTGGAAAAGCGCAGCAGGTCAGGCAGCATCAAACGAGAAGGAGAATCGACGTTTTGGGCAAAAGCCATTCTTCAGGAATGAGGAGGGTGTGCCAAGCAAACTAAGCTAAAAGGTAGGGAGGAGGGACTTGGGGGAGGGGCGTTGGGAATGCGATAGGTGGAAGGAGGTTAAGGTGAGGGTGATAGGCCGGAGAGGGGGTGGGGGCGGAGAGGTCGGGAATAAGATTGCAGGTACAGAAGGCAGTGCTGAGTCTGAGGGTTGGAACTGAGAAAAGGTTGGGGGAGAGGAAATGAGGAAGTTGGAGAAATCTGCATTCATCCCTTGAGGTTGGAGGGTTCCTAGGCGGAAGATGAATCGTTCTTCCTCCAGGCATCGTGTTGCCATGGTCTGGCTGTGGAGGAGGCAAAGGACCTGCATGTCCTTGGCAGATTGGGAGGGGAAGTTAAAGTGTTCAACCACGGGGCGGTTGGGTTGGTTGGTGCGGTAGTCCCAGAGGTGTTCTCTGAAATGTTCTGCAAGTAGGCAGCTTGCCTCCCCAATGTTGAGGAGGCCACATCGGGTGCAGCGGATGCAGTAAATGATGTGTGTGGAGGTGCAGGTGAATTTGTGATGAAATGGAATGATCCCTTGGGGCCTTGGCGGGAAGTGAGGGGGGCGGTTTGGGCGCAAGCTTTGCATTTCTTGCGGTTGCAGGGGATGGTGCCAGGAGTGGAGGTTGGGTTGATGTGGGGTGTGGACCTGACGAGGGAGTCATGGAGAGAGAGCTCTTTCCTGAATGCTGATCGGGAAGGGGAGGGAAATATATCCTTGGTGATGGGATTTGTTTGGAGGTGGCGGAAATGATGATACGATGTATCTGGATGTTGGTGGGGTGGTAGGTGAGGACAAGTGGGGTTCTGTCCTGGTGGCGATTGAAGGGGCGGGGTTCATCGGCGGAGGAGCGGGAAGTGGAGGAGATGCAGTGGAGAGCATCGTCAACCACGTCTGTGGGGAAATTGCGGTCTTTGAAGATGGAAGCTATCTGGGTTGTTTGGTATTGGAATTGGTCCTCCTGGAAGTAGATGCGGCAAAGGAATTGGGAATATGGGATGGCGTTTTCACAGGGGACAGGGTGGGAAGAGGTGCAATCTAGGTAGCTGTGGGAGTCAGTTGGTTTATAGTATACGTCCGTGCTGACTCGGTTGTCCGAGATAGAGATGGAGAGGTCTAGGAAGGGGAGGGAGGAGTCTGAGACGGTCCAAGTAAATTAGAGGTGGAAGGTGTCAGTAAAGTGGATGAACTGTTCAACCTCCTCGTGGGAGCACGAGGTAGCACTGAGACAGTCATCAATGCAGTGGAGGAAAATGTGGGGGGTTGTGCCAGTGTAGCTGCGGAAGATGGACTGTTCCACACATCCAACGAAGAGGCATGCATAGCTAGGGCCCATGAGGGTGGCCAGGGCTACTCCTTTGGTTTGGAGGAAGTGGGAGGATTGGAAGGAGAAGTTGGTAAGAGTGAGGACCAGTTCAGTCAGTCGAAGGAGAGTGTTAGTGGAAGGGTACTTGTTGGGTCGGCAGGAAAGGAAGAAGCGGAGGGCTTGGAAGCCTTCGTGATGGGAGATGGAGTTGTATAGGGACTGGATGTCCATGGTGAAGATAAGGCGTTGGGGGGTGGGGAAGTGAAAATCATGGAGGAAGTTTAGGGCGTGGGTGGTGTCCCGAATGTAGGTGGGGAGTTCTTGGATTAAGGGGGACAGGACTGTGTCAAGGTATGCAGAAATGATTTCGGTGGGGCAGGAGCAGGTTGAGATAATGGGTCGACCAGGGCAGTCAGGTTTGTGGATTATGGGCAGGAGGTTCAAACGGTGATGCGTGGTTGTGGGACTATGTGGGACTATGAGGTTGGAGGCGCTGGAGGGGAGATCCCCTGAGGTGATGAGGTTATGGATGGTGTGGGAGATGATGGTTTGGTGGTGGGAGGTGGGGTCATGGTCAAGGGGGCAGGAGGACGACGTGTTTGTGAGCTGACGTTTAGCTTCAGCAATATTAAGATTGGTACGCCAAACTACCATCGCGCCTCCCTTGTCTACCAGTTTGGTGGTGAGGTTGGGGTTGGAGCGGAGGGAGTGGAATGCTGCACGTTCTGAGGGTGAGAGGCTGGAGTGGGTGAGAGGGGTAGATAGGTTGAGGCAGTCAATGTAACGGTGGCAGTTAGCTACAAAGAGATCGAGGGCGGGTAAGAGGCTAGTGAAAATATGGCAGGGCTGGTAGCTGAGAATGGGGGGCGGGTTTAAGCGTGGGGGCGGGTATCGGCGCGGGGGCGGGTATCGGCACGTGGGCGGGGTTAGGCACGGGGCGGAGATGGGCGAGGGGGCGGAGACACATTCGCCGTGGTCGCTATGTAGGCGAGTGACGTCACTGGGGGCTAGCTCTGATTGGAATGAATGTCCTTCATAATTTGCTATACCCGGTGTGAATGCTTCCTTTGATGTTTCCCAGACAGATATTTAGGAGACTTAATGGCTGGTTTAGCTCTTTTGTTTGGCACCATTAGCGACTCTTTATCAAGCTACCCTACAGATTGTGGGGAGTAGATCTCCCACATTAAAAGCTATCAATTAAGTTTTTTTTTATCCTATGTTAGTGCCTGGGCCGCTGAGTACTCAGCGTCAATACGGTTTGGTGTTGAACCGTCTCAAAGTGACCCCTTAGTAGTCTGTTGTTCTTAGACAAAATGACAACATCTATGGAATATTGTCATAACCCAATAATTATCAATACTGTTAAAGCATGAAGGACAATGCGTCAGATCGAGGGCAATACAGCCAGAATCATGTTTCTTAGCCCTATAATTGGTATACCAGTTTGTCAACCGGTGATAACCAGGTTTAAACTGTGGGCAGCCAGCGGTGCAACTTGCTTGGGTTATTTAGTGTTAGTAGAGTCCCTACAGTGTTCGAAACAGGCACTTAGGCCCAACAAGTTCACTTCGACCCTCTGAAGAATAACCCATCCCGACCTATTCCCCTACCATCCCAAATTTCCCTGACAAAGGCCCCAGCCTATACATCTCTGAACAGTCTGGGCGATTTAGAAATGGCCAATTCATCTAACCTGGACATCTTTGGACTTTGGGAGGAAACACACGAAGACTCAATGAGAATATGCTAACTCCACATAGCCAATCGCACAAAGCGGGAACCAAACCCGAGACCCTGGTACAGTGAGGCAGCAGTGCTAACCACTGAGCCACCACGTGTTATTTGAGGGAGAAACAATTATATCATTTGATCAAATACCTCGTACAAATGGACTACCTAGTAGAGACCTCTTCTGAATTTTTTTTTCCCTGACCAGAGACTTGATTTTAAAAAACACACACTTTTAACAGATTCTTACAGATCCGGTAGAAAGAAGAGGGTGTCTATTGCTCAAAATGCACTCTGTCATTAACCTTTATCATTAGTTGTCGAGTGACCCCTCAGACGAGACTGCGCAGCGTTGTGATGTCTGCTAGAGACAGTTGGGGGTTCCAAACAGTTGGAGACATGGGAGGATATTTGTCAGAATGCTGAAAGGATTTTGATCTGTAATAGGACACATTCCATGCAGTTGAAAATAATTCATAGGGTCTATTTGAACCCAGATTGTCTCTCAAAATTCAAAGTGGGATTATCTTCAGCATGTCCTAAATGCAGAATGACTATAGGCACTTTTACTCATTGCTTGTGGTTCTGCTGCACGCTTCATATATATTGGAGCACTGTGTTAGGTGTGATAGAGGAGGTAATGGGTCTGAATTGAAAATGGACCCGGTTTCTCTTTTCCTGGGCCTGCTCAGGATACATTACGCAGTTGCACTTGTGAAGAAAAAGCAATCATATCCATTTTTGCTGCGCTTGGTAAAATATTCTGTTGTGTTGGATGTCTGAAAACTCCCTGGATCTGTTGGGCCATCGTAAGCTCTTCATGGAGAATATCCCTTTGGACTTTCATACCAGTATGGTTCACAAAAAAACAGAGATTTATATAAGACATGGCAGCCCTTTTTGGATTATCTGCCACTCTAAGAGGGGTTTTTATCTAGCCATGACGATATTGTCTAACCAATTTAATACCCAGAGAGGAAGAATTATGAATATAAAAATGTGTATCAGTAAATGCTCATGAAGAACGGGAGCTATCACTTTGTTACGCAGAGTTGTGTTATTTATTCATTTTTTTATTATTGTTTATCTTCTGTCCGTTTAGAGTCTTTAACTTGTTTTGTACGTACATGCAGTGGGCGTAATTTTGCTCAGTTATATGAGTTGTGTTGTTGTTGGTTTATTATAATATTAAACATCTCTTTTTCATTAAAATGTTTTTCTTTAAATTAATATGCTAACTTTGACAGCATAGAGTACCAATGAAATCTCATTAGAGAGACCCCATTCATGGTGGTTAACGCTGAGTGTCACCATACCTCGGGTAATGGGGTGAGGTTGAGAAAGCGTCCCCTTCATGGTAACATCTGTCACTGCGAGGAGTTGAACGGGCGCTCCTGGCCTCCCTCTACATCACAAACCAGCCATCCAGCCAACTTAGTGGGAGACTGTGTAACTATTCCAGACAGAAATAATCACAGACAAAAGGCAAGAGAAACTTTCATAACAAGGAAAGTGGTACAATTCAGATAACCGTCAAGACAACGGCTGAGGATAAAAACGTTCCCAGCTGGAAAATGTATTTTATAACGAGACAAGTGTTTAGAAGCTGTCTTAGGCTGAATATCATTAAGCCGAATCAAATGAAATAATCAGAATTACTAAGCATGTTTGGATACCGATAACCATAAAATAAGAGTATAATTTTGATTGTTCTGCATAAAATGTGCTTACTATTGCATGAAAGCTGATGGAATATATTTCAAAACGAGTGCATCCCTGTGGGATATGCAGTCGACAAGGCGCTTGTGGATAACCGGGGTAAAAGTGCCTGAGTGTCATCTGCTCAGTGACAGGAACCCAAGGTTGAATGATTAAAAGTTCCTGTAACATGGACCTGACAAAACCATCAGATAGCCCCAAAAATATTGAATGTTGGAGCATATCTGAAGTGTTGAATGGCCACATTACGGATTGTAATTGTGTGTGATTTGAGAAACGTACATCTTACACCTTCCTGTTACGTGTTACACTCTGGTGCAGTGCCGTTTTCCTGAAACTGGTAATTACTTGGGACATTTTCTGGAACGTTTCATAATCGACATTCTCCAGAATGTTCTATAACGGTGTGGGGGGTTTAGCAAAGAAAAAAGAGAGAGAGAAAGGAAAGCTGCTGCATGCACCAGTGGTGGAGCATGAGTGGTGGAGCATGAACCTTGTTCGGCTGTTGGTGCTATAACAGATATACAGTGAGTTTGAGAGAGCAGAGAGAATATGGGGAGCCTTTCCCTGGCAGAGCAGGGAAAGTTATAGATGCTTGTCCTGTATTGCTGGACATTTCTGCAGACCACAGGTCCAGCACTGAGCTGGGTGGTGCGCTCAGGGATCAGGGATCATGGAATATCCAGGCGCATCCGGGCAACTGTGAGTAACCCCAATCATGATGGGTGGGAGTGTCGGGCTGGCATTGAATGAGAGGGACATCATTGGGTGGGGTGGGTTGAGTGTTGAGCTTGATAAGATAGCACCAGGAAACTAGCTTGGCCTCGTAGAGACAAACCCTCTGTCATACTCAATGAAAATGACACTGAGACAAATTATTTCTTTGAAGAAGTGCTCATGCCCGAAAAGTCGATTCGCTTGCTCCTTGGATGCTGCCTTATCTACTGCTCTTTTCCAGCAACACATTTTCAGCTCTGATCTCCAGCATCTTCAGTCCTCACTTTCTTCTAGAAGAGTTTAACCTACTGAGAATCCTCTTACATGGATGCCTTCCTTGAGAAGCTTTCTTCCTCTCTCTACAAGGATTTCAGTGAGTCCCTCTCTCACTGCACACCCCAAGTCATCTCCTCTTTCCCAGAAGCTCTTCAGCCACGTTCTCAAACAGACTTGCTACCAAAGCCACATCTCCTTCCTCAGCACCTGCCTACAGAACCGACTGACCCTGCACGGACTCCGGACTATGTTCAGAACAACAAAATTTGGACCCAACCAGACAACCAGTACCTACAACAACTCCGAAGCCTCCAGCCACAGACCTACCTCCGGATCCTCCGCTCCACGCTTGCAGCCATGCGCCACGACCGACATTCCCTCCAATCAGCCCTATCCCACCTCAGGACAACACTCTCACAGACTTGCAACGGACCTCTACTGTTCTTCATCCACAGAAGAATCCATACACTAAACAAACAGTTCTTCCTAGACATATCTGTAATTAAAGACAGTAAGTGCCAAAAACTTTCATGTACTTACCCCCACTCTCTGGCTTCTTCAACTGTTCCAGAATCTTCCATCGGCTTCCTGAATCACTCAGGCGCCATTTACCACGCGGCAGCAACCGCGAACGCGAACCATGACGTCACTTCCTCCCCCACCGACCATGCAGCCTCTGCGATCGCCACCCAGACAACCGCCTCCATGATCACCAGGAAGACCATCACCACAGATTTGCGGGCTCCGCGGGGTCCACGACTATAGGGGACAACACCGTTTCTGCCGTTGCCACAGCCACTTCTACCCCCAGTGACATCACTCACCTGCACAACGACCACGCCGCATGCGTCTCCGCCCCCATACCGATCTCCGTCACCACTACGAACCCCACCCCCGCTTCGATCTCCCTCCCAGCCCCGAATCCCGCTCCACGCCTAACCCCGCCCCCACTCCCAGCTCCAGCCCCACACCAGGTGCTAGGTCCCAGCCCTGCCATATTTTCACCAACACTCCAGAACTATCCCACTCTGAGGATGAAAGATCAGTCTTCGGCAGAGGTCTCACCTTCATTCCCCCATGCTCTCGGATTAACGAGTTCAACATGCAGCGAGACATCGACCAATTCTTCCGCCACCTTCGTCAAGCGCCTACTTCTTCAACCAGGATTCTCGCCCACCTTTTGACGACAACTTCTCCCGCCTCCAACACACCCCATCCACCTGGACACCCCGTGCTGGCCTCTTACCTGCCCTCGATCTCTTCATAGCCAACTGCTGCCACCACATTAACTGCCTCAACCTCTCCACCCTCCTCACCCACTCCAACCTCTCACCATTGGAACGTGCAGCCCTCCACTCACTCCGTTCCAACCCCAACCTCACTATCAAACTGGCAGACAAGGGAAGAGCGGTAGTAGTTTGGCTCACCAATCTTTACACCAGTGAGGCTAAACGCCAGCTCATGGACACCTCCTCCTACTGCCCCCTTGACCTTGACCCCACCTCCCACCACCAAGCCATCATCTCCCAGACCATCCATAACCTCATCTCCTCATGGGATCTCCCATCCACCGCCGGCAACCTCATAGTTCCACAACCCTGCACTGCCCGTTTCTACCTCTTGCAGGAAAAAACTGCTGCGCTTTTCCCTCAACGTATTTTCAGCTCTAATCTCCAGCATCTGCAGACCTCACTTTCTCCAGTGAGACAAATTATTCTTATATACAGCTCCATGTGTCAAAAATTCTGTTGTGCTCACTCGCAGTTACAAAGGTGCAGAAGAAATGTTGATTTAAAGCTCTCCATCGTCTGAACTCACACCAATATCCTATTCATCCATAATTCTTCAAAATACTGAGTCATCTTGCATGGTACTATCGAAATGTCTTCATTTCAGCATTCTGAAACCTGTGAACATATCCTTCCATGGCATTTGTTTTCAGTCTCCCCTTCTCTGTCTCTATCCCAAACCACACTCATTTACTGTCATATGATTGAATTGCGTGGAAATAGGCCCTTTCCGCCAAGCTGGTCTTTACTGACCTAAATGCCCATTCACAAGCACCCCAATGCCCTGCCCTTGCTCTGTATCCCTCTAATCCTTTCCAATCTATGTATTTGTCCAAATGCCTTTTCAATGTTGTTATTATACCCGTCTCAACCACTTTTACTGGCAGGTTGGGGGCGGCACAGTGGCACAGTGGTTAGCACTGCTGCTTCACAGCGCCAGGGACCTGGGTTCAATTCCCACCTCAGGCGACTGACTGTGTGGAGTTTGCACGTTATAGAACATAGACATAGAACATAGAAGGATACAGCGCAGTACAGGCCCTTCGGCCCTCGATGTTGCGCCGACCGAGTCCTACCTAACCTATACTAGCCCAATAACTTCCAAATGCCTATCCAATGCCCGCTTAAATGAACATAAAGAAGGAGAGTTCACCACTGATACGGGCAGGGCATTCCATGAACTCACAACCCGCTGTGTGAAGAATCTACCCCTAACATCTGTCCTATACCTACCACCCCTTAATTTAAAGCTATGTCCCCTAGTAACACCTGACTCCATTAGCGGTAAAAGGTTCTTAGTATCTACCCTATCTAAACCCCTAATCATCTTATACACTTCTATCAGATCTCCCCTAAACCTTCTCTTCTCCAATGAGAACAGCCCCAAGTGCCTCAGCCTTTCCTCATAAGATTTTCCTACCATTCCAGGCAACATCCTGGTAAACCTCCTCTGCATTCGTTCTAAAGCTTCCACATCCTTCCTATAGTATGGCGACCAAAACTGCACACAATACTCCAGATGAGGCCTCACCAGAGTCTTATACAACTGCAACATGACCTCAGGACTCCGGAACTCAATTCCTCTGCCAATAAAGCCCAGTACACCATATGCCTTCCTCACAGCACTATTTACCTGGGTGGCAACTTTCAGAGATCTGTGTACATAGACACCAAGATCCCTCTGCTCATCCACACTACCAAGTAGCCTACCATTAGCCCAGTAATCCATCATCTTGTTATTCCTACCAAAGTGAACGACTTCGCACTTAGCTACATTGAATTCCATTTGCCACATTTCCGCCCAGCTCTGCAACTTATCTATATCCCGCTGTAACCTACCACTTCCTTCCTCACTATCCACAACTCCACCGACTTTTGTGTCATCCGCAAACTTGCTTACCCAGCTTTCAAGTCCTTCCTCTAGATCATTTATAAAGATAACAAAAAGCAATGATCCCAAAACAGATCCTTGTGGTACACCGCTAGTAACTGCACTCCAAGATGAACATAATCCATCAACTACTACCCTCTGTCTCCTTCCAGCCAGCCAATTCCTAATCCAAACCTCTAATGTATCCTCAATGCTATACCTCCGAAGTTTTAGCATTAGCCTACCATGGGGAACCTTATCGAACGCCTTACTAAAATCCATATACACAACATCTACTGCTTTACCCTCATCCACTTCCATAGTCACCTTCTCAAAGAACTCAATAAGGTTTGTGAGGCACGACCTGCCCTTCACAAAACCATGCTGGCTATCCCTGATCACGTTATTCCTACCCAGATGTTCATAAATCTTATCCCTTACCATTCTCTCTAAGACTTTGCCCACCACTGAAGTCAGACTCACTGGCCTATAGTTACTAGGGCTATCCCTACTCCCTTTCTTGAACAATGGGACCACATTCGCTATCCTCCAGTCCTCTGGTACTATTCCCGTTGACAATGACGACATAAAAATCCAGGCCAATGGCTCTGCTATCTCCTCCCTAGCTTCCCATAGGATCCTGGGGTAAATGCCATCAGGCCCAGGAGACTTATCTATATTCATCCTTTCCAATATTCCCAAAACCTCTTCCCTGCATATTTCCAGGGCATCCATTCTAATTATTTGTGATTCCATATTCACATCAGCAACAGTGTCCTGTTCCTGAGTGAATACTGATGAAAAGTACTGATTTAATGTCTCTCCAATCTCCTCCACCTCCACACACAACTTCCCACTACTATCCTTGACTGGACCGATACCTACCCTAGTCATCCTTTTATTCTTGACATACCTATAGAAAGCCTTTGGGTTTTCCCTAATCCTACCAGCTAAAGACTTTTCATGTCCCCTTCTCGCTTTTCTTAGCTCCCTCTTTAGCTCCTTCCTGGCTACCTTATAACTCTCAATCGCCCCTACTGAACCTTCACGCCTCATCTTTACATATGCCGCCTTCTTCCCTTTCCCCACGTTCTCCCCGTGTCTGCGTGGGTTTCCTCCGGTTACTCCGGTTTCCTCCCACAGTCCAAAGATGTGCGGGTCAGGTGAATTGGCCATGCTAAATTGCCCGTCGTGTTAGGTAAGGGGTGTATGTAGGGGTATGGGTGGGCTGCGCTTCGGCGGGTCGGTGTGGACTTGTTGGGCCGAAGGGCCTGTTTCCACACTGTAAGTAATCTAATCTAAAAAGTTATTCCATACCCTTACCACAGACTGTTTATAAAAGTTGCCCCTCAGCTTCCTTTCTTTATTTTTCTCCTCTCCAAACATTAACGGATGCCCTCTAGTCCGCAATTCTCCGACCTTGGCGAAAAAATGAAGTATTCACCCCATGCATGCCTCTCATGATTTTACAAGATCTACGCTTCTATAAGGAAGCCCTCAGTTTCCTATGCTGTAAATAAATAAGTTCTAACCTGTCCAACTTCTTCCTATAACTTAGACAATTTAGGCTACCTGTGTAAATTTCTTCCACACTCTTCCTAGTTCAATAATATCCTTTCTAGAGCAAGTGAGCAAAACCGAACACCATACTCCAACTGCAGCCTTGCCAACATCCTGTACAACTGCAACATAACGTCCCAACTCCTATACTCAATGCTCTGATGAAGTCCAGTGTGCCAATAGCCTTCTTCAATGTCCAGTGTATCTGTGACCAGCGTGCACCTGATCCGCAACATTATTGTGTTCCACTATACTCCTTAAGATCCTCTCATTCATTTCTAAACAACTACCTGCAGTTGACTTTCCAAAATGCAAGACGTCGCACTTATCTATATTAAACTCCATTTGCTATTTGTCAGCCTACTTCCTCAGTTGGTCAAGGTACTGTTGCAATTTCTGATAACGTTCCTCACTGTAAACTATTTTAGTGTCATCTCCAAAATTATTAACCTTGCATTGTGCACTCTCATCCAAATCATTGACATTGATAACAAACAGCAATGGCCCCAAAGCCGACTCCTGAGGCACTCCACTAGTCACTGGCCTCCAGTCCATTTGCTTCCGAACGTCAAGCCAATACTGTTGCCAATTTGCCAGTTCATCTTGGATTCCATGCTACCTAACCTTCTAGAGCGGCCTACCAGGTTTAACCTATCAAAGGCCTTACTGAAATCCATATAGACTATGTCTAGCACTCTGCCTCGTCAACCTTCCTGGTCACTTCCTCAAAAAGCTCTAACAAATTTGTAAGGCATGATCTGCCACTCCTTAAAAATGTGTTGCTGGAAAAGCGCAGCAGGTCACCACAAAGCCATGCTGACTGCTTCAAGTCAAACTCTGCCTTTCCAAATGTTTGCATATCTTATCTCTCTTATCTCTCAGAACAGTCTCACGTGGTTTCCCGAAAACAGATCCGAAGCTGACTGGTCTACATTACCCAGGCTTTTCTTTGCAGCCCTTCTTGAATAAACACACAATGTTTGCTACTGCCAAGTCTTTCCACAAATTGTCCCCTGAACTTTCTCCTCTCGCCTTTTGCAGTACTCTTGGTTATATCTGGTCAAGATCAAGAGATTTATTGCACTTTATGCATTCTAATAAGTCCAACAGCACCTCTACTGTGATATGGACTGTACCAAGATATGACAACTTACATCACATAGGTCACAGGTCTTCATGTATTTCTTCATGGTAAACATAGAGGTGAAATTGAGGACCTCGCCCATCTCTTGTGGTTTTACACAGGCATGCCCATTTTGCATTTTAAGGCGTCCTAGTCTCTCTCTACTACTGCTTTTTTCTTTACTGTACTGAAAAAACATGTTTGAATTCACCCTAATCCCTTCTCTGCCAAGACTATCTCATACCCCCTTGTCACCTTCCTGTATTCCTTCTTCAGTAAACGCCTTTATCTGCTGTGTATTTCCAGGGATTCGCTTGATCCCAGTTGCCTGGAGCTGAGCCACGTCTCCTTTTTTGCTGGTCAGAGCTTCAATATCTCTTGTCATCCAAAGTTCTCTCTTCGTGCCTCACTTTCCCTTCACCCTCACAGGGACATATAGAGATTGAACTCGAGATATCTCACTTTTAAAGGCCTTCCACTTGCCCGAGATCCTTTTGCCTGGAAACAAACTATTCATATCAACCCCTGCAAGCCCCAGTCTAATTCCAACGAAATTCGCCTTGTCTCAATTAATAACATGAA
Source organism: Hemiscyllium ocellatum (assembly GCF_020745735.1). Taxonomy (NCBI): domain Eukaryota; kingdom Metazoa; phylum Chordata; class Chondrichthyes; order Orectolobiformes; family Hemiscylliidae; genus Hemiscyllium; species Hemiscyllium ocellatum. Next base: position 65,163,991 of record NC_083420.1, read on the forward strand.
TCTGTGCACCAATTTTGTCCCTCCCATAGCTATTTTAAACTATTCTAGTCACCTGTCTGGAAATGCTCGCCTACTTTGCGTCCGTCACCTATCCTGCCCTGTGTCCTAACAGTAGGTCGAGGTTGTCCCTTTCCGAGTATTACATCCTATATACTGCTTGTGGAAACCTCCTTGAAAACACTTAATAAATTTCATTCAATCTAACTCCTTAACCCTACTCCCAGTCTATGTTAGGAAAATTAAAATCATATTATGATAACCCTATTGCTCCTGCAAGTCTCGCCAGTCTCCCAGCATGTTTGTTCCTCTAATTCCCATTGATTATTTGGAGGCTTATAATGCAAACACTATAACATTGCCATCCCCCTCTTACTTCTTTGCACCATCCACAAAACCTCATTGGATATTATCTCAGTTATTTCATTTTTAAATGCTAGGGTGATACTCGCGATCATCAGAACTACTGGTTTTCAACTGTTTCCATTTACATCTTTCCCTGGCAGTGATTTTCACATCCACAGTACCCCATGTCAAGGCACAGTGGAAATATGGAGCTGGAAGTGGATGGGAGCTGCACATCCTGTCACTTCCAAAATTGGCTGCAAGTTTACCCACACTGGGCAGTGATCTAAAACAGTGTTACAGAGCAATGCAACAGCCTGGGTTTATCAATGAATGAACTAGTGTGGTCTGCCCAGCTCCCCACGCTGGACACCTGGTCCACCATTATAGATTAAACGCTGGTGGTGGCTGCACAGAGTTCCACACTGGACATTGCTGGTTGCATTCAGCTGTACTCTAGTCGGATCTACACAGTGCTGCATCCTGAACGTATAATGGATGGGCTGGTTATGTGAGTTGCATTGCGAATGCGAGAGAACTAAATGTCAGCAATGCCTTTATTTTGTGCTTACATTCTTGTGACTGAACCTTTCCAATCCTGACTCATCCGGATAGATCCGACCTACTGGATGAGTCATCCGTACACCCAGACAGCATATGGGTCTGCAACATGACCAACGAATTTAGCACAGGCTGCAGAGAGGACAATCTCCGTAAAATGGAATGAGGGAATCACAATCAGATCAGCCGTGGTCTTAGTGAATGGTGGGGCAGCACTGAATGGACCACGAATGCAACTTATTCATTTATTTCTGTTTGTAACAAACAAACTCCTCTTCTTTTCCAGTGTCCCATACTGTTGTGGAATGATTCAACTCCTGCTGCCCCAATGTAGTAGGATCGTGGGCCTCATAAGCCTTCAGATTTCCCAGAGCCAGTCTCGAGCTCTGAGTGACTGCCTCCTCGCCCTATATCCCAGTTTCGAGCAGGAGTTGAGTGCCTCCTCTTCCTGTGCCACAGTCTCGAGCAGTTGAATGACTTCTTCCAGTTCCTGTGTACCAGTCTGGAGCAGTTGAGTAACTGTCTCATGTTCCTGTATCCCAATGTCGAGGAGTTAAAGACTGATTCCTCTTCCTGTGTCCCAGTCTCAAGAAGTTGAGTGACCCCCTCCTGTTCCTTTGTCCCAGTCTTGAGCAACTGGGTGATGCCTCCTGATCCCAGGTTTTGAAAATACATTTCCTCTTCATACTCCACAGTAACAGCCTCCAATAGCTCTGTGTTCACCTGTTGCTCCTGTGAAATTGAGTTGAGGGTCTGAACAGCCTCTTCACATTCGTTACAGCTTCTCTTGACTTTTCTCCTGTTGTTGCAAGACACCATCAAAATCTGAATGATGTAGTTTTGTATTTTCCTCTCAGTAACTGAGGAAACATGTTTCCTGACAGAATTGAGAACTGAATAGCCTCCTCCTGTTCCTGTGTTATACACTCAAGAGTCAACATAGTCTCAGAGATGTATAGCACAGAACAAGACCCTTCGATTTGGTCATCCATACCGACCAAATATACTAAATTAATCTCGTCCCCCTTGCTAGCACTTGGCCCACATCCCTCTAAACCCTTCCCATCGTTGTACCCATTCAAATTCCTTTTGCATAGTGTGAATGCACCTGCCTCCACCACATCTTTTGTCTGTTCAATCCGTACACATAGCAGTCGCTGTGTGAAAATGTTGTCCCTCGTGCTCCTTTTTAAATCTTTTCCCTCTCACCTTAATCCTTTGACCTCTAATTTTGGACTCGTCTATGCTGGGGAAAGGACGTTGACTGTTTAAATTATCTATGCCCCTCATGATTTTATAAACCTCTTTAAAGTCACCCCTCATCCTCAACACTGTAAAATAGCCCCAGCCTATTCAAAGTCTCTCTGTACCTCAACGCCCCACGTGTTCTGAGACCACAATTAAAGGCAGTATTACACAAGTGGCCAAACCAATGTCCAGCACAGATGCAACATGTCATGCAAAAGCGGAGACTCAAAGCATGGACCAATGAAGGCAAGATCACCAAATGCCTTCTTCACTACGCTGTCTACCTGTGATGGCATTTTCCTGGAACCGAGTGCCAGCAACACAGGTGGCGCAGTATCTCAGACGGTAGGCTGGATGAGGACGATAGTGAGGATGTGCAACTCTATTGTAGCCAATGTCCTGATGGGGTTCTGTTTAAATACATCGAGACATTATCTAAATTCGACGAGAAGGATGGAGAAGCCGTTTTAATTTCATTTTAGAAAGTGGCTAAACCAATGCAGTGGCCATTGACCATGTAGATTTATGTGATCCAAACAAAGCTGATTGGCATTTGCATCACTATCAGAGAATGTATCTGGAGAGTAGGAGGACGTGAAGGAAGCCAGCTGAAGTGCACATCAGCTTGCGCCAGGAGCCTACAGACAGTGTTTCAGGAATCTAAAAGGATCCCTGCTTAAACGCACATTGATTTTGAAGAATTAAACAAAATAATTTTGAAAGATGGGTAAAGGTATTAAAACAGAGCAAACCTATGGCACTCTTAGAGAGATTCCTAGTTTGGAAAATAACAAAAACTCACTTCCTTCTATCGTGAGAACTCGTGTGAAAGAGCAGATTGTTAAAATGACAAGATTAGAAGCTGAAATGGCTGCTGATGATGATTTGGTTCAGAAATTACAGTTCGGCTTTTGTGAAGGATTGACAAGAATGTGCGTGATCTTCTGAAAACATATATCTTGTAAGTGTAAGTTTTTTTCTGGCATAGTCCAGGAGTAGCAGGGAAAGGGGTTACAGTATTAAGAGGCACAGAAGCGTGCAATTCTTTTATGCTGAGACATGCATTTGATAAGGTTCCCCATGGTAGGCTTATGCGGAAAGTCAGGAGGCATGGGATAGTGGGAAATTTGGCCAGTTGGATACAGAGAGTGTCGTCGAAGTCAGAGAGTGGTGGTAGATTGTAAATATTCAGCTTGGAGCCCAGTTACGAGTGGAGTTCCGTTGGGATCGTTTCTGGGTCCTCTGCTGTTTGTAATTTTTATTAATGACTTGGAACAGGAAGACGAAGGGTAGGTCAGTGATTTTGCAGACGATACGAAGATAGGTGGAGTTGTGGATAGTGAGAAGGGTTGTTGTCAGCTGCAAAGGGACTTTGATATGATGCAGAGCTGGACTGAGGAGTGGCAGATGGAATTCCACCCTGTCAAGTGTGTGGTTGTCCATTTTGGAAGGACAAATAAGAATGCAGAATACAGGCTTAACGGTAGGGTTCTTAGTACGGTGGAGGAGCAGAGGGATCTTGGGTTCGATGTTCATAGCTCTTTGAAAGTTGCCATTCAGATGGATAGAGCTTAGAAGAAGGCCTATGGAGTATTAACAATCATTAGCAAAGGGATTGAATTCAAGAGTCGTGAGGTGATGTTGCGTCTCTGCAGGACCTTGGTGAGGCCACATTTGGAGTACTGTGTGCAGTTCTAGTCACCTTAATTTAGGAAATAAGTGGAAGCTTTGGAGAGGGTGCAGAGGAGATTTACCAGGCTGTTGCCTGGAATGGAGAATAGGTCATACGAGGATAGGTTGAGAGTGCTAGGCCTTTTCTCATTGGATATGAATACAGTAGACAGTCAGAGACGTTTTCTTCAGGTACAGCACTGTTACAAGGGGGCATAAATTTAAGGTGAAGGGTGGAAGGTATAGGGGGATTTCAGGGGTAGGTTCTTTACCCAGCGAGCGGTGGGGACATGGAATGCGCTGCCTATGGGAGTGGTAGAGTCACAATCATTTGTGACATTTAAGCGGCAATTGGATAGGTACATGGATAGGTGATTAAGCTATCAAATGTTCGGCACAACATCGTGGCCTGAAGGGCCTGTTCTGTGCTGGATTGTTCTATGTTCCACGTTCTATGAGGACACATGTCATTCAGAAGGATTATTGTAGAAAGAGAAGTGCTGAGTTATGTAACATGGTTTGGATTGACTAGTGGAAACATCAACAGTTTTATTCCACAATGAAGAAAGAGGCCTTGAGCTTGGAGTTGGCGTATCAACATTTCAGCATTTCAATTGCGAATAACGTCACTGAGACCAATATTTATCACTGATCGTGACAACTTAAAGTTATGGAGAAGTTTAGGGAGAAAAGCACCAATCTGTTTTGATTGAGCTTATGATTGCCACCATTCAATTTGACATTGTACAGTTGACACGGCGAGAAAACCTAAGTTTGACATGTGGTCGAGACTTGAATGAAGTAAGACAACGGCCTCCTGTGGCAGGACTAGAATGACTGAAATCGAATCAAGTTGTGAACATTTGTATGCTCAGAATCAATGTAACATATATGCATTGCAGTATACTAATAGAGGAAGCTTAAGAGTTCTAAAATGTATCCATCTTTGTATATTGATGGATCATTATATTAAAGGTGGAGTCATGAGGATACTATCACTGTAAAAATGTTGTTTTCTCTTGTTTTTTTATTATTAAGAGAAGTTTTAAAGGCAGAGGTGCAGGACTGCTGTCTGAAAACAATTTAAGTAAATAACTGAGAAAGCCTTTAGATTTTATTAAAACGGTGGTAGCAATGGAAGGGCAGTTGCCAGCTCTCCCAGACCTGGATTTCTCATTTTGTTTTTAGCCGCAGCATTCAGAAGCTGCTGGGGTTCCCAGAATGGTTGGAAGGTTCAATACACGATCCCCAGCTGCTATTCTCTCTGAAAACTCTGTTAATGTTGTTTCCTCCTGGATCGGAAAACTGCATGTAAGAATCTGTATTTGAATATATCTTTCTGCCAAGCAGTATATACCAAGAAGTTACAGTATGGATTGATTGAGTAAGTGTTCCAGCATATAAGCTATCCCAAAATGTTCTTTTCTTTGATTGTATTTTAACCAAAGCTTTGAACAGTTCATATTTTACTGAATGTCGAGTGGTTCGAACAGTCATAACATAACTGGAACACAACTTCACATCTATGTTTAAAATAAGGAAAGGTTTGGATCTAAGTGACCTTCTTAAAATATTTTGCGGGGATCTGGTCTGGTCCACAATACTTGGAGCCGAAAAGTTTCTGACTGACCCCTGTTATTGAAAGTGTAGTGGAGAGGCTGGGGATGGTTTGCTGGATGTTCTGCTATGAGCTACTTCAAACATTCAGGGAGGCCTGAGGATTTGGTCACCCAACTCTGGATAGAGCATGGGGACTGTAATCACAGCATCTGGGTGTGTAACATGAGCAACAAATGCAGCAGAGGCTGCAGAGAGGGGAAGCTTGGAAACCACACATTGAGTGTGTGTGGGGAAAGGAATCTGCTGTATCCACCCGGATTTTCCTGGAACAACTTTCCAAGCTACACTTAACCCAGGAGCAGAGTGTGAGGGGACCCTAAGGGAACAACGATCTGATCACAGGGCGGTGCCACCTCATTAAAAACGACCTGCAGCTTCACACCAGGGGGACGACTGTGCTGCCAGTGGCTGTTAGGGTCACAGTTTCGTTCAGCTTCAATGACCAAGAATTTTGCAGGCAGGAGTGGGTGACATATCCATCATTTCCCAGTATCGCAGCATCAATGTCACCATTTGGTCACGGAAGATATATATATATGTTAGATGAGGTAAATACAATGCTTCTCCCTCAGCAGGTGTACCCTTGTTTTCCCAGTATAGTGAAATTCCCGAAGGTGTACATGACGGAGTACCCATTTCAACGGGGAGAGCTAGAGGAACTGAAGGAACTCTCTCTATTAATGTTGCAGCTTGCCCATGCACAATACATCATGCTGGTGAATACCTCTGTCCTGGCAGCAGTAACAACCTATTCATCCAGAAGCATTCAGCCGTTCCCATTGTCATTGCGAATCCACGTAGAAAGGAATGAACGTATTTTGGCTAAAGGCTGTCCCCTTGATACACGCTGTTTAACACAATCCTCACCACCAAACAACCACACCACAATGCTCCAAGAACACGGAGAGCAATAGTATTACTTGGAGTGTCAAAGAGCAGACGATCAGAGATGGAACAAAACCTATCATATCTCAATGAGTCTGAGTGAACCCCCCCAGTACACAGTATCATTCAGTCCTCTAGTCCCTCTCCATTTCAGTAACATATTGCTTTCCATTATTCCTGTGAATGAAATTACAGGTTATATCATGTTAAACTGTGAGCCGCACGGTGGCACAGTGGTTAGCCCTGCTGCCTCACAGCGCCAGAAACCCGGGATCAATTCCAGCCTCAAGCTGTGTGGAGTTTGCACGTTGTCCCCGTGTCTGCGTGGGTTTCCTCTGGGTGCGCCGGTTTCCTCCCAAAGTCAAAAGATGTGCGGGTCAGGTGAATTGGCCTTGTTAAATGTAGGGGTATGGGTGGGTTGCAATTCGGCGGGTTGCTGTGGACTTGTTGGGCCGAAAGGCCTGTTTCGACACTGTAAGTAATCCAAAAGAAATTGCACCTGCCAAACTATTATCCAAAGCTTTTACCTCTCTGTATCTATTTGCAGATTCTCCACCCTCTCTTGATAATTTAATCTCTTTCTTATCACAGCGACATGACCAAATTCCTGTCCCATTCTCCTGATCATTGATATAAATTGTAAATAGTTGAGGACCCAGCACAGATCACTGTGTGAACGTATTGGTTACTTTCTGTCAAATTGATTGAGACCGATTTTTCCTGAGTGCCTGCTTCCTGTATGATACACAGTCCCCTCCAACCCCCCCACACCCCTACCCTCCCATCCCTGTGGAACACATTCCAAATGCTGATTAAGAATGAGGAACATCAGTCAGGAGTCCAACCCCACGAACCTGCTCCGCCGTGGAATACAACCATGAGCGATGTCATTGCGTCCTCTGTTCCACTTTCTTGCCATCTCTCCATCCTTAAACTCTCGTGTCTTTTTGTAGTTTGCGCTACATGAAAAAAAATCCTCATCTACACTTATAATTACTTTTAGCATTCTACAGACCTCAATAACATCTCTTTTTATCCTTATAAACTCGGGAGTATAGGCTGAACTGCTCAATTTCTCTACATAAAACAAACACTTCAAATATCAAAAAAAATCTAATAAATCTCTTCTGAATTGCCTCCAATGCAAATAACTCATTCCACGGGGCACCCAAACTGTACTCCAGTTGCAGCCTCACTAATGCCTTGCATAGCTGCACCAACACTCCCTACCTTTCCACTCTATCATTTTACAAATAAACACTGAAATTATGCCTGAATTTCTCATTACTTGCGGTACCTGCATGCAAGTTTTCTGTGATATGCAAGCGGGCATCCAAACCCCTCTGCATTTCTCTCCAGTTAGATAATAATTTGCCTTTCTGTTATGCTGGCCAACCTGAATAACCCCTTACTTATCCACTTTAATTTTCATTGCCAAATGTTAACCCATTCACCCTACCTAATCATATAGTTTTCAAATCGCTTACATCATCATTTCGAAGTAATTTCCCACCGATGTTAGTTTCATCTTAAGAAGTAGTTTACTATTTTCTATCCCGCGAACTGATTACAGTAATAGTACGGATTGCAAATAATTGATGCATGAGTACTGAAATCTGCGACACCCCACAAGTTGCAATTGCCAAAAGAAAATGACACATTTATTCAATCTGACTGCATTTTGTTGGTTAACCAATCCTCTATACAAGCTAATAAGTTACTCCTCAACCATGTTGTCTGATCATACCACTTACTGTTTGGAGAAGCGAAGTATCCAATGCCTTCAGGAGACCAGATATATTCCATCTCCAGGATTCCCAGTATTAACCTTGTTTGTCACATCTGTAAGCAACTCAAGCAAACAGTTCAAACTCGATTTATCCTTTGTAAAACCATTTTGACTCCGATGCATTGTGGTTTAATTTGGCACATGTCCTAACCAATGGATTCTAATAATTTCCCTTAAATTACAACAGATTATTGTTACATTTTACTCCATAATGTATACAGTTATTATAAGATCTTCCCTTTCGAAAACCTTTACGTTTGCTTTGAATTTCTATTTCATGGGCAATAGGTTTTAAGAGATCTGCTCCAATTGCTCTGTAAGAGGCATGTGTACCTGAGTAGACTCATCATCCTGCTGGTATACAAACTCGATGGTTTGACGTCTTTCTGGTGTTCCCTTGCTGTCGTCTCCAAGACCAGAATGACCTCCTCCTGTTATTGCGTCAGAGGGTTGTGTGGATTATGAAATCTTCCCGTGGAACATTTTGAGGGGCTGATGGATATTCTCATATTCCTGCAAAACAGGTGGAGATACTGAACGGTCTGCTCATATTTCCCGGAGATGGGACCAAGGGAGTGACTGGTCTTCTCTTATTCCCATACAAAAGACACGTCTCTGAATTAACTCCTTCTTAATGAAAGAAGTCTCAGATAGTTTTTGCACTTATACAATTCCCTTGCAACAGGCTCGGTGGGTCTGAATGGCCTCCGCTTATCCTGGTGTAACAAATCTCCAGTCACTCTAATATCTCTTCCATTTCCTATGTTACAGACTTGAGGAGGCTGAATGGATTGATCCTGTTACTATGTAGCACCCTTACTGATGCAGCATGGACTACTCTTGGTCAAGATTTATAGAAACGAGGGGCTGATTGGCCTCCTCCTCAGTACATCGACTCCTGCGTCTCAATAGCCTCGTCCTATTCTGGTGTAATGGGGTCGAAACCTGAATATCCTTCTGTTGTTCCTGTGTAACAGGCTGGAAAACGGGATGGATTCCTCCATCATCTGTGTTATTGGCTTCAGTTGTTGACTACTTCTGTCATCTATGTTGAAATAAGATCATCTTTCATTTTTCTAAACTTCATGGGCTATTGGATGAGCCTGATCATCCTTTCATTATGAGCAAGCACCTTCCTTGCAGGAATCAGTTGAGGGAGTCATCTCTGAGCTGCTTCCTATATATATATATATATATATATATATATAAATTCTTCGTTGAGTAGACTAAGTCTGTACATATTACTCCAGATGTGATATCGCTAAGATCCTGTACAGCAGCAGCAACACTTTACCAGCCTGCTGTAAGGTTCCCAGCCATGTTACAGCAGTCTCAGCTCTCTGAGGGAATACAGAGAATTGTTTGAACATCATTGTCCTTCTCTACTCCACAGCATAACGGGAGATCGGGAGAAATTAAAGCTTGAGAAGATCATAAATGATGTGGCGAGATGATCTTGACCATTAATCTCCTCAGAGCCCACGTCGCTCAAATTCCACGGAATCTAGTAAGGTGGAGCGTATAAACAGCAAGGAGGAGCAAACATTGATGGGAGTTATACATGAAAGTGAAAGCTGCAATATAAATGTTGGACATGTTATAAAACACTAAATGAGATATGCATGTTTGTGAGTACCACAGTAATAATGTACTGATTAAATTGTATCTGTACTGTATTAACCCAACTGAATGCTCATGCTGGGAAAAATGGATTTGATCATTACGCGAGAGATGGTTTGAATTAACAATATGTCGAACACTGAGGTAAAGATCAGGATATTTAGAAATTGGTGTTTGTTGATCAGTAGAACTAACTGAATACTTTGTTGTAAAGGACCTTTTGGGAACAGTGACCACAATGTATTGCTTTTCTTTTATACTGTTCGAGTACACGATAGTTTTTGCTGTATTTGAAGTAACCGTTACAAATCTGAGTCATGCAAGCCATGAAGATGTGAGGAGAAAGTGCCGACTATAGGTGCTGGAGATCAGAATCGAAGAGTGTGGGGCAAGAAAGCGCAGACAGTCAAAAGCATAGTCGGAGCAGAAGAATCGATGTTTCAGGCACCAGCCCTTCATCAGGAATGAAGCTTATGGGCCAAGGGGGCTGATAGACAATTGAGAAAGGGGTGTGGCAGGGGGAGGTAGCTGGGATTGCGATAGGTCGATGAAGGTGGGTTGAAAGTGATAGGCGATGAAGGGAGACAAAACGCCTCATCTACGGCAGCCATTAAACCCAATGTGATATTCTCTGCATTGGCTAGACAGGAGACCAACTTGTGGATCATTTCAGCAAACATCTCTGAGACAGCCACATTGAATAGATCCACCGCATTGTGGTTGGGCACTTTAACTCCCTTTCCCACTCTGCCAAGGACATGAGAGTCCTGGGCCTGCTCCATCGACAAACACGAGCCACCAGAAGCCTGGAGGAAGAAAACCTCATCTTCTGACTTGCACCCTCCAAACATAGGGGATCATGTTGGATTTTCCCATTTCCCCATTTCCCCTAACCTCACCTTATCCCACTCCAAAATTCCAACTCAGCACATTCCTTTTGAACGTTGCTATGTGTCCACCGTCCATTCTATCAATCTGGTCCACACTCCTCTCCAACTAAAACTTCTGGCCCAACCTTAATCTGCCTATTAGATAAAAGGAGGCAGGTTAGAAAAATGCCAAGTGTCGCTGTACCAAATGGATTCAGAGAAATGTAGGACATAGCCAAGGATGACCAAGAAACTGAAAAGAAAATCAAAAAGAGAAAAAGCGTGCAAACAAAGGAATGACATAAAGACTGCTAAACACTATCTATCTATGTATGAAACAAAATAAAAGCAAGGTCAAATGTGTAACAGTGGGTGTGCAGACAGGATAATTTATTGCAGAGAACAGAGAAATCACAGGGAAAAGAAACAGTTTCTATGTGTTTATGGAAGAATGGCCAGAAATTCTCCCAGAAGTACGAAGTGACCATGGGACCTTTGTAAGTAAAGTCTAACATCATTCTTATCAGTATTGAGATCATCTTTGAAAATATAGATGCATTGAGTGATGATAAATCGGACAGATGTACTTCATACAAGAATTTCAGAGGAAGCAGCAATAACCATATTGATCGCATTGCAGATATAACGTTATTTTCAAATACATTCCGGAAAGGCTTTTAGCCAATCTGGATAAGGCAAATGTTACAAATATTATCCGCCAGTTTAAGAAAGGACGAATATTGAGTGTGGTGAACTACAGACCAGGTACCTTGTCATCTGCTGTTGGGTGTCTGTTGGACTCAGTTACAAAGAAGGTGTTACTAGATACATAGAAGGTAATGGCAAAACTGTGGAGTATGATTACGCATCGACGAAAGGAAAACCAGAAGTGGCAAACATTTTTTGGAATGGTTTGAAGATGACTCTTGAAGACATAGGCAATGAAGAACCAATGGATAACATATAGTTAGATATTCAGGAGCGTCTTCTTTTAAGAATTCACACAGTAAGCTCATAAGAAACGTTCAAGTGAGAGGTATTGGGAAGAACATATGTAAATTGAAAGTAAATAGTAGGGTTACAATCTTGTGAATATCATTGGAATATAGAGGATGTCGTGCACCAGTTGCATCGAGTGTTGTGCACCATTTGGAGTCCCAATCTAAAAGAGAATATACTGACTACAGAGGAACTGCAAAAGGTATTCTGCAGATTAATCCCTAAAATGGCAAGATTTGTCTGATGGGGAAACTTAGCTGTGATCTCGAGTTTGTAAACATGAGAGGTGATTGCAGTGAAACTTAGAAACGAAGAGGTGACTGAATAACACAGGAATATAGAGAAGTACAAGTAGAGAGATCACTGAGAATCCCAAGATATTCTGCACGAAGAATTAGAACAGAACAATCAGCAAACTGCTGGTGCCCATTAGAAACCAAAGGGGATTGTGAGGCTGTGTGTGAGGCTGTTGAACATGGATAGATTGTTTCATGAGCCCTTCACATCTGTTTTACTTGGGAGAAGGAGGATGCAGGTATAGAATTCAAAAAGATGGACTGGAAAACTCTTGAACAGTTTGATGTAAAATACGAGCAGGGATTTGAGGTTTTGTCTGCTTTAAATTTGGACCAATGTCAATGCCTGGGGGAGTTGCATCACAGGCGGCTGATGGGGTCAAGGAAGGAAAGACCCTGACTGAAAATGTTAATTAGAACCTGACATAGATGAGGTGAAAGAGAACTGGAGAACTTCTAAAACGATTCCATTTCACAGTAAGGGTGAGAGGGACAGACCAGGGAGCTATAGACGAACGAGTATTAGATCACTGTTAGGGAGATTAGTGATCACTAGATCACTACTGGAGAAAATAGGGAAGGAGAAAATTGAACTCCAATCAGATTGACAAGGCTTGATCAGGGATAATCATCATTACTTTATCAGAAGGAGGTCACATCTAATGGATTGATTGCATTAGTTTGAGGAATTCGATTGTTTAGTTTTGTAGCAAGGCCTTTGACAAGTTTCCACCCAGGAAACTGAAAACTAAAGTAAAATCTTACAATATGAAGGATAACTGGACAAGTTACAACGAAAATCGGCAGGAGACAGGGGGTTGTGGGCGAAGGATGTTTGTGTGATTGGAGACCAGTGTCCCCTAGTGTACCACGGGGATCAGCGTTATGTCACTTACGATCTGTGGTATTCATTAAAAAAATATAGGAGGGGGGACTATGGGGAATCGGGAGGCTGGGTGGAGAGTGTGGGAATTGTGATAAGTCAGTGTAGGTTTGACACAAAGATTGGCTGGGTGGTTGGCAGTGAGAAGGAAGGCCTGATGTTACAAGAAGATACAGATAAAATGGTAAGATGAGCCGGTCAATGGCAGATAGAATGTAACCTCGATATATATGAGGTGATGTACTTTGGAAGAAGGAACCAGGCAGCTGAGTTGTCAATGAATGACAGCACACCAGGAAGCAAGGCGGGTGCTTCTCCACACATCACTGGATGTGACTGGACTGGGTAATGAACTGGTTAAGAATTGGAACTTGGGTGTAGCGTTTCCAAATCAGGGCTTAGATTATAAGAGCTATCCAGGGCTTTGGTTAGTCCAAAATGGAGTACTGTATGTAGTTCTGGGAGCCACATTACCGGGAGGATGTGATTGCACAGGAGTGAGTGCAGAGGAGATTCACTGGGATTTTCCCTGGGATGGAGCATATCAGCTATGGAGAGAGAGGATGGATAAGCTCTGGTTGTTTACTTTGAAGTAGAGAAAGCTGAGGGAGAGGTGATTCAGAATGATAAGATTATGAGGGACATCGACAGAGTGGATAGACAGCAGCTGTTCCTTTTAGTCAGAGGGTCAAGAACAAAGGAGCACAATCTTCAAATGAAAGGTTTGAGGTTCGGAGAGGATTTAAAATTATTTTCACCTAGACGGTGTTGGAGTCTAGGATGTACTTCCTGAGATGGGAATTATCATGGGTAACATCACAACCTTTAAAAAGTACATGCATGACCACTTGCAAGTGTCATAACATTCCAGGCTATAGGCCTGCTGTCGGAAAGTGGTCAAATATAGATCTTGCTGTATTTCTGTTGGCACAGCGTCTGTGCTCTTCTGAGTGTATTGTGGGGAAGGTCAATTATTGAACACTTTAAGGCAGGAATTGATGGATTTCTGAATAGTATATTCACCAGTGTAATAATAGTGAACTGTAATAGTTTGTCAAGTTATGTCAATATAAGAAATATGAGAAAACAAATGCAGCTTCCTTACATCCCGAAACCAGGGAATGGAGAATGGGGAACAAGGAAATGGCAGAACTATGAAACTGCTACTTCAGTTCTGTCTTCACAGAACTTTCTAACAATACTAGGAAAACCAAGTCTGGTGCGGAAAAAATGATATAGTAGATGGAACATAGAACATAGTAAGTACATGGTTTATGGAAAATTATTTGGGACTGAAAGTAATGGTCATAGACAACACAAACATAAATTTATGAAATGGGAATTATGTTTGAGAAACAGACTGGGAGATAAATGAAAGAGAAGCAATGGATGTAAAACATTTGGATATTTAGAAAAATGTCGTAAAGATCCAAGCCCACTTTGCAAAATCAAATCTTTGTGGATTGGGGCTAATACATGTAAATGTTACTAGATTGGGACAGCTGGCTGGAAACAGTGAATAGAAACAGCCTGACATTGTGTGTAAGGTATGATTCTGTGAGTATGACTTTGTCCCTGACACCCCATCACCTTCCCCGATATTTCCTGTCTCACCAGCAGGATAAACACAGCATAAGCGGCGGCAGATTGGGATTCTGTTGGAAGGGAATTGCTCTGGGAGTCCTCAACAGTGACTCTGTATCCCAGAGAGTCACATGGCGTCAGTTTAGATATGTGAAAAAAAAACCTCTTGCTGGTAACCATGTACAAGCCTGTCTCAACTGATGAATCAGTACTCCTTCATGCTGAACAACACTTGGAGGAAGCACTGAGGTTGGCACGGATGCAAGATGTACTTTGGGAGGATTTCAATGTTCACCACCAAGAGTAGCTCAGCAGCAGAATTATTGATCGAGCTGGCCGGGTCCTAAAGAATATAACTGCTCGACTGTGTCTGCGGGAGATGGTGAATGAACCAATAAGGGGTACAAAAAACAACTTGAATTATCCTTACTAATCTGACAGTTGCAGAAGTGTCTGTCCATGACGGTATCGGTAAAAATGTCAACCGCATAGTCGTTGTGGAGACAAAGTTACACCTGCACATTGAGAATAACCTCCTCCATTTTGGGAGATACTATCACGGTGGGAAGTAGGACAGACTTCGAACAGAGCTAGCAGATCAAGTCTGGGTGTCCATTAGGTGTTGTGGGTCATCAATAGCTGCAGAATTGAACACCCATACATCCTCATGACCTGGAATATCCACGTCGCAATAATTTCCATGAAGCCAGAGAATTAACCTTGAATGAATGGAGTTTGCAGGAGGGCAGGAGCAGCACAGGGTACAGTTGACAATGAGGTGCCAGCTTGGTGAAGCCAGCAAACAGGATTACGTGTGTGCCAAACTCACACGCTGTAAGTGATAGACAGAGTTAAGAGGTCACACAGGCAACGGATCAGATATAAGCTCTGCAGTCCTTCCACATCTGGCCGAGAATAGTTAGGGACAATTAAACAATTCACTGAAGGAAGAGATTCCACAAATATCCTCATCATTAATGATGGAATAGCCCAGCACTTTAGTGTGTAAGGGAAGGCTGACTCATTCGCAACAATTTTCAGTCAGAACTGCAGAGTGGATGATCCATCTCAGCTTCCTCCAGTGGTCCACAGCAAGTCAGTTACCAGTTATCAACCAATTCGATTCAGTCCACGCGACAGCCAGAAACGGTTGGTGATACTGAATGCTCCAAATGGTCCATACTCTGGCAACATTCTGGCAATAGTACTGAAAAACCTTGTATTCCAAAACTTGCCACAATCCGAGCCAAACTGTTCCAGTACAGTTACAACAACGACATTTAACTGATTATGTGGACAATTATCCTAGTATCTACTATACGTAAAAAGCAGAACAAATCCAGTCTCGTCAATTACCACCCCTTGAGTCTACTCTCGATCACCAGTAAAGTGATGGAAGGTTTCAGTGCTATCAAGCAGCACCTGCTCCGCAATAACCTGGTCAATAACGCACAGTTTGGGTTCCACCAGAGCGACTCAGCTCCTGACCCGATAACCTCGGTTCAAACATGGACAAAAGATGTGAATTCCAGAGGTGGTGTGAGACCAATAGCCCTTTAAAATAAGGCTGCCTTAGAACAACTGTGGCATCAAGCGGCCTTAGCAACACTGGAATCAATGCAGATCAGCGGCAAACTCCCCGCTGGTTAGCATCATACCTGACACGTAGGAAGATGGTCATGATTGATGAAGGTCAGTCAACTAAGTTCCAAGTCTGTAGGAGTCCCTCGACCAGTGGTCTAAAACAACTTCTGGGCTGCTTCATCAATGACCTTACCTCCTTTTTAACGTTAGAAGTCAGGATGTTCGCCAATGTTCAGGAACATTCGTGGCCCCTCAAATGCGACAAGATCTGGACAGTATCCAGGCTGGCAGGTGGCAAGTAATAACCAGACCACACAAATGACAGACCGTGACCATCACCAATAAAATACACTCTACCCACCGCCCCTTAACATTCCATGATGTTACTAGCACTAATTTTCCCTGTATCAATATCGTGGCGGTAATCATTGCTCAGAAAATCACTGGACTCGCGACATAAACACAGTAACTACAACAGCAGGTCAGAAGCTATGAATTCTGCGGCGAGCAATTCACCTGCTGACTTACAAGTGTCTGCCCATTATCGACAATGCAGAAGTGTGATAGAATACTCCAAATTTGCCTGGATGAGTGCAGCCCCAGCAACACTCACAAATCTCACAGGACAAAGCAGCCAATTTGACTGTCACTTCATCCACAATGCTCCACCATCAACGATCAGCAGCAGAAGTTTTCTTCTTTTACTATGTACATGCTGCACTGAAATGCTTCACCAAAGATCCTCAGACACCATCTTCCCAACTCACGATCACGTCTATCTAGAAGTACAAGGGCTGCAGATACGTGGGAACGCCATCATCTTCAGGTTCCCCTCCAAGCCATTCACCATCCTGCCTTGGAAATATATCACAATTTTTTCCCAGTCGGAATCCTGAAATTCCCTCCCTATTGGCATTGTGGGTAAACCATAGCACGTGGACTGCAGTGTTCAACAAGGCGGCCAACCATCACTTTCACAAGGGCAACGAGAACAGTCCCAGCCAGTGACACCCAGAATCGTGAAATAAATAAATTGAAAAATATTTTTTTTTAACAGAGGAAGGTTGCTGAGGTATCACAGGGATCGGTGATTGGGGCCCAGCTGTTCACAATACACATCAAACATTTGGTTGTGGGTACCAAATGCAATATATCCCAGCATGCTTACAGAACTAAAGGATGTTGGATTGTGAGTGGGTGAGGAGTTTGTAAAAAAGCTCCAAGGTGACTGAATGGGCAAATACCCGGCAGATAGAGAGCAACGTGGGTAGAGGTGAAGGTGTGCCTTTGGTGGGAACTAGAGATTGTCATCCTATCGTTTGGAAAGGGATTGTTTGAAACATGTTGACCTAAAAAGCGACGTATGCTGCTTTTTGTTGTTTCTTTCTGCGCAGCCCTCCGAGGTTCCTGCAGCGCAGTGAGTTCTGAAGCCAGAAGTCAATACTGGGAATGGTATTGGCACGCTGATCAGTGTACAGAGATCCACGAAGTGGGGAGCTATAACATTGAAAAGGATCTGGACCATCCTGTACACCAGTCTCTTAAAGCAATTTTACAGCTCCACAAAGCAGTTAGGAAGTAAAATGATGTGTTGACTTACGTTTCTGGGGGATGAGTCCAGTTGTAAGGGTGTCTTCCTGCAGCTGTACAGGGGCCTTAGTGAGACCATTGTGCAGTATTGTGTGCAGTTTTAGTCACCTTCCTTAATAAAGGACAAACCTGGCATTGAGTGAGAGCAGTGGATGATAACCGGACTGATCTCTGGGTTGACAGATTTGTTGTGGGAGTAGTGTTGGGGGCGACTGTGCCTGTATTCCATGAGGTTTCGGAAAAAGAGTAGAGATCTCCGTGAAATATATAAAATTCTAACAGTGTGAGACATATTGGAAGCTGAGACGATGATTCCCCAGGGTGGGACGTCTAAAACAAAGGATCATAGCATTAGGTATAGGCAGGGCACTCTGCATTCAGATGAGAATAAATGTCTACACTCAGAGAAGGGTGAACCTGGGAATTCGTTTGCACCTGGAAGCTAAGTCACTGAATATAAATAAGGATTTTGAGACTGTAATGGGATGGGGGAAGGGCGGGAGTATTGTGCGGAAATGAAGGGTCATCCATCATTATATTGAATTGGGTAGCAAACTCGATGGACCAAAGGGACTACTGCACGTCCTATTTTGTAGCTTCTCAAGATTAATCACATTAAGGGATATCTTCATTGTGTGGGATAAGTGCATTGAGGAGAGGTTTCAAGATGAACTAGAATGTGGAGAGTTCAATGTGTTTTATGACCTATTCCTTTCCCAGTGTTGCTGTGCAAACTTCCTGAAAACTCTACAAATGTTGCCACAAACTCTCAGATGTTAGGAAGTAGGTCTCTGCAGGGTCAACAGGACTGTGTTTCCCATTCTCTTTTCCTACACCAAGGCTGGTGCCGTGTGTTCTGTCTGGTTTTATCCTTTAGGTTTTTCGAACAGTTTGAGACAATTGAGTGCCTTGCTTAGCCGTTTCAGAGACCATTGAAAAGTTTGCCAAATATCTATGTGTCTAGAGTCACTTTTAGGTCAGATCAGGAAAGTGAAGGATAATCACTTCCTGAAAGTACATTGGGGAAGGGAATTGGTGCTGACAAACATCATTGGCTTCAAGGTCACTATTACTGACAGCAGATTTTAGATCTTGATATTGTATTAATTGCTTTTAACTTTCATCCACTGCCAAAGTATTAGCCTGGTCTGGATTAGTAATCCAGTGACATTTCCACAACAGCATAATCTCTACATGGGGACATATCGGAAGCCACACTGAGCAGGTTATTTCTGTGCTGTTTGACAGTTCTGTCATAAAGAACTCGCACCAATTTGACTGGCGTGATTGGACTGAGGAGTTGGTAAATGGTCAGATTGTAATTATTCCCTTCTTAGTGGACTGGGCATCGTTGAGTAATTTCCCACATTACCAAGGAGAATTCAGAGTTGGACCTGGAATGAAACAACTTCACCAGGGACACGTTTTGTTGTGCAGCACAAGTTTTCAGTTCTATAGGAGAAATGGTGTCAGAGCCCATGCCTTTGTCGGATCCTCTGTGGTCAAACGTTTCTTCATGTTACGTGCAGCAAATGGAACTGTTTGAAAACTGGCATCTGTGATTCTGTGGTAATCATGGCGAGAGTGAGGTAGATCAACAACTCAGCACTTCTAGCAGAGGATGTTGCAGATACTACATCCAGGACTTTTACACTGATGTTAAGTGTTGTTCTAATATTTAGGATGGGGATATTTGTGGAGCCCTTTCCTCCAGTCATTTGTTTGCTCACCCATCATCATTTACGATTGAATGTGGCAGGACCGCAGAGCTTCGATCAGATCTGTTGGTCAAGTGTGGTAGCTTTAATGGGTTAGCATCAGGTTTTAGTTCATGTGGTTCTGACCCTGACATGTTCACCCACAGTCATTACTGAAACATAGATCGTGTTGATGGTAATGGCAGGCTGATGGATTATCAAGGGCAGAAATGTAACAGAATGTGGATGAACATAATTCTGCTTCCCCTGCTGCTGTGGTCTACAGCTCTACATAAATTGGCAGTTTTAAGCTGAAATATCTGCAATGCAATTCTGCTGTCTGTCCTTTACTTCACATCCATCAGCCCTGTACTCAGTGACCTAGCCTGATGAGATAACATTCCATTTTCATACTTTCATTCTGCTGAGGGTTTCTCCCCGGGTTCATGCTTCCAGTCTGACACATTCTGCGATACCAAGTAGCTGATTTTAATTCACTTGCTTAATTCATCTGAATTTTCTTTTCCTTGAGTAAAACTATCTTTTGTGTTTAAATTGAATGTGTTTCCCCTGTTTCTCTCCCTGACAATAATTAAGAGCTCTATACTGTCAGTGATGCCAGCATTATGTAGTTTCAGAGCCAAATAATTCTGTGGATTCCCAATCATCTTCACCACATTGTATGTTTCCTCTTTTGGTTTGCTGCCTTATCACTCATGGCTGTCTTATCCTCCCATGAGTAAGTTTAATCTGCATTGGGATGAATTTCTGATATCCTCTGAATTATCCACAGGAATTCCTGCCTTAGCTGCTGCATGCTCTTCCCTGCTTGGTCTCCCCTTCCACTTACCTCGGCCAGCTCCTCCCGCCTGTCTTTGTACTACGTTACTTAATTATAATCACATTACATCAAGAAGGGAACACTAAATATAAACCGAAAGAAGCAGTTTTGAGGAAAGGGACGCGAAGAATAATCAGTGGATTTCTTAACTAGATAAAAAGAGGGAACTAGAGACAGAATATTGATGAGGAAATGTCTGCGCACACACATTGATAAAACAGTGTATATAACATCATTTTTCCGCCGTTGAATTGGTCCTGTTGTCGTGCTACCAGGATACATGAGCACCAACTGGCCACCAAAAGATACCACGACCACTATGTTCCATATATACAAAGAAGGGCACCACCTTGACTGGGACAACACGCACACATACCAGGACATGCAAGGACATTCTTAGAGGAATGGCATTCTCACCAGACATCCATCAATAAACTCATCAATTGAGATCCTATTTACCTTCTCTTGTAAAAAAAATGAAAATGACATCGTCCCACTTAAGAAACTAAGGCCTGTAAATAGACAGGCGGGACATACCATCAGCGCTTCAGCAGAGAATCTTACTGATGATGTCAGCTAGTCATAGTGACGAACATCTGAAAACAAACCTTCATGCACAGCGAGCTAACTTGCATACATATAAATTGTTACTTTTCTTATATGAGTGGAATTTGGGAGTTCTCTGTCACTCATGTTTTAACAGACTACGATGTGAGATGAGCTTTTCTTGGTGTGTGGTTTTAATTAACAGAGGGATTCGACATTGATGTCATAACAGTTCAGGGTCTTGCCATATGGGATGTGGACAGAATTAAACAGATTTGGGGTACAAAAGGTCCCAGCAGATTACAACACTTGTTAATTAGTGACCTGGATCTTCAAATAAAACAGATTAATTTTGTTTACTTGTGGCTGGTTGAATTAAAAGTGAGAGAAATGGCTTTTAACATTGCTAAAGAGAAGTACAAGAAGCATATAGACAGAGTTTCAGAAATATAGAGGCGGAACCAGGTCAGACTCATGTTTAGCTTGAAAGATTTAAGCACAGTCATTTTAATAGATGCGTGCAGGTCTTCAAAATGGATAAGACCTGTGAGGCTCAAAGGGAAATTATTCTGCTGGAGGAGTTTAAAGACTCACTTGCAAAGAGGGCAAGAATTCATGTGAATGAACAGCAAGCACAAGAAGTGAGAAGCACGGCAGAAATGGCAGGTAAATATGCGTTGGTGCATGAGGTGACAATTAGATTCTGGCAAGACTTTCTAGCCTGTGAGGGATAGAAATTGGGAGAACGGGAGATCCTACAATACGAAACGAACAGTAGTGCACAATAGTTTACCACATGTGAAAAAAAAGGAGGTGAAAGGCCTCAGGTGTTCCCACGATAAGGGACTGCACATAAAATTACAATGCCAATGGTTTAAGAAGGCACCGGGGAAAAGGTGTTTTCACTGCAATATGCTGGGATATACATTGCTGCGCGTTAAGGGAAGGCACTTTGGGAAAAGTTGTGATAGAAACGGCTAAGCCCATTGGCATTAGTGAAACTATAAAGGAGACCCGAAGTGGAGTCGAGGAGTTGCAGGAGAGTGCATTGCCTCTGCAAGGGCTGGGTATGGAGTCAGTACCTGCTCTCTGTAAAGAGTTCGCCTCTGTGTATAAAGTTTACTCAGAAAGAACAGGGGAGGGGGGAGGACAAGACGTTATAATTTTGCAAGATACGGGATCTGCTCAGTCTCTAATAGTTGAGAAGTGAGGCACTGGAAAAGGACAACAGATCAGGCAGCATCCGAAGAGAAGGACAATTGATATATCAGGCAGAAATCCATCTTCAGGAATGTGGCGGGCGGACAAGGTGGATAAAAGATTAGTAGCAGGGAAGGAGCTGGGCTGGCGGGAGGGCCACTGGGAGGGCGATAGGAAGATGTAGGTGGGAGTGATAGTGATATGTCGGAGGGGAGGGTGGAGTGGATAGGTGGGAAGGAGGATGGACAATAACGGCAGTTCAAGAGGGCAATGCTAATTTGAACGATTGGATCTGGGATGAGGTTTACGGAGGCTACATTCGGAAATTGGTGAAGTCAGCATTAATATTGTATAGTGTGAGAGTTCCAGCTGTCCTACCACCTATCCACTTCAACCTCCTCTCTGAACTATCACCATCACTACACCTATCTATGGCATCTATCCATCGCCTTCCAAGTTGCCTTTCACCAACTCCACCCCCACCCTCCTATTTATTTCTCAGCCCTCTTACTTCTCCCTTACCACACCCCATACCCCAAATTCCTGATGAAGGGCTTGTGCCTGAAACGTCAACTCTCCTACTCCTCGGATGCTGCCTGCCCTGCTGTGCTTTTCCAGCACCACACTTCTCAACACTGATCTCCCGCATCTTGAGTCCTTACTTTCTCACGGCCTGTAATTGTAAGAGCTGGAAGTATTTTCACTCTTTCTGATATGTTACTCAAGTGCGTGATGATTTGTGGAATGGGACAGAAAGTAAGCATTCCCTTGTGTAACATCAGGTTGGAGTGGCAAATCAAGATTGAGGAAGTAACAGTGAGAGTCAGTTACAGAGTTTCAGTTACACGAATACTGTTGAATGTTGGGAAAGATTTAGCAGGATCCAAGCTGTTAGTGACACCGCCTTGTCGTGGAGAAGTCAAAGGGAGATTGGGAACTGGGGAGTTAAAAGAAAAATACCCAAGAACTTTTCCAGACTGTATAGTAACAAGATCCCACGCTCATAAGTTAAAGCAGGAAGGGAAAACTAAAGAAAAAGACAAAGCAGTTGATGCTCAGTTAACTGACATCCTGTTTGATGTAATGGTGCAGGAAAAACCTGATCAGGTAGAGGGGCAGGCAAAGGTGTTTAGTCCTGAAAGGCTAATGGACTTACACGCACACTCAGAAAAGGAATCAGAATATAATGACTAATGTTATTAACTTAAAGATAGAATCCTAAAATTAACATAGAGACCATGACAGGTTAGTGCAGACGGGAAATGGGCAGAAATGTACCAGGTTGTATTGTTGGTCGCATATAGTGTTTAGGGTAGCACATGAACTAATTGCAGGCGGTCACCTAGATGTACAGAAGATTCGAGCTAAGGTACAAAAGCATTTCTACTGGCCTGCAATGCTCAAGGACGTGGTTAATTTTTGTTGTACATGTCATTCATGCCAAATGGTAGGTAAGTCACAGGCAGCAATAAAACAAGCACCTTTGTTGCCAATTCCTGCAATCAAAGAATCTTACAGGTGGATTAAGATTAGTTGTTGAGCTCCCCTTTCTAAAACAAAAGTGGAAGCCAATATTTGCAGACCATAATGGATGTGTCTACCAGATTTCCAGAGGCAATTCGATTCCGGAGTATTAAGGCAAACAGGGAGGTGGAGGAGTTGGTAGCTTTCTTTACTCGCTGTGGGCTACGCAGAAAGATTCAGTCAGACCAAGGGTCTCATTTTACCGCTCAGTTGTTTAAGGAAGTCATGGAAGCTTAGGCATACAGCACTTCAAATCAAGTATGTCCCATCCTGAATCCCAGGCAGCCTTGGAAAGTTAGCATCAGATGCTGAAGAACGCGTTAACAGCGTACTGTCAAGATTACCCGAATGATTGGACTAAAGGCGTGTCATTAAATTATTTGCTATTAGAGATGCCAAATATGAATATACTCACTTTACTTCGTTAATATTCACACATGAAGTGAGAGGTCCTTTGAAATTAATTAAGAATAAATTGACGGAACCGATGTCGGAAACCTCATTTTTTGATTTTGTATGTGAGTTGAGGGAGAGATTAGATGGAGTAGGTGAGTTGGCAAAACATCGCCTGAAGAGGGCACAGCATAGAATGAAGTAGGTAGCAGATGAAAACGCTGAAACTTTGACGATTTCCCGTGGGGATGACATATTAGTATTGCCACCAGTGACAGGAAATCCCTTCAAAGCCGGCTTAGTGGCCCCTTGCAAATTAAAATAAATGTTGAGGCATTTAAACTATCTGGTAAAGATACGGGGTATGTCAAAAACGTTATCGGGTATGTAACATGACTGAATAACGCACTAGCCACATTTAAGACTCAGGAACAGTATTGTGGCCAAATGAACAAATTGTGCATTTACCTGTAAGATGTAGTGATCTTTAGCAAGCGATTGAAAGCTCACAAGTTACACTGAGCAAAGCACATTGAACGATTACAAGAAACACACTTGTAATAAACTTAAAAATACAGAATTCGTGAAGGCAGAGAAAATGTTTTGAGACATTACATTGGACATAGAAGGTTCACCCATTGCAACACAAAGACGAAGTGCTTTGAGGCATTTCCACGACTATCCTCGAAGAAAGAGGTGCTTTGAAATTTGTAACTGAGTGGATCCTATTGGAAGTTTGTTGCAAACTTCAACAGCGTATTGACACCACTGATGGATTTATTAAAGAAGAACACAGAATTATGGTGGACAGATAAATGCCAGGAGGCATTTGAGAATTTTAAAGCAGGATTAATAACCGCACCCGTTTTAGCTACACCAAATGTTTTGAAACCCTTTGGAAATTGTGTTTGATGCACGGGATATAGGGGTCTGAGGTGTATTGATACAGAAAGATGATGATGGAATTAAATGGCCAATGTTGAAAAAACTTAATATCCACAAGAAAAAAAAGGCAAAATCTCCATAATTGAAAAAGAATTATCACGCTTCAGACTAGCGTGATAGTATTTTAATGCTTATATGACAAACAAATTCTCGGCGATGGTTGTGGACAACAACAACAATACTCACGCCTTTTTTGCAATATTTAATAACCAGAGTATCAACTATGTTACTGTAGTCTTATGTTACCGACTTCAAACTTACAAAATGCGCTTCGGGTTGTTCCTAAAAATCTGACAGGAGATGTGCTGTCGTGGATTTAAAGGAAAGAGTGTAGGTAAGATTTGACTTATTCCAGTGTTCTTTTTGTGTGCATAATTAATGTGAATCGTATAACTGAGATTAATACTTTTGTATTTCATAATAATGGGACTAAGAAATGAAGCCACTTTTTTCATTCTGATGGTTCATTTTTTTTTCTCTGAAGGAGGGAATTTTTATGAAGAGAAAGCATATCCAATCACTTTAAGACAGAACGGGTCTTGCTGAATAGAAAGTATAGCCACAGATGCCAGGGAAAGGTGAGACTGTTCCAAACGTAACAACTTGTTGTAAAATTGATGCCTGAATTTTGATTGCTCTTTTGACAACCATTCAAATGCAAAGAATTTACATAACGCTCAGGATACCAGACGCCAACGGAATTTGAGTATTATTGTTTGAACAACTGGAAAGCATTCAAATTATGAGAATTATTGTATCATGGGGAGTATATAAATCCAGCGTTTTGAACACTAGAGGGAGAGCCACTGTCATCCAACAGCAGAATAACTGTTGCAGAGCAGAAGTGTTCAATTGCCATCTCAAACACTCAATCAGAGATACACGTTCACGTAAAAAACTACTTGCAGTAAAAACAATGACAAGGGAGATCATCAACGGGAAGAGGGAACACAGCAGGGAGTATAGAGACTGTGTGGTCCTGAGATTTTACTGTTTAACATGTGGGTTGCCGGAACAGTATATTTTTACGGAGTTGGAGTCAACTAGTAAGTAGTTAGGAAAAAGTGGCTTGTATTTGTGAATAGTTGTTGTTTAATGTTCACTATTAAAGTTTTAAAAACTAATTTGTTTTTTTTTGTTAAATAGTGGAATGTAGGAAATCTGTGTCACTCATATTTTAACAGATTACGAGTTGAGGTGAGCTTTTCTGGGTGTTTGGTTTGAATTCACAGAGGGGGTTCGACTCCAGCTTGGAAATGTCCATCCACACTAACCTCATTTCCCTGCATTTGGCCCATATCCTTCTTGTCATTTCCTATCCACATATTTATCCAAACACTTTTGAAAGGTTGTCAACATACCCAGTCAACCACATCTGCTGGAAGCTCATCCACGTATGACCCTCTGTGTAAGGAAATGACCCCTCAGGTTCCTTTTTATTTCTTCTGCTCTAAACTTAACCTGATCGCCTGTCGTCCTCGATTCCCTAAACGCTATAAAAAGAGCGAGAGCATTCACCCTTCCCATACCCCTCATGATCTTATACAGTACTATAAGCGACTTCCAACCCCCCCCCCCCATTCTCCTAAACTCTAAAGAAAAGGTCGTAGCTTGTCCAACCTCTCCCTTTAACTCAGACCATTGGCTCCTGGCAACGTCCTTGAAAATTTCTTCTGCACTCTTTCTAATTTCATAACATCCTACCTATACCAAGGTTACAAAAACTAAACACAATACTCCAAGTGCGGCCTTACCAAAGTCCTGTGTAACTGCAACAAAAATTCCAAACTTCTGTACTCAATGTCCTGCCTGAGGAAGGCCAGTGTGCCAAACGCCTTCTTCATTGTACCGTCTATCTCTGGCTCCACTCTCAGAGAACCATGCACCCGAACGCCAAGGTTTTTCTGCCCACTTCATCCCTTTAGGCTCTCCCATTCAACGTGAAACTCCTAACTTGATTTGAGTTTCCAAAATGCAAGAGCTCCCACACATCTATATTAAATTCCACTTGCCATTTCTTGGTCCACTTCTCCACCTGATTGACGTCCTGCTGCAATTTCTGATAAACGTGCTCAATGATCACGACACAACTTATTTTAGTGTCATCTGCAAACTTACTAATCATGCCTTATACATTCTCAACCCAAATCATAGATAACAAACAGCAATTGACCCAGCCTCCATTCTGACAATCATCCTTCCACTAAACTCTCTGCTTCCTAACATCAATCCAACAGTATATCCAATTGTTCAGTTCCCCCAGCATTCAACGTGATGTAAATTTCCAGAGCAGCCTGTCATGTGGAAACTTATCAAATACATTACTGAAATCCAGAGATTACGTCTACCGCTCTGTCCTCGTCAACCTTCTTGGTCCCTTCACCAAAGAATTCTAACAAGTTTGGGAAGCATGATCTTCAACTCACAAGTTTATGCTGACCGGTCTGAATCAAACTGTGTAAGGATTGGGTGCAGGAAATGGCATGCTCTCCTTCATTGTAAGATGATTCGAGTACATAAGTTAAGCCATCTTCTTGCGGCTATAGAGCATTTCTGAGAGAATATTTGGAGTACTCTATACAGATTTGATCTCCCTTGTAAGAAATGACCTCCTTACCACAGGCATGGATGATGGTAACATCGGGATATAGTGATGAAGCTGAGTGTTTAATCTATTGAGCTGGAGAGACGAAGAAATGGTGACGCTGAAGCACGAGGAGTGCCAGCGATCACTTGTTTCCAAAGGAGACTCACGTTTGGTATGTTGCCTCCCAGGTGCAAGGGTACGTGATGTCTCTGATCGTGTTTTCCGGGAACTTAAGGGGAAGGGGGAGCAGCCCGAAGTCGTGGTCCACATTGGCACCAACGACATAGGTAGGAAGAGGGATGAGGATGTTAGGCAGGCTTTCAGGGAGCTAGGTTGGAAGCTCAGATTTAGAAAAAACAGAGTTGTTGTCTCTGGTTTGTTACCCGTGCCACGTGATAGAGAGTCGAAAAATAGGAAGAGAGAGCAGTTAAATGCGTGGCTACAGGGATGGTGCAGGAGGGAATGATTCCAGTTTCTGGATAACTGGGGTTCTTTCTGGGGAAGGTCGGACATCTATAAACGTGATGGTCTACACCTGAACTTGAGGGGCACCAGTATCCTTGGGGGAGGTTTGCTAGTGCTCTTTTGGGGGGTTTAAACTAACTCTGCAGGGGCATGGGAACCTATACTGTAGTTTTAGGGTGCAGGCCCTGGAGTGTAGAGAGGTTAGGAACCAGGCATCAATCTCGAAGGAGGGTGCCTGTAAACAGGAAGGTGGCTTGAAGTGTGTATACTTTAATGCGAGAAGTATATGAAATAAGGTAGGTGAACTTGCAGCGTGGGTTGGTACTTGGGAGTTCGATGTTGGGGCTATTACGGAGACATGGGTAGAACTGGGACAAGATTGGTTGTTGCAGGTTCCAGGGTCTAAATGTTTTAGTCGGGTCAGAGGTGGGGGAAAAAGAGGGGGAGGTGTGGCGTTGCTTGTCAAGAATAGTATTACAGCAGTGGAAAGAACGATGGATGAAGACTCGTCATCTGAGGTAGTTTGAGCTGAGCTTAGAAATACGAAAGGTGAGGTCACCCTGTTAGGAGTTTTCTACAGGCCTCCTAATAGTGCTAGATACGTACAAGAAATGATTGCGAGGATGATTCAGGAGAAGAGTGAAAGTAATAGGGTGGTTGTTATGGGGGACTTTAACTTTCCAGATACTGACTGGGAAAGCTACAGCTCGAGTACGTTAGATGGGTCGGTGTTTGTCCAATGTGTGCAGGAGAGTTTCCTGACACAATATGTAGACAGGCCAACAAGAGGTGAGGCCATACTGGATTTGGTTCTGGGTAACGAACCAGACCAGGTGTTCGAATTGGAGGTAGGTGAGCACTTTGGGGACAGTGACCACAATTGGGTGAATTTTACTCTAGTGATGGAGAGGGATAAGTGTGCACTACAGGGCAAGAGTTATAGCTGGGGGCAGGGAAATGATGATGCGGTGAGGCATGACTTAGGATGCGTGGCTTGGGTGCAATCGATATGTGGAGCTTGTTCAAGGAACAACTACGGAGTGTCCTTGATAAGTATGTACCCGTCAGGCAGGGAGGAAAGAGTCGTGCGAGGGAGCCGTGGTTTAATAAGGAATTGGAATCCCTTGTTAAAGGCAAGAGGGCGGCCTATGTAAAGATGAGGCGTGAACGTTCAATTGGAGCGATTGAATAAGGTAGCCAGGAAGGATCTAAAGAGAGGGCTAAGAGCAGCAAGGAGGGAACATGAAAAGTCCTTGGTTGGTTGGATTAGGGAAAACCCAAAGGGTTTCTATAGGTATGTCAAGAATGAAAGGATGACTAGGGTAGGAATAGGTCCCGTCAAGGATAGTAGTGGGAAATTGCGTGTGGAGGTTGAAGAAATTGGGGAGACACTGAATGAATACTTTTCGTCAGTATTCACTCAGGAACAGGACATTGTTGCTGATGTGAATATTGAGTCACAATTAATTAGAATGGATGGCTTTGAGATATGTAGGGAAGGGGTGTTGGAAATTTTGGAATGGGTGAAATTAGATAAGTTCCCTGGGCCTGATGGCATTTATCCTAGGATTCACTGGGAAGCAAGGGAGGAGATTGCAGAGCCATTGGTCTTGATTTTTATGTCCTCGTTGTCTACAGGAATAGTGCCAGAAGACTGGAGGACAGGAAATGTGGTTCCCTTGTTCAAGAAGGGGAGTATGGATAACCCTAGTAACTATAGGCCGGTGAGTCTTACCTCTGTTGTGGGCAAAGTCTTAGAGAGAACTGTAAGGGATAGGATTTATGAACTTCTGGATAGGAATAATGTGATCAAAGATAGTCAGCATGGTTTTGTGAAGGGCCAGTCGTGCCTCACAAACCCTGTTGAATTCTTTGAGAAGGTGACTAATGAGGTGGACAAGGGTAAAGCGGTTGATGTGTATATGATTTTAGTAAGGCGTTTGATAAGGTTCCCCATAGTAGGCTACTGCAAAAAGTACGGAGGTATGGCATTGAGGGGGAGTTGATGGTTTGGATTAGGAATTGACTGGCTGGAAGAAGACAGAGGGTAGTAGTTGATGGTAAAGGTTCATCTTGGAGTGCGGTTACCAGCGGTGTTCCGAAAGGATCTGTTTTGGGACCATTGCTGTTTGGGACCATTTTTATAAATGACCTGGAGGAGGGGCTAGAAGGTTGGGTGAGCAAGTTTGCGGATGATATGAAAGTCGGTTGAGTTGTTGACAGGGAGGAAGGATGTAGCAGGTTACAGCGGTATTTAGATAAGCTGCAGAGCTGGGCAGATAGGTGGCAAATGGAGTTAAATGTCGCTAAGTGTGAAGTGATTCACTTTGGTAAGAGTAAAAAGAAGATGGAGTACTGGGCTAATGGTCGGATACTGGGAAGTGTGGATGAGCAGAGGGATATTGGAGTCCATGTACACAGATGTCTGCAAGTTGCCACCCAGGTAAATAGTACTGTGAAGAAGGCCTATGGTTTACTGGCTTTTATTGGTAGAGGAATTGAGTTCCGGAGTCCTGAGGTCAGGTTGCAGTTGTATAAGACTCTGATGCGGCCGCATATGGAGTACTGCGTGCAGTTTTGGTCGTCATACTATCGGAAGGATGTGGAGGCACTGGAACGGGTGCAGAGGAGGTTTACCAGGATGTTGCCTGGTATGGTAGGAAGATCATATGAGGAAAGGCTGAGGCACTTGGGGCTGTTTTCATTGGAGAAAAGAAGGTTTAGGGGTGACTTGATAGAGGTGTACAAGATGATTAGGGGTTTAGATAGGGTGACGATGAGAATCCGTTTCCACGTATGGAGTCAGATATTACGAGGGGGCATAGCTTTAAATTAAGGGGTGGTATGTATAGGAGAGATGTTAGGGGTAGATTCTTTACTCAGCGAGTCGTGAGTTCATGGAATGCCCTGCCAGTAACAGTGGTGGACTCTCCCTCTTTATGGACATTTAAACGGGCATTGGATAGGTATGTAGAGGAAAGTGGGCCAGTGTAGGTTAGGTGGGCTTGGATCGGCGCAACATCGAGGGACGAAGGGCCTGTACTGCGCTGTATTATTCTATTTCTATGTTCTATGAGACATTGATAGGGTCAGAAATTCCATTCTTTTCACAGGATTAATTGGTTTGACGTGCACTTCAGTACAGGGAAACACTTTATTTATGAGCAGTGCTGGCAGATCATAGTAAGCATAGACAGGCAGATCATAGGTTATAAGTAGACTTGGACAGAGTAAGGCCTACAGATTACACTGCACAAGACGTGCACGCAACAATATCAACATGAACAAGATCAGCATTATTTGAACTTAGAGAGTCCATTCTTCAGTCTAACGTTTACATGCCTTAATTAACTCTCCCCACGTTATTGTGCATTCGGCGTGTGAACCCATACTGAAAGTCATGTTGTTCACAATCCCCAACAGCAGCCACAATACCTTCCTTCTGAAACAGGTAGCCATTCCCACTAGCTTCTGCCCTTCATAGAGAACACTAGGCGGTCTTCTCGGAGATGAAAGACGCCTTCTTGAGACTTAACACAAGACATATGGCTTCCCTCCTAACCACTAGAAAACGTCAAAGTCCCATGTGTGTATCATGGGCAATGGAGCCACGAGGAACAAGGTGGAGCAGTCAGTCTGTGCAGGCTCTGCTCCATTTGTTTATCATGTTAGAACATTAATTATGAGACAGTTAATACTGGCAATGGTGGAGAGCAGAGTAGAGAGTGGATTGCTGGAAATAACACAGCAAGTCAGGCTGCATCCGAGGAGCTGGAGAATCGACGTTTCGGGCATTACCTGTTCATCAGGAATCAGCACCAGTTACCTCATTCTGAGCCTGTGTGAGTACGTTGGGCGGGGCGGGGGTTGACCTCCTACCGTTCCTGTTTCAGTGGTTCAAGGGACGGAATAGCCTCGTCTTGTTCCTGTGTAAGTGGCTCAAGGGGCTGAATGGCCACATCCTGGTGCTGTGTAAGTGTTTCAAGGGGCTGAATGGCTTCTTCCTCTTCGGATTGGGCAAGGCCAAGGGCCTAATTGGGTCCCCGGTACATGTTTAATAGCTCGATGTGCTGACAACTGTGATTATGCTGCAGCTTAAACAGATTATTTCTGTCCTGGTTTCTTTTAAGAGCGAAATTGAACGATTGTTATCAAGCTGGATAGTTAAGACCATTTGAGTAAACAGCAAGGAAGTCTTTAGATTTATTTTAATGCAGCCTTAATGGGTGTGGTCAGCTCCCAAAGATTAGGATCTCTGGGTTTTGGTTTGTCAGTAGAATCAGAAACGATTGAGGTTTCCACAGAATTGGAAGCTTCAGTAAATGTCTCCTGGCTGTTACTTTCTCTGAAATTTATCTTGATGTTGTATAATTCCTGGATTGGAGAAATGTTTGGGACATTTTGTATGTGAAAATTCTTTTTTGCCAAGGGCTGCGTTTATGTGATTTTCCTTTATTGGAACAGTTCATTAGTAATAGTTAACTTGTCCAATAGATTTACATTATTCAAAATTCCTCTTTCTTTGGTATCATTTTCTCTTTCGTGTTTAAATAAATGGTGTTTTGTGTCACACCAACTGGTTTTACTGGTCACATTGCATCTGGAAGAGACACCTTTCATTTCATTGAAAATAAGAAAAAAAATGGAGTCTAAGCTACCGCCTTCAAATATTTTGAGGGGCTCTGGTGTGGTCCATCACACTAGACCCCTTTCTTCCTGAGTAATAGGCTGGAGGCATTAAATAGTCTGTCCCTGTTGTTCTCCAATAGTGTCAATGGGCTGAATGACTTCCTCATATTCCTGTGAAACCAGCGTGAGGTACTTAATTAACTCTTATTTACTGTGGCAATATGCAGTGTCAGGAGGTGCTGTTGCATGAAAGTTACGGACTCTTTTACAGCACAACCTTCAATGGAGTCTGGGTCTTGCTTCACGAGGATACAGACTGTTTCAGGAGCTGACAGGGAAGAAATTATTGTGGACATTGTGGAATTTTCTGTGACCATCGCCAATTCTGATCTTATGGTGGGGAGGGTGGGGGCGGGGAGAAATTGGTGATGTTTGTAAAGAGGAAATTACCCTGATGATCACCCACAGAGCTGACCCAGGATTGAGATGTTAAACATCTTCCTTTGTGCCATGTTTGACTCCAAACAGTGGAGAGTTTACTCTGATTCCCATGAATTCCAGTTTTGTTAAGTTACTTGATGTCACCCGAAGTCAACCACTGCCTTTATATCATGGCCAGTCATTTTTACCTGAATCCTTTTGTTCATATCAATAGGCCATTTTTTTCGGAGCAGCAAGTGTTTTCTTCAAACTTAGTGAAGGGCAAGGTAGGCTTGGGGAGTGACGGAAATGTCTTGTTTCTGATGTTCTCACATTCTGTGTGCCAACTCTGGGTGAGGTGTGTGGCCTGAATTCAGTGAATCTGGGTCTACAACATTACCAACAAATGAACCGCAAGTTTCAGAGAGGGGAAGCTCTGTAAAGAGATGAGGGCCCTCTTTCATACCCAGCCTGGGCTTTCCAATTACATTTTCCCAAATCACATTAAAGCGTGTGTTGCAGTCTTGAAGGGTTGAATAGTCTCCTCTGATTCTGTGCACCAGGTTATAGGAGTAAGTAGCCTCCAACTTCTCCTGCCTAGCAGGTTTGAGCGGCTGAATGAAACACAGAAATATGGGACTCGGGAGCAGGAGTGTGTCTTTTGATACTTTGAACCTTCTCCACCAGGCACTAAGATTGTGGCTGATATGGTTGTGGTCTCAGCCCCACTAACCTGTCTGTATACTATTAACCATGGCTCATTTCCCAACTTCTATACTCGATGTCCTACCTGATGAAGGTCAGGGTGCCAAACGCCTTCCTCACTGCCCTGCCTACCTGTGACTCCACTCTCAGAGAACCATGCACCTTAACGCCAAGGTCTCTCTCCCACTGCACCCCTTAAGGCCCTCCCATTCACCATGAAAATCCAACCTTGATTTGAGTTTCCAAAATGCAAGATCCCACACATCTATATTAAATTCAATTTGCCATTTCTCGGTTCACTTCCCCACCTGAATAAGGTTCTGCTGCAATTTCTGCTAAACTTCCTCACTGATCAGGCTACCACTTATTTTAGTGTCATCTGCAAACTTATTAATCATGCCTTGTACATTCTCAAAGAAATCATAGATTACAAACAGCAATGGAGTCAATCTCCGGTCTGATGTGCATCCTTCCACTAAACCCTCTGCTACCTCTCCTACCATCAAGCCAACTGTGTGTAAAATTGGCCAGTTTCCCCAGCATTCAATGTGACGTAACCTTCCAGAGCAGCCTGCCATATGGAAACTTACCAAAGTCCTGACTGAAATCTGTAGAGACTACGTATACCGCTCTGACGTCATCAACCTCCTTGCTCACTTAGAATCATAGAGTCATAGAGATGTACAGCATGGAAACATACCCCTTGGTCTAACCCATCCATGCTGACCAGATTTCCCAATCCAATCTAGTCACACCTGCCAGCTCCCGGCCCATATCCCTCCAAACCTTTCCTATTCATATACCCATCCAAATACTCTTAAATGTTGCAATTGTACCAGCCTCCACCACATCCTCTGGCACTTCATCAAAGAACTCTAACAAATTTGCGAAGCATGATCTCCCATTCACAAATCTATGCTGACTGGTCCGAATCAAGCTCTGTGTAAGTAATGGGTGCAGTCAATGGTATGCGGTCCTCATTGTAAGATGACACAAGTACAGAAGTAAATCCATTTTCCTATAATTGTAGAGACTTTCTGAGATTATTTGAGGCTCTCTCTACAGATTTGATCATCTTTGTAAGGAATGATCTTCTTACCACTGACACGGGTGATGGTAACATGACGATAGAGTGAAGAAGCTGAGTGTTTAATCTATAGAGCTGCGAGAGATGAAGAAATGGTGACGCTGAAACACGAGGAGTAGCAACGATCATTTATTTCAAAAAGAGGCATTGGTAGGATGAGAAACTCCATATTTTTCCCAGGATTGACTGGTTTGATTTATTGTCACATATACCTCAGTACAGGGAACCACTTTATTTATGAGCAATGGAGGCAGATCACAGTAAGAATGGCAAGTTGGACGTGCAAACTCCACACAGTCTGTCACCTGTGTCGGGAATTGAACCCGGGTCTCAGGCGCTGTGAGGCAACAGTGCTAACCACTGTGCCACCATGCCGCCCACGGTGTGATGCTGGAAAAGCACAGCAGTGCAGGCAGCATTAGAGGGGCAGGATATTGTTGTTTTGGGCATAGGCCGTTCATCAGGAACCAGCATCAATTACCTTATTCTGCCCTGTGTAAGTGCATTGAGCTGTGAATGGTCTCCTCCTGTTCCTGTACAAGTGACTCAAGCGGCTGAATGGCTTCATCTTGTTCCTGTGCAAATGACTCAATGGGCTGAGTGGCCTCATCCTATTGCTCTGTAAGCGACTCAAGGGGCTGAATGGCTTCTTTCTCTTCGATTGGACAGGGCCAAGGGCCTGTTTGGGTTACCCCAGTTCCTGTTTAACAGCTCGATGTGTTGGCAAGTGTGATGATGCTTTAGCTTTAACAGGTTATTTTGTCCTGGATTTTTGAAGAGAGAGGTTGAACGAGTGTAACCAAGCTGTTTGTTAAGCCCATTTGAGTAAACAGCTAAGGTAGTCTTGGATTTATTTTAATGCAGCCTGAATGAGTGTGGTCAGCTCTCACAGTGTCGCATCTCTGGATTTTGGTTTCCCACCAACATCAGAAACGATTGGGCTTTCCACACAGTTGGAAGTTTCAGTGGATGTCTCCTGGCTGCTACTGTCTCTGAATTTTCTCTTGATGCTGATTTTAATTCCTGGATTGGAGAACTGATTGTGACAATCTGCCTGAATATTCCTTTTGACCATGGGCTGTGTTATGGTATTTTACTATATTGGAACAGTTCATTATTAATACTTTATAGACTATTATTCTGTTAAATTGTTCAATAGAATTAAGTTGTTCTAAGTTCTTCTTTCTTTGGTTTCATTTTAATTTTCGTGTTTAAGTAAATGGTCTTTTGCTTCACACCGAGTAGTTTGACCAGTTACATAGCACCTGGAACAGACACTTTACATTCCCTTTAAAATAAGAAAGCATTAGAGTCTAAGCTAGTTGCTTTAAATATTTGAGAGGGGCTGTATTGTGGTCCACCACACTAGACTCCTTCTCTTCCTGAGTAATAGGCTTGACGCATAGAATGGGCTGTCCCTGTTCTTTTCCAAAAGTGTCAATGGGCTGAATGACTTCATCATATTCCTATGAAACCAGCGTGAGGTGCTGAATGAACTCTGACTTTACTGTGGCAATGTGAAGTGTAAGGCAGTGCTGCAACATGAATGTTACGTACCCCTTTAACAGCACAAGCTTGAATGGAGTCTGGGCCTTGCTGCACATGGACACAGAATGGTTCAGGAGCTGACGGGGGATAAAATGCTTTAAACGTTGTGGAAACTTCAAAGACCATCCCCACTTCTGATCTTATGGTGGGGAGGGTGGGGGTGGGGGCGAGATGACATTGATAAAGCAGCTGAAGATGTTTGTGAAGAGGAAGCTACCCTGAGGATCTCCTGCAGAGGAGACGCAGGACTGAGATGATCTACATCTTCCTTTTTGCTATGTTTGACTCCAAACACTGGAGAGTTTACTCTGATTCCCATGGAGTGTAGTTCTGTTAAGCTCCTTGATGTCAACAGAAGTCTTCCACAGCCTTGATATCAGGGCCAGTCATTTTTACCTGAACCCTTGTGTCAACCCCTTTTTGTTTATGTCAAAACGCCATGATATTGGAGCAGCAAACCGGTGGTATTGAATGTCAGAATTTATCTTCTCAAGCGTGCTCGGGGAGCTAGATGACTGAATGTATTTGAAAAAGACCTAGATGGATATTGACCTGACAGAGTTGAGGGCCATGATGAATTGGTATGAAAGAGGATTTGAGACCAATAGCAGATCAGTCATCATATTAGTGAAGGGTAAGGCTGGCTTGGAGGGTGAACGACCTGCTCCTGTTTCTGATGTTATCCCATTCTGTTATGGGAAAATTATTGGGTGTTATTTTCCTGGAAGGTCTGTTACCGAATGTTGTAGTCAGAAAGACCAAAGGATTTTGTGAGCCATCGCTGGGTGAGGTATGGGGCCTGTATTCACAGTGATTCTGGGTCTACAACATGACCAACAAATGGAGCACAAGTTGCAGAGAGGGGAAGGTCTGAAAAGAGAGATGGGG
Organism: Hemiscyllium ocellatum; assembly: GCF_020745735.1. Taxonomy (NCBI): domain Eukaryota; kingdom Metazoa; phylum Chordata; class Chondrichthyes; order Orectolobiformes; family Hemiscylliidae; genus Hemiscyllium; species Hemiscyllium ocellatum. Next base: position 65,201,007 of record NC_083420.1, read on the forward strand.
GGCGTCTTTCATAACCAGCCTGGATTTTCCAATTACATTTCTCAAATCACTTCAAAGCATGTGTGAGAGACTTGAGGGGCTGAATGGTCTCCTCTGTTTCTGTGCACAAGGTTATAGCAGTAAGAGGCCACCAACTGTTTCTGTCTCGCAGGTTTGAGGGGCTGAATGGAACACAGAAATATGGGACTGAGGAACAGGAGTGGGTTAATAGATACTATAGGACGGTAAGTCTTACCTCTGTTGTGGGCAAAGTCTTAGAGAGAATTGTAATGGATAGGATTTATGAACATCTGGATAGGAATAATGTGATCAAGGATCGTCACAATGGTTTTGTAAAGGTCCAGTCGTGCCTCACAAACCTTATTGAATTATTTGAGTAGGTGACTAAGGAGGTGGACGAGGGTAAAGCGGTTGATGTGATGTATATGGATTTTAGTAAGGCTTTTGATAAGATTCCCCAAGGTAGGCGACTGCAAAAAATACGGAGGTATGGCATTGAGGGGGAGTTGGAGATGTCGATTAGGAATTGGCTGGCTGGAAGAAGACAGAGGGTAGTAGTTGATCGTAAAGGTTCATCTTGGAGTGCAGTTACCAGCGGTGTTCCGCAAGGATCTGTTTTGGGACTATTCCTGTTTGTCATTTTTATAAATGACCTGGAGGAGGGGCTAGAATATTGGGTGAGCAAGTTTGCGGATGATACGAAAGTCGGTGGAGTTGTTGACAGTGAGGAAGGATGTGGCAGGTTACAACGGGATATAGATAAGCTGCAGAGCTGGGCAGAAAAGTGGCAAATGAAGTTCAATGTCGCTAAGTGTGAAATGATTCACTTTGGTAAGAGTAACAAGAAGATGGATTACTGGGCTAATGGTCGGATACTTGGTAGTGTGGATGAGCAGAGGGATATTGGTGTCCATGTACACAGATCTCTGCAAGTTGCCACCCAGGTAAATAGTGCTGTGAAGAAGGCATATGGTGTGCTGGCTTTTCTTGGTAGAGGAATTGAGTTCCGGAGTCCTGAGGTCAGGTTGCAATGGTATAAGACTCTGGTGCGGCCGCATCTGGAGTATTGTGTGCTGTTTTCGTCGCCATACTATAGGAAGGATGTGGAGGCACTGGAACGGGTGCAGAGGAGGTTTACCAGCATGTTGCCTGGTATAGTAGGAAGATCGTATGAGGAAAGGCTGAGGCACTTGGGGCTGTTTTCATTGGAGAAAAGAAGGTTTGGGGTGACTTGATAGAGGTGTACAAGATGATTAGGGGTTTAGATAGGGTTGACCATAAGAACATTTTTTCCACGTATGGAGTCAGATATTACGAGGGGGCATAGCTTTAAATTAATGGGTAGTAGGTACAAGAGAGATGTTAGGGGTAGATTCTTTACTTAGCGAGTTGTGGGTTCATGGAATGCCCTGCCAGTAACAGAGGTGGACTCTCCCTCTGTATGGGCATTTAAACGGGCATTGGATATGTATATGGAGGAATGTGGTCTAGTGTAGGTTAGGTGGGCTGGGATCGGCGCAACATCGAGTGCCGAAGGGCCTGTACTGCGCTATATTTTGCTATGTTCTATGTTCTATACTTTGAGCCTTCTCCACCAGACACTAAGGATGTGGATGATCGGGGTGAGCTCTCAGCCCCACTTTAATCTCTGTATCCCATTACCCGTGAATCACTTCCCTATCAAATAGTTACCCAACGCACCTTTCAATCAATGCGAACATCGAGGCGCGATAAATTCCAGTGAAGAGAATTCGCATTTGAAAGGTCCTTTCAGAATCTTTCGTCATCTCCCTTATAGAGTCAGAGAGTCATGCAGAATGGAAACAGACAGGTTAGTCCAATCTGTTCAGTCCAATCAGATATCAAAGCTGATCTAGTCCCATTTGCCAGCATTTGGCCAATAACCCTCCTCTTTCAGATACTTTTTAAATGTGCGTTTGTAACTGACATCACTACTTCCTCTGACAGCAGTTACTGTACACACGCCACTCTCTGTGTGAAGCAGTTACCTTCAGGTCCTTTCTTAATCATTTGCCCACTCTCCTTAAACCTGTTCCCTCTTGTTCGGGACTCGCCTATCCTGGGAAACTGAACGTGGCTGTTCAGAATATCCATGCCCCTGATAGTTTTGTAAACCAACATAATGTTACCCCTCAGCCTCTGACACTCCAGTGGGAAACACATCAACCCCATCAACCTCTCCCTAAAGCTCAAACCTACTGTCGTGGAACATCCGTGTAAATCTTTCCTGCAGACACCGAGTTGTACGCAGCATTCTTAAAGTGGCCTCACCATCCTGTACAGATGCAACATGCCGCCACAACCCCCATACTCAATGCTCTGACTGATTAAGGCAAATGTGTCAAATTTGTTCTGCACCACTCTGTCTAACTGCGACTCCAGTATTTCTACGTACCTCTGTTACACAACTCCCCACGACCTGACATGTAACTGTGTCATTTCTGACCTGATTTGCCTTCCCAAATCAGACTGGGTCAGTGTCAATTTTAGAAACAACTCAAGCTAGTTTGTTTAATAAGTTAATACAACATGGTTATGGTCAAGAGCAAAGTTATTCAAAGTGTGATGGAAAGATGAATGACAAGCTGTTTGGATATTGCAAATATATAATGGTTATTTCCCTTTGTAAAATCACTGACACACACACACACACACACACACACACACACACACACATACACACACACACACACACACACACACACACACACACACACACACACACACACACACACACACACACACCTGATTAACAAAATCTCTGCAATTTCAAGTTGGAAGAACTTTGTCCAGGTAGTAGTGTAACTCATGGCAAAAGGAAAAATTGAGAGATTGTCCAAAGTATTATTCTGCTTCAGAAGATATTCTACTCACACACGGTGCTAGGAAGGAGATTTCATCCTGGAACAGTTGGACTTGGCGGATTAACAGTGAGGAGGTTCCAATGAATTCTGGTCAGGTATCGCCCAAAGGGTAGCACAGTGGCTCAGTGGATAGCACTGCTGCCTCACATCATCAATAACTTGGGTTTGATTTCCGCCTCGGGTGACTATCTGTATAGAGATTGCACATTCGCCCCTTGTCTGCGTGAGCTTCTAATGGGAGCTCCACTTTCCTCCCACAGCTCAAACTTGGTAGGTTAGGTGGATTGGTCATGCTAATTTGTCCGTAGTGTTCAGGGGTTTCTAGGTGAGGTCCATTAGACAGGGGTAAATGTAAGGAAAAGAGCCTGGGAAAGTTACTCTCTCGAAGGTTGGTGTGGACTTGTTGGGCAGAAGGGTCTGTTTCCACACTGTAGGAATTCTATAAAAATAAGAATGGTAACGGTGACTGTAGAGGTTTATTGTGAAACTCGCACATATTTCTGTGATGAGGAACAATGAAGGAGAGAGAGTACAATAGGCCGTTCGTCCTGTGGCAGATTACATTTTCTACTCGCTGAGTTGAATCACACAATAATGTCGTCCTCTCCCAAACTGGACCATGTGTGATCTTCTCGTACATTGTCCAAACTATGTCTCCATCACATTCAAAGTTCCATGTGGTGCATCATTGCTGCTGTTATATGCAGAGCCATACCCTAAGCAGAAAATGGTCTCGGTCGATTTGAAGATATGTTTATATGTCCCTGCATCATTAAAAAAATAACATATCTAATATATTCAGAATACCTGGGTTAAAATGAATTCATTTTTTAACAAATACACAAATTATTGAAACGTTCGCCAGGTCTGTCAACATCCAGATGCCTTTTACATGTTGTAGTTGGGCCAGCGTCCACCACTTCATCTGGCAGCTCATTTCATATGCACGTCACTCTCTGCGTGAATAGGTGCCCCTTTGACCTCATCAAAATCTTTCCCCTCTCAATTTCAACCAATGCCCTCTACTTTTCAACTCCCCTAACCTGGGGACAAATCGTGACTACTCACTCTATCCATGACCATTCTGATTTTATAAACCTCTACTGCTACGAAATGCAACTTTAATCAACATGGATAGGTGCGCTTTCAGTCATCCCGGGCCTAAAATCTGAAATTCAATGCAAACACTTTTTCCTTCTCCATCATGTCACATTTCTAAATCCATTTTATTCAGTTTGTTCAGATGTATCATGAGGCATTTCTGTGCAATTTACATTTAGACGTTTTGGCCCGGATGACGGGACAGGCGGACCAAACTGCAATATGCATCAAGTTGTAACATTATTCGTCTGTGTGTTTGCTCATCAGCCTGTTCTGACATGCTGTGAGATACCTCTGCAACAGGCAGGACTTGAATCCAGTCCTTCTGGTCCAGACCTAGGAACACTTCCACACAAGTTCAGGAATTGAAATCACGTATAGAGCTCTGGCTCAGAAGCAGAGGCAGTACCCACGACACTATCATACCCAGATTTTGGGTCATATTTTACGTGTCAGTTTTCAGTTCGGTATGGATTTATTATAATTCAGCTTACCTTTAGTGAACTACACAAACCACTTTGCATTGTTAAACAAATACAATATATTTGTCCTAACTGCAGCATGTTGAGTGGACGTGCTGTTCCACCGAAATTAATTATGAGCATCTTTAATTGCTATTATCTGTAGTCTACAATATTAGGGGGAAAATTGCCGCAGACATACTCTGCCCAATGAAGGGTAGCAAATTGATATTTATTCCTGAACATCAGAGACGAAGAAAGAGTATAATTTCTAGCCCCAAAACAACGATCAGTGTTACCCAACTCTCACGTGTGACTGCCCTCTTCCTAAAACCATTAAATGATACCAGACCTTCTGGACAGATTACTGTCCAGCCTCTCATCCCAACTGGCTGTGTCTCCAATCTGTCCCTCTTTCCACTAACCACACAAAGCAACCCAAGCTCAGGGTATTTGTGAAAATCAAGACTGGATTGTGCAGGCCTTCTGAAGAGGGGAACGATGTTTTAATTTGAAGGGGGAGGGTGAGGATGCAGTAATATCACTCACTGGGCTGAGGGCCGGCAGATCAAGTTTGGATTCATGCGAGGTATTGGATTTGGTAAATCAAAAAGAAGCAGCACCTACACAATTAAAAGTAGGGACTTTGACAGCGTTGTGGAACAGAGAACTAGGCCGTCAGGTATAATTCTCTAATATTTGCATCTCATATTGATAGTGTGGTTAAGAAGGTGCTTAACACACTTGTCTACTTTGGTCATATCTTTGAGTATCGGAATTGGGATGTCATGTTATGGTTATACAGGGGAATGGTGAGGCCTTTTCTGGAAGACTGTGTCCAACCTGGTTATCCAGCCAGCTCATTCCGTCTGCTTACCACACTCTGAGTGAAAAAACTGCCCATTCGGTCACTTCTAAATTTTTCCCCTATCACCTTAAACCTTTGTCCTCTATGTTTTGGACCCCATTACTCTTATAAAATACATTGACTATTCACTTCGATATTATTGAACTTGATATTACTGCCCTTGATATCATTCAGCTGGAGAGGGTTCAGAAGAGAATTACTTGGATGTTGCTGGGAATGGAGGGATTGAGGGATAAGGAGAGGCTGGATCAACTGGAACATTTTCACTAGAGAGTATGAGATTAAGTGGTCACTTTACAGAGGTTTATAAAATGAAGAGTACAGGTAAGCTGAAGGGCTGATGTTTTTTTTCGCCTTGAGTTGTGGATTCAAAACTGTGGGATGTTTCAAGGTGCGTGGATTTCAGTTTCTCGTGTGTGTGGCAGGATTTCACGTGTTTCATGGAGACTGTGACGCTATGGCAATTTAAATGTTTGTGGATGGCAACAAAACTGGAAGAATCGTGAATTCTGTGGAGGGCAGTGTGGAACTCTAACAGGACAATGACACGTTGGTGTAGTGTTCAGGTATATAGCATATGAGGATTACTGCAGAGCTGTGTGAGGTGATACACTTTGGTAGGACAGACATTGAAAGTCAGTTCAAACAGGCTGTACTGTTACAAATTGGATGCAGGAGCAGATGGTCCTGGGTGTATATGAGCACAGATTATTGAAGATGTCAGGACAAGTGGGGAGAGCAGTAAATAACACAGATTAGTTCCGGTATCTGAGCTGTTTAGATGAGGAGGTGTATGAGGGAGCCTCCGTGCTCCCTTCCCTCCTGTCCATCGAGACAGTGGGGATTCCATTTGTACCAGATCGACACAAAAGGAAGATGGTGTGAGGGCCAAGGTTTCTAAGTAGTGTCACAGGGAAAAGGCACTGCTTGTGGATTTAAAGTAAGAATTGCACTTGAATGAACATTGCTACTTACTCAGTTGGTCGGACGTGGAGATTTCAGAATTTCCACACGAAATGTCCCGGTCCTTTTCGGTTCGTAACATGGTCCTCCCCACATGGCAGGGGGAAGAGTTTGAGGGACTGGATATCGGGCTCTCCACTATCCAGCTTGGCCGTTTCTGTCCTATTACAGGCTGTTTCTCCGGGAATAGGACAAAGGGAGGGAAAGAGGGAGGGTGGGAGTGGATGACCCTGCTGCGAGTGCTTATGTAGGTTGGGGGGTGAGGTATGTTGAGGTGTCCGGAGGGTGTCAGTCCAAAGTGTTGTATCCATGCAGTGTTATTTTTTGAGGCGGTGTACAGTGGTGGGAGAGAGAGCGAGAGAGAGAGAGAGAAGAGGCGCAGCATGCAGTCGTGATCGTGATGGAGCATGAACCTTGTTCGGGGGTTGGTGCTCTTGCAGATGCACAGTGAATGTGAGTGAACGGAGAGAATACGGTGACACTTATCCTGACAGAGCGGGGAAGGTTATTGATGCTTGTCCTGTATTGTTGGACATTTCTTCAGACCGCAGATACTGCGCTGCGCTATGTGGTGCTCTCAGACCATGCTTGGTGGGTCTGGTGGTATGGCCTCCTCTGGGAAGAGAATGTACTAGCCCATCCACCAGGGCCTCCGTGTCCCTGTCAATAAACCGTGATTCAATTGCCCCTTTTCTGCAATGCTCGTGGTAAACTGTATAGGGTAGCTCCAAACTAAGAAAGCTCAACCGTGTGTCCATTCGCCTTTCAAATATGGCACCAGTGCAAGGGATCACGGAGTATCAGTGATATCTGGGCGATGATTATTACCTCCAGCTATGATATGTGGGAGGATCGGGCTGGTTGTGAATGAGAGGGACACCATAGGTGTGGTGAGTAGTTAATGAGTTGAGTTCAATAAGATAGTACCAGGAAACTAGCTCAGACTCTGTCACACTCAATAAAAATGACTGAGACAAACTATTGTTAGATTCAGCTTAATGTGTAGAACGCTCTGGTGCCCCCACGCCCAGTTACAAAGTTGCAGGACAAATCCTCATTCAAAACTCTCCATTATCTGACCTCACCCCAATATCCTATTCACCCATCATTCGTGAAAACACTGGCTCATGTTACAGGATGCTGTCAAATTGTCTTCATTTCAGTATTCTGAAACCTAGGAACACATCCTTCCATGACACAGTCCTTCAGTCTCCCCATCTCTGTCTGTTTCGGAAACCACTCCCATGTGGTGATAATTAAAGTAATTCCCCTGCCATCTCTCTCTGAAAGTGATTTTCACACCCATAGCACCCCTTGTCAGGGCACAATGGGGATTTGGAGCTGAAAATGGATGGCAGCTGCATAACCTGTAGCTTCCAGCAAGGGCTGCAAATTTACCCACACTGGGCAGTGATCTAACACAGTGTTACTGAGAAATGTAATGGGGTGGTGTACACAGCTCTACATGCTTGGATGGTAACTGCGCCTGGTTTACAGAACGTGCACTGGGGTGATGGACACAGCTCTACATGCTGGCAGACTAACTGTTCCATGTTTCAAATGGGTGATCACTGTACAGCTCGTGGTGCTGGACAGATATATACTCTGGGTTTTTTAGATCAATGCACAGGTGTTTTCTGCACTGCTTCCCACACTGAACAGGCAGGATGCTGGAAGAACACAGCACGCCAGGCAGCTTCAGGAGGTGTAGAATTTGATGTTTCGGATGCAGCCCTACTTCAGGACTCCTGTAGAATGGTTACTTCCGAAACGTCCACTTCTCCACCTCCTGATGCTGCCTGGCCTGCCGTGTTCTTCCAGTTTCCTGACTGTCTACTTTGGATTCCAGTATCTTCAGCTTTTCTGCTCTATCCTGGCTTCCCATTCTAGACAGATATCTAGTCCGGATTTAAAGACAAACGCTCTGACAAGATCTGTGCAGTGTTCCACTCTGGACAGATTGCAGTGTTGTACTGGGCAATATACTAGCCTGAACTACACAGTGTTCCACAGTGAACAGATATCTCCTCTCCGTTTATGGTGTCTGGACTGGTTCTGATAGGTGGATAAAGAATATCGCATATCTAACCATTTCAGCTGATCCTGCAATGCCGTTAGTTCCCATTCTTGTGACTGGCCCCTCCGTATCTCACCGCATTAATATTGCAGTTCAATGCACGGTACATCAGGCTCGTGAATATCCATTGTCCTGGTAGCAGCCACAGTCTCTTCATTCAGATAGAATTAGACTTTCCTATTCGTACTCAGGTATCCACGGAGAAAGGAATTGTGGCCTTTCAGATAAAGGCTGCCTCGTTGGTACACGGCTCAAAACATCCTCCCCCTCACAAAGTCCCATCGTCAACCAACCACATCAAAATATCCGGTGGGTACTGAGAATAATAGGGCCACTGGGAACATGAGGGAGCAGAGCTTCAAAGAGATGGAGCAACACTTCCCACGCCTGAACGGGTCAGAGTGAATCCTCCAGTACACACGGTATCACTATGTCCTGTAATCTTTCTCCATTTATGTAGTACACTGCCTGTTATTCTTCCTAAAAAATCAGAGATTCACATGTTAAAATTCCATTTCCCAAGTTGTTGCCCATTGCTTATCCATTTACAGGTTCTCTCCCTTCTCTTGATAACTTCAGTTCCTGCCTATCTTAGTGTCTGTTTATATTTAGTTAGAACACGTTTATTCCATTTCTGGAAACCGTTGATATAATTTGGAAATAGTTGAGGCCCCAGCACTGGTCACTGTGTAACTGCAGTCGGTAATTTGTGTTGAACTCATAGATACTGATTTCGCCCTAATATATCCCAGCTCCTAGCTCAGTAACCAGTCATACCCGTATTCCTGTGTAGCAGTGTTGAAAGGCTGAATGCTCCCTTCCATTTCCTGTGTAACAGGTATAAGAGATTAAAAGATCTGCTCCAGTTGCTGAGTAGCAGCCTCCAATGGCTGAATGGCCTCATTCTGTTCCTGTTTAAAACTCTTGTTGTGCTGAATAGCCTGCTTCAGTATAGATGTAGTTGGGAGTAGTGCAAAACATTTTGAAATCATCAGTGAACAATCACTTCTCACTTTATGATGGATGGAAGAACATTGATGTTACAGCTGCAGCGAGCTCCCAGCTTCTCAAGGATGTCGAGTTTCCATTTGCCCAGTCCTTTAGAAACATGTCCTACTTCACAGGAGGGAGTGCCACATAACACATAAATTTAATAGGAGGCTGAGACCTTCACTCTGCCAGGACTGTGTGCTGGATGCTCCTACAGATGCTGTTAGAGACAGATCCATATGGGACAAGGGGTTTGGTCAGAATGTTTGCCTCGTGTTGCTACACCCATCACTTACTCCGTCTGACTGCTGTGTATTTGAATTCTCTCCCTACTCAATCCATGATGGGCCTGTGGAGACACTCTTGTTGATGGACATTAAAGTTCCTCACCCAGAGGACGGTCTGTGTCCTTGTCACCTTCAGTGCTGCCTCTGATTTATTTTCAACATCATGGGGAACTGTGTCAACTTCGAGGGCTGGTGTTGGGTGCAGGAGAAGTCCATCCTCAGGCTGTTTCCTTGACCATCTTTGACTTGTTACCATGAGGTTTCCCGGGTTCTGGAATCAATGTTGGGAAATTGCAGGTTAACACCTTTCCTAACTGCATCCTCGGATCCCCCACCAATGATGGGTCTGCCCAACCGGTGGGACAGGTTCTATCCAGGGATGGTGATGTGGCTTCATGAGATATTACCCATCAGGCCTGATCCTGTGAGTGTGATGGTGTCGGACAGTTTCCTGACCGAGAGTGTGGGTTTAGAAAAACACAGCAGGGCAGTTAGCATCCGAGGAACAGGGGCATCGACATTTCAGGCATAACCCCTTCAGCAGGAATGAGACTTGTTAGCCAGGGGTTTGAGAGATAAATGGGAGGGGCCTGGGGCGGTGGGGAAGGTAACTGGGAATGTGATCGGTAGATGGAGGTGGGGAGAGGTGATAGATCAGGGAGGAGGGAGGAGTGGATAGGTGGGAAAGGTGATGAACAGGTCAAAGAATCCCCCGGAGCGTTTTGTCCCCAACATTTCTTAATTGACATTCCCCGGAATATCCTGTCCCCAACATTCTATAACTGGCATTCACCTAAAAATTCTGCGACAAACATTCTATAACTGACATTACCCGGAAAATTCTGCCCCCAACATTCTATAACAGACATTATGCAATATTCTATCCCCAACATTCTATAACTGACATTCCCCGGAACATTCTATTACTGACGTTGTTTTTGAATGGCCAGACGTCAGTGAATTGAATAAACAATAAGATCCCAAGGGAAGAGATCCCGTTCCAGGGAGAAGGAGACACTGTTCCGAAGTACCCGCAGGGTTGAATACGGTTTCCCTGAGCTTACATTTCTTCGCGACACAGGATCGACCACAATTTAAACAACAGACATTTTCAAACTCCATTTGTCTTTAGTGAACTTAGACGGAATCCTTCAGGACAGCAACGTTTTCATTGTCCATATTAGAAACTGGAAGGAAATGACTTGGGTCTGCTCTCGCTCTCGAGTGATCAAGTGTGTGGGAATGTTTTAGAAACAATCTGTCCTTATGTTTGATTCTCTGTGTGTTTGGGGAGGGAAGGTTGCTTGTGTTTTATGGCATGCTTTGTCAGTAATTCAGAACTTCCCAGTTGTTATTCCAGCTCCAATTATTTAATAATTCTCTAAATACCTTGACAAAATTAAAAATCTCACTGGGTCCCAAGTCAGACTGGTCCTTTTGCCTCCAGGCTGATGGATAATGTGATTGTTTTCCTTCCTCACAGTTAATGTAGTGACCATCTACGTCCTGCTTTATAAAAATTGTGGATTGTCTCCATGTATCAGACGGTATCTGGAAGCCATGGCAGCGGCGGATCTCCTGCTCATTATCCTCGACCTGATACTGAGACACATTCCTCTTGTCTACAGGGAGCAGTTATATTTTCTGAGGATCTCTGTCCCCGTGTGTAATATCCATCCCATCCTGCTTTATGCAGCCACTGACTGCTCTGTCTGGTTCACCATTACCTTCACCGTTGATCGATTTGTGGCCATTTGTTGCCAGAAGCCGAAAAGTAAATGTTGCCGTGAGAAAACGCCGGCTGTCGGTATGGGAGCAGTGACTGTGCTGAACTGTTTAAAGAACATTTTCTAGTATGTTGTGGTATTGGCTGATGAACCGCCCTAGTTTTGTTATGCAACATTTGCTGTTTGTTACTCCCGTGCCTGGGGAGTAATCGTGTTCCTCCACCACATTCTAACCCTATCTGTCCCATTTCTCCTGCTTCTGTTGCTCAAAGTTCTCACCGTCAGACACATTTTAGTGACCGCTCTCACACCAAGGGAGACGCTCAGTCTGAGACAGAAATGAGAAGCCTAAAAAAAATTCCATTGTTTTACTGTTTTTGATCTCGGCTAATTTTATCCTGCTATGATTAATGTAAATAGTTTATTCCATATGGCGCCGGATGTGGTATATTGGGTATTGGTCTGTGTGTCTAGATTGGTTTGTGCTGGAATTGGGCTTCATAATGCAGCTCCTCAGTTGCTGCACAAACACCACGACATATGCTGTAACCCAGACTAAGTTCAGACAGCAGCTGAAGAATGCGCTGAAATATCCGTTCGCCCACATCTATGAAGCAGTCAAATTCAATCATGAATCAATCCATCCGGGATTCTTTTTCATTTCAGTCCAGTTTTTTTAGCGAAAGAGCAGCCTACCGCTATGGCAACAGATTGAGGGTTGACTTTGTATGCCCAACCTTATCCGACAGCGGGGTTACAGGGACACGTTTCAATGTTTCTGAAAGCCCACGGGCCATTGACAAAAAGCACCATCCCACTGACTGTAATGATCACTTCAATTTGTAAACAATAAAAATGTTCGTTCAAAAGTGCTGAGCAGCAGAATGAACGATGTTGTTGTTTGTATTTCTGATGAAGAAGCTGAACTGGAGAGAGACAAGTCAGTGCCAAATCCTGGTCCTCAGGGAAGGGGAGGGTACCGGTTCCTGCGCTGAGGAGCTGGGTTTAGGTCCCTCTCTCCTTGATTTCACTGCTGAGTGCCCCCACCCCAACCTGCAAGAGACAGAGGGGGTGAGAGAGAGAGTGGGGGAGAGAGAGAGTCTGAGAGCGAGAAAACAGAGTGTGAGAAGAGCGAGAGAGAGCGAGAGGGAGGGGACGAGACAGATCGGCAGACTGAGCAAAAGCAAGAGAGAAAGATGGAGAAAGGGGCAACAGAAAGAAAGAGAGAGTGAGGGAATGTCGAGAGAGATAGGTGGGTGAGGGCAACAGGGAGAGTGGTGAGAGAGGAAGAGATGGTGCCAGAGCAAGAGAGAAAGGATGACCGAGCAAACAGGCAAGAGCAAATGAAGGAGAACGATGGCAAGAGAGATCAGAGGGAGCAAGAGAGGTGACAAGAGAGAGCACAAGAGAGTGAGGGGGCGCGAGAGAAAGACAAGAGAGAGAGAGGACAGGAGAGAGGGAAAGAGGTGTGAGAGAGAGAAGACGAGAGTGAGCTGGAGAGAGGACGAGAGAGGACGAGAGAGAAAGGATGATAGAGTGAGAGCGTGTGGCAGAGATGAAGACAGCGCGAGAGAAAGGCAAGCGAGAGAGAAGGCGAGAGTGAGAGAGAGAGAGATGGGGCGATTGCGAGAAAGCTTGATCAAGGGGGCGAAAGTGGGCGACAGGGAGGGAGAGAGAGAGAGGCAAAGGAAGAGCCAGAGACAGAGGGGTTGTGAGAGAGATTGAACTAGAGTGAGAGAGGTTGTGAGCGATAGAGAGAAATGGTGCGAGAGAGAGAGTGCGAGAGAGGAGGGGAGAGTATGAGATAGGATGAGAGAGTGTGATGGGGTGAGCGAGAGCAGGCGTGAGAGAGGGCGGAGAGAGAGGGAGGGCGAGAGAGTCAGGAGGCATGAGAGAGAGGGGATGAGAGAGAGAGACAGAGAGAGAGAAGGTGGTGGAAGAGAAGGAGTGAGGGGAAGACAATGAGAAAGAGAGAGAGAGGGAGCGAGAGAGAGAGAGAAGGCAGGAGCACGCGAGAGAGTGGGAGAGAGGATGAGAGAAAGAGAGGACGAGAGCGAGGGAGATATAGGTCGAGAGAGAATGCCAGCAGAGAGAGAGAGAAAAACAGAATGAGAGGTAGAGAGTGAAAGGGTGACGAGCGAGGGGATGGCGAGGAAAAGGGAGAGACGGTGCGAGTGAGAGACAGTGGGGGCGAGAGATTGGGAGGGAGAGAGGGTGAGAGCTGGAAAACAGAGTGAAACAAGAGCGAGAGTGGGCGACAGGGAGGGGACTAGACAGACCGAGATGGACAGAACAAAATCATGAGACAAAAATGGAGAAAGGGGGCAACAGAAGGAGCGAGTGGCAGAGAGACGGGGCCGAGTGTATGTGGGTATGTGTGTGTGAGAGAGAGAAAGAGAGAGAGGTGAGAGAGGGCGAGAGGGACAGGGGTGAGAGAGGAAGACCGGCTGCGAGAGTGTGAGATAGGGGATGAGAGAGGAATGAGGCAAGATCGCATGACTGAGAGAGATGGCAAGAGAGAGCGAAAGAGAGAGCGAGAGAGAGAGCGATGGTGTGGTGATCGAGAGACAGAGGGATATAGAGAGGGGCGCGTGCGAGAGAGAGGTGGTGAGAGAAGGAGGAAGGGCTGAGAGAGACAGAGACAGAGGTGAGACAGGGCGACAGAGAGGCGGAGTGAGAGGGGGCAAAGGGCTTTGTGAGACAGCGAAACGAGAGAGAGAGAGAGAGAGAGAGGAGAAAGAGAGAGGGAACGAAAGCAGGCCAGAAAGGCAACGAGAGAGGTGAGAAAGAGGGAGCTAGGGGGCGAATACAACAGAGAGCGAGAGTGAGCGAGAGTGAGACAGCGAGAGAGAGTGAAAGAGAGACAAGCGAGAGAGAGAAAAGGAGAGGAGAGATAGAGAGAGAACGATATAGAGAGCGCGGGAGAGTGAGGGAGAGAAGACATGGAGCAAGAGAGAGGGAGTGAGAGATGGCGAGAGCGAGAGAATGAGCGAGAGAGAGAGAGACGGTGCAACCGAGAAACAGAGACAGAGATGAGAGAGAGGGGTGCGTGTGTGTGAAAGAGACAGAGACAGAAAGAGGTACAGAAAGAGACAGAGAGATAGAGGGGCGAGAGAGGGTGACAGCAAGAAGGGTGAGAGAGGAACAGAGGGTGCGAGAGTCCGAGCGAGAGAGGGGGGATGGTAGAGTGAATGAAAGAGAGAGGGCAAGAGAGAGAGAGAAGATAGAGAGGGAATAGAGAGCAAGAAAGAGAGAGCAAGAGAGTCGTAAGAGGGAAGAAGGGCCGAGAGTGATATAGAGGGAGAGAGAGTGAGAGACGGGAGGGTAGAGGGGATAGAGAAAGTTAAAGGTGGAGAGCGAGAGTGGGGAGAGCGAGATAGAGCAAAAGAGCGCGAGACAGCGAGAGAGAGAGCGAAAGAGAGCGAGAGATATATATAAACAGAGTGAGAGAGAGAGAAGAGCGAGTTACGCAGAGAGAGGCGAGAGAGGGGGAGAGCGATAGAGAGAGACGGGACAAGCGAGAGACAGATGAGACATGGAGGGGCATGTGTGAAAGAGATAGAGACAGAAAGAGAGAAAGAGAGAGCTGGGGGCGAGAGAGGGCGACAGGAAGAGAGGTGAGAGGGGAACAGAAGGTGGGAGAATGCGAGCGAGAGAGAGAGGATGAGAAAGCGAATGAAAGAGAGAGGGCGAGAGAGAGAGAGAGAGAGAGGCGAAAGAGGGAGGGTCAAAAGTAATAGAGAGAGGGAGAGAGCGAGAGAGCAAGAGAGAAAGAGAGAGAGGGAGTGGTAGAGAGGGGGTAGGGAGAGACAGAGAGGAGTGAGCAAGAAAGCGCGAGAGAGTGAGTGAGAGAGCGAAAGAGAGCGAGAGAGCGCGAGATGTGTGTGTATGTGTGTGTGTGTATATATATATATATATATATATACACACACGCATACATATAATATGTATATACAGAGTGGCAGAGAGAGAGAGAAGAATGAGAGAAAATGGAGAGCGAGTGAGAGAGAGAGGTGAGAGAGGGCGACAGGGAGGGGGGAGAAAGATAAAGGGTGAGAAAGGGTCTGTCAAAGAGGGAGGGGCACGAGAGAGAGGGGGAAAAATAGGGCGACAGTGAGGGGGAAAAATGAGGTCTGAGAGAGATGGGGTAGAGACAGCAAAGAGAACGAGAGAGAGGAGCGAGACAGCAAGATGGACAGAGATGAAGACAGAGGTCGAGATAGAGAGAGAGAGAAGGTGCGGGTACAAGAGAGAATGTATGAGAGAGAGAGCGTGAGAGACCGAGAGTTCCAGAGAGAGAGGGATAGAGAGAGGTAAGAGAGAGAGAGAAAAGGAGCGGGATACAGAGAGGGGATAGAGAGTGAGGGGGAGAGCGAGAGAGAGTGAGAGAGAGAGGGAGCGAGGGAGTGGGAGAGCAACAGAGCGAGATGGGGAGAGCGAGAGTCAGAGATGAGGCAACAGCTAGAGGGAAATCTGAGGGAGACCGATAGAGGGAGAGAGCGAGTGAGCGAGAGAGAGAGAGTGAGAGAGAGAGAGAGAGATATGGAGAGGAATAGAGAGAGGGGAGATGGAGGGTGTTAAAGAGAGAGGGAGCGAGAATGAGGGTAGGAGAGAGAGAGATGGCGAGAGAGAGACAGAGGAATGTGAGAGAGGGCGCGTTGGAGAGGGAGGAAGAGGGTTTGAGAGAGATGGGAGAAATTGAGAGAGCGAGGGGGGTGAGAGAGGGTGACAGGTAGAGGGTAAGAGAAAGGGGAGAAAGGTTGTCAGAGAGGAAGGGACATGAGAGAGATAGGGGGCAAAAGAGGGCTACAGCAGGGGGAGAGAGAGGGGGAAGAAAGTGGGTTTGAGAGAGAGAGTGGGGAGAGAAATAGACGAGAGTGAAAGAGGGGGTGAGAGAGCAACACAAACAGCGAGAGAGAGAGGGATGAGAGAGAGTGAGGGAAGAGGCGAATGAAAAAGAGTGTGTGTGAAAGAGAGAACGATAGAGAGAGGCAATGGAGAGATAAAAAATAGAGTAGGGATAGAGAGAGGGAGAGAGAGCAAGGGTGAGAGTGAAATAGAGTGTGAGCGAGAGAGAGAGAGGGAGAGAGGAGGTGAGCGAGAGAGCAAGACGGGGCGAGCAAGAGACACAGATGGGAGAGAGAGGGGCGTGTGTGTGTGTATATATATATATATATATATATATATATATGAGTGTGAGAGAGAGAGAGAGACTGAGAGAGACAGAGAGAGAAGAGGCAAGAAAATGAGGGATGGCTGAGAGACGTTGAGAGGGGTGAGGGCGATGGGAGAGAGGGGAGAGCGATAGAGGGAGAGAGAGCGAGAGAAAGCGTGAGTAAGCGAGAGAGAGCCAGAGAGAGAGCGAGAAAGGGCGGGGTGATATTTATATATATGCAGAGAGAGAGAACGAGAGAACGAGAGAGAGAGGAGAGTGAGACAGAGAGAGTGAGCGAAAGAGAGGGAGGGCAAGAGAGACAGAAGGCAGGCGAGAGACTGCGGGATGGAGACAGAGAGGTGTGGGAAAGGGAGATGAGGCGAGAAAGCGAGGGGTGGCCAAGAGAGACAGACTGAGAGAGAGTGCGAACAAGAGAGAGAGGGAAAGACTGAGAGAATGAAAGGGGAGAGAGAGGGCAACGTGGGGGATAGAGAGGGGATAAAGAGAGAATCGCGAGAGACAGAGGGGGGAAACAGGGGCTGTGAGAGACAGAGGGGAGAGAGCAAGACAGAGAGAGTGTTGTGCGAGAGGGACAGAGGGATGTGAGAGAGGGGTGCATGAAAGACAGAGATGAGGCGAGAGAGGGAGGGAAGGCTGAGAGAGAGAGGCAGACAGACAGAAAACGAGAGACAGCAAGAGCAAGAGAGAGCGCGAGAGAGCAATGTGGCAAGCGAGACATTGAGACAGAGATGAGAGAGGCGGGGCCGTGTGCGAAAGAGAAAGAGACAGAAAGAGAGGAAGAAAGAGAGTGTCGAGAGAGCGACAGGGAGAGACTTGAGAGAGGAACAGAGGGTGCGAGAGTGCAAGCGGGAGAGAGAGGATGAGACAGCGAATGAAAGAGAGAGGACGTGAGAGAGAGAGACAGAGAGAGACATAGAAAGAGGGGGATGGAGCGTGATAGAGAGAGAGGGAGAGCGAGAGAGAGAGTTGGAGAGAGATAGGGATAGAGGGAGAGGGGATAGAGAGCGATAGAGAGAGAGGGAGAGAGAGGGAGGGGCGCAAGAGAGGCTAAGGGGCTGAGAGAGAAACAGAGAAATGAGAGAGAGGTGCAAGAGAGACAGAGAGGAGGCTAGAGAGGGAGGTGGGAGAGCTGAGAGAGACAGACAGATAATGAGAGAGCACGAGCGTGAGAGAGTGAGAGATAGCGAGAGAGAGAGTGAGAGCGCGAGAGAGGATGAAAGAGAGGTGCAAGCTAGGGGGCAAATGGGAGAGAGAGAGTGAGAGCGCGAGAGTGAGAGCACGAGAGAGCGTGAGAGAGTGTGAGAGCAAAAAGAGAGGGGAGGCGAAAGAACAAGAGGTGCTAGAGAGAGTGAAACAAGGGGCAGATATAAGAGAGAGTGTATGCGAAAGCAAGAGAAGGAGAGAGCGGGCGGTAGAGAGGGGCGAGAGGAGAGACAGTGAGGGCGAGTGAGAGACAGAGGAGTGAGAGAGAGAGGGGCATGAGAGAGACCGAGAGTGAGAGAGAGATGAGAGAGAGTGAAAGACGGCGGGGGACAGAGAAGCAGGAGAATGGGAATAGTGGGGCCGAAATGATTGCGTGAGAGGGCTCGAGGGAGAAAGCTCGAGAGAGAGAGAGAGGGGTGATAGAGAGAACGGGATGAGAGAGAGGGGTGAGCGCGACTGAGGTGGACAGAAGGAAAGAGAGATGGCTAGCGAGAGAGGAATGAGAAAGAGGGGCGCATTGGAGAGAGGGGGAGAGAGCGAGACAGAGCGAGGGGGCTGTCAGAGTGAGAACAGGAGACCGCGAGACCGAGAGAGAGAGAGGGGGGATGGCTGAGAGACAGGGCCGACCGATAAAGAGCAGGATGAGAAAGAGGGATGTGAGAGAGAGAGAGAGGAGGCGAGAGAGGGAGGGAGGAGTGAGGGAGAGAGATACACGGACAGACAGTGACAGAGAGAGAGCACAAGAGAAAGGGAGAGCGAGAGAGAGCAAGAGAGAAGTGCAAGAGAGAGGGAGAGAGAGGGCAGACGCGAGAGACTGCGAGAGGGTGAGAGAGAGTGAGATAGAGAACGAGAGAGAGCGCGAGAGAGTAGGGGCGAGACAGCGAGAGAGGGGTCGAGAGAGTCCGAGGTGCAACAGAGGGAATGTGGGGGCAGATACGAGAGACAGTGTATGAGAGAGTGAGAAAGAGAGAGTAGAGCGAGAGCGGGTTGAGAGAGCAAGATAGAGAGAGGTGCGAGAGAGAGGGAGAAAGAGAACGGATAGGAGAGAGGGTGTGCGAGAGAGCGAGAGAGAAAGCGCGCTCGAGAGAGAGGAGAGAGCACGAGAGAGAGGGCCGAGATAGAGAGAGAGAGGGCGTGGGAGTGACAGAGGGGAGTGGAGAGAGAGTGAGAGAGTGAGAGAGCGAGGGGTTGAGGGAGAGATGGTGGGGTGAAAGAGAGGCAGAGGAATGAGAGAGAGGGGTGTTAGAGAGAGGAGGTGAGGGCGAGGGTGGGATGAGAGACATAGAGAAATTGAGAGAGATAGACAGAGAGAGAGAGCATGAAGGAGAGCAAGAGAGAGTGAGAAAGATTGCAAGCCAGACAGGAGGCGAGAGAGAGGTGCAAGAGAGAGGGAGAGAGGGGACAGTTGGGTGAGAGGGTGAGAGTGTGAGCAGGCGAGAGAGCGCAAGAAAGTGAGAGATAAAGTGTGCAAGAGAGCGTGAGAAAGAGGTGCAAGAGACAGTGAACGAGGTGACGGACGCGAGAGCGTGTGAGAAAACGAGAGAGAGCGAGAGAGAAACGAGACAGAGAGCGAGAGAGATAGAGCGGCGATAGTGAGAGAGTGAGAGGGATGAGAGAGGTGCAAGAGAGAGGGGAAGACGGGCAAACATGAGATAGAGAGTGTAGAGAACGAGATCGAGTGAGGGAAAGAGAGAGTGAGAGCGGGGTGAGAGAGAGCGAGAGACAGAGATGAGCGAGAGATAGAGAGGGATGCGCCAGAGAGACTGAGACCGAGAGAGAGAAAGAGAGAGAAAAGAGCGAGGGAGAGAGAGGGGTCGGGAGAGAAAGTGGGGAGAGCGAGGGAGAGAGAGGGAGACGTGAGAAAGGGTGACAGGGAAAGGGAGAGAGAGAGAGAGGAAAAGAGGCTGTCAGAGAGAGAGAGTGGCTCGAGAGAGAGGGGGCAAAAGAGGGGGAAAGTGAGGGGTGAGGGGAGAGAGAGGGGAGAAGAAAGGGGGTTTGAGAGAGAGTGTGTAGAGACATAGAGGAGAGAGGAAGAGGGAGCGAGAGAGAGCAAGAGAGGCAGTGGGAGAGTGGGGTGAGAGAGAGTGAGGGAATGAGCGAATGAAGGGGAGAGCACGAGAGAGAGCGAAAGCATGAGAGAGGGAGAGAGCGAGAGAGGGCGCGATAGAGAATGGCAAGAGAGAGAAAATTGGAGGAGATAATGACAGAGAGAGTGATAGAGAGCGAGGGGGGAGATTGAAAGAGTGTGAGCGAGAGGCACAATGAGCGAGATGGGGGAGGGCCAAAGAATGAGACGGGGCAAGCGTGAGATAGAGATGGGAGAGACGGTATGTGTGTGTGTGTGTGTGTGTGTGTGTGTGTGTGTGTGTGTGTGTGTGTGTGTGTGAGAGAGAGAGAGAGAGGGAGAGAGAGACAGAGAGAGCAAGAGAAAGAGAGAGAGAGATGACGACAGAGAGAGAGGTATATAGGGGCTGGTGAGAGGGATGGGGAGAGCGAGAGAGAGCGTGAGAGTGTGAGAGCACGAGAGAGAGACAGAGAAAGCGAGAGAGAGACAGACAGAGAGAGAGAGAGCGAGAGAGTACGGTGTGACATATAGACAGAGAGATAGAGGAGAGCGAGACAGAGAGAGGTTAAAAGAGAGGACGAGAGCAAGAGAGACTGAAGGCTGGTGAGAGACGGAGAGTTGGAGATTGAGGAGCGTGAGAAATCGAGAGAGGAGGTGAAAGAGTGAGGGACAGCCTAGAGAGACAGACTGAGAGAGAGAGTGAGCGACAGAGACAGGGAAAGTCCGAGAGAGTGAAAGGGGTGAGAGAGGGCGACGAGACGGAGAGAGGGGGTTAAAGGGGTTGTAAGAAAGAGAGGGGTGCGAGAGAGAGGGGGAGAAAGGGGCTGTGTGAGAGAGAGTGTGGTGAGAGACGGACAGAGTGATGAGGGAGGGGTGCAAGTAAGACAGAGAGGAGGCGAGAGAGGGAGGGAGAACTGATAGAGACAGACTGACAAACTGAAAACGAGAGACAGCACGAGGGAGTGAAAGCGAGAGATAGCGAAAGAGACAGAGCGAGAGAGTGAGCGAGAGAGGCAGAGTGAGAAAGAGCGAAAGTGAGGTGCAAGAGAGTAGGAGCGGGGGCGGGCAGATAGGAGAGAGCGTGAGAGCCCGAGAGACCGATGGAGAGGAAGAATGTGAGAGAGCGAGACAGAGAGAGTGAAAGAGAGACTGAGACATTGAGGTCGGGGGAGAGAGCGAGGGGGGCAAGAGAATGAGGAGCAAGAGAGAGGCAAAGAGAAGTGGACACAAGAGAGAGTGTGAGAGAGGGAGAGAGAGAGCGTGAGAGAGAGGGGCAAGAGCGAGAGAGAGGCGAGAGAGGGAGGGGCGAGAGAAAGAGGGTGCAAGCGAGATAGACAGGAGGGCAAGAGAGAGGGCGAGCGAGACACAGATGAATGAGAGACAGATTGTAGAAAGGGTGTGTGTGAGAGAGAGAGGGGAGAATGTGAATGAGAGAGAGGGGGTGAGAGAAAGAGGGAGATCCCGAGAGACAGAGAAAAAGAGGGGGCAAGCAAGAGACCGAGCGACGAGAGAGCGAGAGCGAGAGAGGGAGAGATAGCGGAGAGAATGTTAGACCACGAGAAACAGAGAGAGAGAGAGACCAAGAGAAAGAGCGAGAGAGGGGGCGAGAGAGTGAAAGGTGCAAGAGAGATTGAAAGAGGGGGATACGAGAGAGTGTGTGAGAGAGAGCGGGAGTGAGAGTGTGAGAGAGCACAACAGAGCAAGACGAGAGCAAGAGTGAGAGAGGGGTGTTAGAGAGCGAAAGAGAGAGGGAGGGCGACAGAGAGAGGTGCAAGAGAGAGGGAAAAAGCCGTCAGAAATGGCAAAGACCGTACGTGAGAGCTAGAGCGAGATCGAGAGGGCACATGAGAGACAGAGGAATGAGAGAGAGGGGGCGAGAGGAAGCCGGGGAGAAAGGGGTGAGAGAGAGAGACAGAGAACAAGAGAGAGACAGGGGGTGAGCAAGCGAGAGATGCAAGAGAGAGGGAAAGAGGGGGCATTTAGGTGAGAGAATGTGAGAGTGCGAGAGAGCAAGAGAACAAGAGAGCAAGAGAGAGAGAGTGAGAAAGCAAGAGAGAGAGTGAAAGGGAGAGATGGGGCGAGAGCGAGAGTGAGATACAGCGTGACAGCAAGAGAGAGCAATCGAGAATGCAAGAGAGGGAGAGTGTGAGAGAGTGAGAGTGAGATTGAAAGAGAGCACGGCGAGAGCGAGATGGAGAGATGGGCGAGAGAGTGAGGGGATGAGAGTGAGAGCAAGAGGTGCAACAGAGAGGACAGAGTAGTCGGATATGAGAAAGAGTGTGAGAGAGTGAGAGCGAGAGAGTGAGTGTGATCGAGAAAGGGAAAGAGAGAGAGCGAGCAAGAGCGAGGCCAGGGTGTGAGAGAGCGAGAGAGAGAGGGTGAGAGGGAGCAAGACAGAAATATAGGGGCGCGCAAGAGAGAGCGAGATTGAGAGAGGGAGAGAGAGGGAGATTGAGAGAGGGAGAGAGGTACAAGAGAGTGCAAAAGAGGGTGTGGATACGAGAGAGAGACTTTGCAGAGCGAGAGCCAGAGCAAGATAGTGTGTTCAAGAGAGAGAGGTGCCAGAAAGTGAGAGAAGAGTCTATAGAGGGAGGGAAGTCTGAGAGATAGAGGGATAAAGACAGACAGATAGAGGCAGAGAAAGAGCACGAGCGAGCGAGAGGGGGCAGATAGAAGAGACAGTGTGAGAGCACGGGAGAGCGAGAGAGTGAGAGAGAGAGCGAGAGGGACGGGGCTAGAGAGAGTGAGATGGAGCGAGAGAGAGAGAGAGAGAAAGAGAGATGGCGAGCGAGAGACAGAGGGAAGAGGGGAGAGTGAGCGAAAGAGGGAGAGGAATGAGAGATAGAGAGTGGCACGAGAGAGAGAGAGAAAGAGAGTGAGAGAGAGGTGCGAGAGACAGTGAAAGAGGCAGGGAGCCAGCGAGAGTTAGAGGGGTGCAAGAGAGTGGGAAAGGGAGGATAGATACGAGAGACAGTGTGAGAGAGCTAGAGAGAGAGAGAGAGAGCAAGAGCGAGAGAGGGGTGTTAGAGGGGGCAAAAGAGAGAGGGGCGACAAAGAGAGAGGTGCAGAGGGTAAAGAGAGGTCGGCAAGTTGAGCGACTGTATGTGAGAATGAGAACGAGAGAGAGAGATTTAGGGCGCGTGAGAGACAGAGGGATGAGAGAGAGGGGTGCGAGGTCGATGGGAGAGAAAGGGGTGCGAGAGAGGGGCAGAGACTGAGAGAGATGGGGCGATAGAGTGAGAGGTGTAATGGAGAGGGAGAGAGGGAGCAGTTAGGAGAGAGCGTGAGAGCACGAGAGAGCGAGAGAATGAAGAGAGAGCGAGAGAGTGAGAGAGCAAGAGAGAGCGAGAGAGAGAGCAACAGATAGAGCAAAAGAGAGAGGGGGCGAGAGGGAGAGAGTGATAGACAGCGAGCGAGCGAAAGAGTGCAATTGAGACAGAGAGAGCAAGAGAGAGAGTGTGTGAGAGAGTGAGAGTGAGAGTGAGAGAGGGCCTGCCGAGAGCGAGATGGAGAGAGGGAAGGAGAGAGCGAAAGCTGGGTTGTGAGAGAGAAAGACAGAGAGGCGCGAAAGGGAGCGAGATCGAGAGAGGGAGAGAAAGAGAGTGAGAGCGAGAGAGGGAGAGTTTGGCAAGAGAGTGCGAACGAGGGGGTGGATATGAAAGAGAGTTTTTGCAGAGCAAGAATGAGATACAGAGCGCAAGAGAGAAAAGAGTGTGAGAGAGGATTTGAGAGAGGGAGGGCTGAGAGAGAGAGATCGAAACAGTGAGAGAGCATGGGCAAGAGAGAGAGGGAGAGAAAAAGAGAAGGCGAAATAGAGGTACTAGAGAGACGGAGAGAGGGTGCAGATAGGAGAGAGAGTCTGAGAGTGCGTGAGAGTAAGAGAGCATGAGAGAGCGAGAAAGGGTGAAAGAGAGAGGGAGCAAGAGAGAGAGGTGAGACGAAGAGAGAGACGGCGAGCAAGAGATATATGGTTGAGAGAGATTGAGTAGAAAGGGAGTATGAGAAAGAGAGAGGGAGGGAGCGAGAGAGAGAGAGGTGACAGAGAGACGGGGAGAGTGAGAGACCGAGGAAGAGGGGGTGAGCGAGAGCCTGAGGAATGAGAGAGGCATGAGAGGGGAAGAGAGGGAAAGTGAGAGAGGGAGCAAGGGCTGAGAAAGCGAGAGAGGGAGCGCGATAGAGGGCGATAGGGAGATACAAGAAAGGTGGAGCGTGGGGAAGATAGGAGAGAGGGTGTGAGAGCATAAGAGAATGAGAGAGAATGGGAGTGAGTGAAAGAGTGAGAGAGAAGAGAGTGAGCGAGAGAGGGGGCGAAAGAGCGAGAGAGAGGAGGGCAAGAGAGTGAGAAGTGTAAGAGAGAGAGGGAAAAAGGAGGCGGATACAGGGGAGAGTGTGAGAGAGAGCCAGAGATAGAGACAGTGCAGTGACTGCGAGAGGGAAAGAGGGGCGAGAGAGTGAGTGGGGACGAGAGAGAGAGGTCCAAGCGAGATGGAAAGAGAGGACGGATACGAGAGACAGTTTGTGAGAGAGCGAGAGCGAGACTGACAGATGGAGACCGAGAACGAGAGAGCAAGAGCGAGAGAGAAAGCAAGAGGGGCGCACGAGAGTGCGAGATGGAGAGAGTGAGAGACAGAGAGAGCAAGAGTGAGACAGGGGAGTTAGAAAGCGAAAGAGATATAGAGGCGACAGAGAGAGAGAGAAAAGTGCAAGAAAGAAGGAAAGAGTGGTCGGAAGTGAAAGAGACTGTAAGAGGGAGCGTGAGGAGGAGACAGAGGGATGAGAGAGAGTGAGACGCGAAACAGACGGGATAGAAACGAGGTGAGAGTGATGGGGCAAAAAGCAAGTGAGAGAAAGACGGGGTGAGAGATCGAGGGGGCGAGAGACAGAGTGTGAGAGAGAGAGTGAGAGAGCAAAAGAGAGCGTGTGAGAGAGCGCAAGAGAGAGAGTTAGTGAGGGAGCGTGAGAGAGAACGAGAGAGAGAGATTGGGGCATGCGAGATGCGGGAGATCGACAGAGGGAGAGAGGTGCGAGAGTGAAAGAGGGGGTGGATTTGGTGAGTGAGAGCAGGGGAGAAAGAGGGGTGCGAGACAGCGAGAAAAGTGACGAGAGAGGGAGGGAGGGATGAGAGAGAGAGACAGACAAACAGAGAGAGAGAGAGAGAGAGAGAAAGACAGCCAAAGAGCGAAACAGTGAGAGTGAGAGCGAGAGTGTGCGACAGAGAGGTTCAAGAGAGAGGGAATGGATAGAAGAGAGTGTGAGAGCACGTGAGAGCAAGAGAGTGACACAGAGCGAGAGAAAGCGAGAGAGAGAGAGACCGAGAAAGATGGAGAGAGAGAGAGCGAGAGAGACAGGTGCGAAAGAGCAAGAGCTGCAAGAGAGAGGGAAAGAGGAGGCAGATATGAGAGTGTGTGCGTGTGTGTGTGTGTGTGTGTGTGTGTGTTTGTGTGTGTGTGTGTGAGAGAGAGAGAGAGTGAAAGCAAGAGAGAGAGCGAGTGATAAGAGTGAGGGAGGAGAAAGAGAAGGAGCGAGAGAGAGGGGAGGGCAAGGAAGAGAGAGAGAGGGTGAGCGAGATACAGTGTGGAGAGGGGAGAATGAGACAAAGAGGGAGAGGGATGAGAGAGTGGAGCAAGACAAAGAGAGAACGAGAGCAAGAGAGAGCTGAGAGAGAGCGAAAGAGGGAGAGGAGAGAGGGAGGGAGGGGCGAGAGAGAGCGAGAGAGGGGAGCGAGAGAGATGGGGAGAGTAAGAGCAAGAGAGGACGACCGAAAGACAGAGGGATGAGAGAGGAACACGAGAGAGAGAGGGGGAAAAAGGGGTGTGTTTGAGAGAGAGAGAGAGAAAGAGCGAGAGAGAGAGGGGGTGACAGAGTGAGGGCGGGAGAGCGAGAGACCGAGAGAGATAAGGGGTGAGAAATGGGGTGTAAGCGACATACAGAGTGATGAGAGAGTGGTGCGAGAGAGAGCGAAGAGGCAAAAGAGGCAGGGAGGGCTGAGAGACAGAGAGAGAGCACGAGCAAGCGATAGAGAGTGAGAGACGGCGAAGGAGAGGTGCTAGAGAGAAGGAGGGAGGGGCACATAGGTGAGAGAGTGTGAGAGCGCGAGAGCACGAGAGAGAGTGAGATCGATTGCGACAGAGAACGGGAGAGAGAGTCGAGGCAAGAGATCGAGAGAGGAGTCGAGAGAGGGAGAGATGCAAGAGAGAGGGAAAGAGTCTTGGGTACTAGAAAGACAGCGTGTATGAGCCAGAGAGAAAGCGAGTTCTAGAGTGGGAAAGAGAGAGCGAGTGCGGGGTGAGAGAGAGCAAAAGAGAGAGAGGGGCGAGAGCGAGAGTGAGAGGGCTGCGAGAGAGAGTGAGAGCAGGCGAGAGAAGTAGGGAGGGATGAGAGACACAGACAGACAGAAGGAGACAGAGGGAGAGAGCACAAAGGAGAGAGAGCTAAAGCGGGTGAAAGACACGTGCAAGAGAGAGGGTGAGATGGGGCAGAGATGTGAAAGAGTGTGAGAGAGCGAGAGAGTGAAATAGAGTGTCAGTGCGATACAGCAAAAGAGAGCGATAGAGACCAAGTGAGAGAGCGAGAGTGAGAGATAACGAGAGAGAGCGTGGCGAGAGCGAGACAGAGGGGGGAGCGAGCAAGTGAGAGAGCCGCACGAGAGAAAAAGATATCGAGAAGGGAGAGAGAGAGTGAGAGAGGAGGGAGAGAGATCAAAAAGGAGCGTGGGGCAAGAGTGAGACAGAGAGAGAGGGGTCCAAGACAAACGAAAAGAGTAGGCAGATATGAGAGAGATTTGTGAGAGCGCGAGAGCGAGAGAGAGAGAGGGAGCGAGAGAGACACGGAGAGAAGGAGAGGGGGGCGAGCGAGAGACAGGGGGGAGAGGATGGAGAGTGAGAGAGTGAGAGAGCGAGGGGATGAGCGAGAGATGGTGGGGCGAACGAGAGACAGAGGGATGAGAGAGAGTAGGTGAGGGGGAGAGGGTTGCGAGAGACATTGAGAGAGACAGACAGACACAGAGAGAGACAGCGAGAGACAGAGAGAGAGAGCACGAACGAGAGAGCACGAGAGAGAGAACGCGAGAGAATGAGAGCGACTGCAAGACAGAGCACAGCGAGGGAGAGGTGCAAGAGAGATGGAGAGTGGGGGCAGATGGGAGAGAGTGTGAGAGCGTGAGCCAGCAAGAGAGCGAAAAAGTTCAACAGAGCGAGAGAGAGAGTGGGGCGAGAGCAAGAGAGATGGGTGTGAGAGAGAGGGGAGGTGAGAGAGGGAAGGCTGAGAGAAAGACAGACAGAAAGAGACAGAACAAGAACAAGAGAGAGAGGGACAGAGAGAGGGAGCGAGAGAGAGAATGAGGGAGGGCAAAATGGAGAAGGAGCAAGAGAACGCGGGGAGAGCAACAGAGAGGAAAGGCGAGTAGAGACAGATGGATGAGAGAGAGAGGGTAGAAAGGTGGTGTGAGAAAAAGAGAGGATAGACCAAGAGAGGGTTTGAGAGACAGAGGGAGAGAAAGAGAGACCAAGAGAGAGGGGGAGATCGAGAGACCGAGGGATGAGAAAGAGAGAGTGAGAGAGAGAGAGAGAGAGAGGAGGGGGTGGCGAGAGAGGGAGCGAGGGCTGAGAGAGAGCTTGAGTGACAGAGTGAAATAGGGAAAAAGAGAAATGCAAGAGAGAGGGAGAGAGGGGCAGATAGGAGAGAGAGAGTGTGAGGGCTCGAGATAACGAGAGAGAGAGTGAGTGAGAGAGCGAGAGTGAGAGAGCGAGCGAGAGAGAGACCGACAGAGGGAGACCAAAGCAAGAACGGAAGAGAAAGCGAGAGAGAAAGTGAGAGGGGCATACGAGAGACAGCGAGGCCGAGAGAGAGAGAAAGAGCAAGAGCGAGAGAGAGGGAAAGAGAGAAGGGGCGACAGAGAGAGCGAGAGGTGCAAGAGGTGAGGGAAAGAGGGTCAGAAACGAGAGAGACTGTTAGAGAGAGTGAGCGCAAGAGAGTGAGAGTGCAAGCAAGAGACAGAGGGATGCGATAGAGAGAGGCACGCGAGAGAAGTAGGGGTAAAAAGGGAGTGAGAGAGAGATGGGATGAGAGAGCAAGAGAGAGCGAGTGAGGAAGCGAGAGAGAGAGAGAGAGATGGGGTGAGCGGGAGATCGAGACAGTGAGAAAGGTGCAAGAGACAGCGAAAGAAGGGGCAGAAAGGAGAGAGAGTTTTTGCAGAGCGAGAGCAGGAGAGAGAGGGGGTGCGAAAGAGCAAAAAACGTGAGAGAGAGGGAGGCAGGGATGGGAGAGAGAGAGAGAGAGAGAGAGAAAGAGACAGAGACAGTCAGAGAGCATGAGCAAGAGAGCGAGAGTGAGAGAGAGGACCAATGACAGTTGCAAGAGAGAGGGAGAGAGGGGACAGATAGGAGAGAGCGTGAGAGTGAGAGAGAGCAAAAGAGTGAAACAGAGAGCGAGAGGGGTAGAGAGAGCGAGAGAGAGGTGGGCGAAAGAGCGACATGTGCAAAATGGAAAGAGGGGAAACAATTCAGACTGTGTGAGAGAGTGAGAGAGGGAAAGCGTGACAGACTCGGTGAGAGAGTGAGAGAGAGAAAGCGTGACAGAGAGAGGGGCGAGAGACAGAGAGGAGTGAAAGAGAGAAAGGGCGATAACAAGAGGGGGAGAGCAAGGTAGAGAGGTTGAGGGAGACACAGGCGGATGAGAGAGACAGGCACGCGAGAGAGAGACGGGTGAAAGGGGGTATGAGAGATAGAGAGAGGGGGAAGAGCGAGAGAGAGAGGGGCTAACAGAGTGACAGCGTGAGACCGAGAGAAAGGGGGGGCTGAGTGAAAGATGGGGTTCGAGCGAGATGCAGAGGGATGAGAGAGGGGTGCAAGAGAGAGAGGAGGCAAGAGAAGAAGGGAGGACTAAGAGACAGATATGCCGACCGACAGACAGAGACAGAGAGACAGAGACACAGAGCACGAGCGAGCGAGCGAGAGAGATAGCGAGAGAGAGAGTGAGAGAGGGCGAAAGGGAAGTGTAAGACAGAGGGAGAGAGGGAGCAGATGAAAGAGAGTGTGAGAACACTAGAGAGAGTGAGAGACGGAGTGTGAGAGAGAAATCGAGATTGATCGAGAGAGAGAGAAGGGACAAGAGAGTGAGAGACAGGTCGAGAGAGTAAGAGGTGCAACAGAGACGGAAAGAAGGGACGGAGACCAGATAGGGTGTGTGAGAGAGTGAGAGGGAGAGGGAGCGGGGTGAGAGCAAGAGAAAGAGAGAGTGGCGAGAGAGAGTGGATGAGAGAGAGGTACAAGAGAGAGGGAAAGAGGAGACGATACGAGAGAGTTTGTGAGAGCGAGAGGAGAGAGAGTGTGAGAGAGGGGCGAGAGTGAGAGAGAGAGAGGGCTGCAAGAGAGAGGAAAAGAGGGGGCAGATGCGAGATAGACTGTGCGAGAGCGAGAGAGCTATGGGAGGAGTGAAGACAGTGGGTGAGCGAGAGGCAGAGGGATGAGACGGGGGTGCGAGAGAGAGAGAGGAGGCGAGAGGGAGAGGGAGGGTGGAGAGAGAGAGATTGAGAGAGACAGCCAGAGACAAAGAGTGATAACACAAACGAGAGAGAGAGCAAGGAGAGAGAGAGCGAGATAGAGAGGGGCGAGAGAGAGTGAGAGAGAGGTGCAAGAGAGAGGGAAATATTCGACAGATATGAGAGTATGAGAGAGCGACCGTGAGAGAGCAAGAGAGAGAGCCAGAGAAAGCGAGAGAGAGTGATAGAGACAAAGGGGTGAGAGCGAGAGGGGAGGAGGCGAGAGAAAAAGGGACGAGAGAGTGAGAGAGGTGAAAGAGAGGTGGGAAGATGGGCAGATAAGAGAGAGTGTGAGAGAGCGACAGACACAGCGAGAGCCACAGAAGGAAAGAGAGAGCAAAGAAGTGTGAGAGAGTGCACGAGAGAGAGAAATGGGCAAGAGAGCGCGAGGGAGAGCGAGAGTGCGAGATTGCAAGAGAGAGCAAGAGAGCGAGGGAAAGATCGAGAGAGATGGGTAAGACAGAGCAAAAGAGGGCGCCGGGCGAGAAAGAGAGCGTTGCAAGAGAGAGGAAAAGAGGGGCGGGTACGAGAGAGACTGTGGTGAGAGCGAGAGAACTAGGGATGAGCGAGCGACGGTGGGGTGCGCGAGAGACAGAGGGATCAGAGAGGGGTGAGAGAGAGAGAGAAGGCGGGAGGGAGAGGGAGGGAGGAGAAAGAGAGAGATTGAGAGAGACAGGCACATTGATGCAGAGAGATGCAGAGAGAGACAGAGACAGACAGCACAAATGAGAGAGAGAGAGCAAGAGAGAGAGCGAGAAAGAGAGTTAGAAACACAGCAAGAGAGAGTGAAGAGGTGAGGAAGAGGTGCAAGAGAGAGGGAGAGATTGGGCAAATTGGAGAGAGTGTGAGAGAATGAGTGAGCAAGATAGACAGGGAGCGAGAGAGAGTGAGAGAGAGGTGCAAGAGTGAGGGATAGACTTGATGGATATGAGAGAGTGTGAGAGAGCAACCATGAGAAAGCGAGAGAGAGAATTATAGTGACAGAGCGGTGAGAGCAAGAGAGAGAGCGTCGAGAGCAAGAACGAGAACAAGAAAGAAAGCACAAGAGAGAGGGTCGAGAGCAAGGGAGAGAAGGGTGTGCGAGAGAGAGAGGAGGCGAGAGAGGGAGAGAGACCTGAGAGCGAGTGAGATTGACAGACAGAGAGACAGAGACGGAGTATGAGCGAATGAGAGAGCGAGAGAGGGCGAATGTGAGGTGCAAGAGAAAGGGCAGATAGGAGAGAGAGTGTGAGAGCGTGAGAGCGCGAGAGACGTGAGAGACGGGGTGAGCGAGGTACAGAGGAATGAGAGAGAGGGCTGCGAGAGAGGAGGCGAGAGAGAGAGGGCGCGCTGTGAGAGGGTAAGAGAGATAGACAGGCAGGCAGAGACAGAGGGAGAGAGCACGAGCGAGAGAGAGCGAGAGAGAGAGCAAGGGGTTGAGAGAGAGGGGTGAGAGGGCGAGATGTGCAAGAGATAGGGAAGGAGGATGCCGATACGAGAGAGTGTATGTGAGAGAGCAAGAGACACAGTGTGATTGAGAGATGGAAAGAGAGAGTGAGAGCGTGGTGAGGGAGCGAGAGAGAGGTGCAAGAGAGTGCGAGAAAGAGGTGGTGCGCGAGCGAGAGCAAAATTGAGAGAGGAAGAGAGTGCGAGAGCGCGAGAGGGTTGAGAGACAGCAAAAGAGTGAGTGGGGTGAGAGAGAGAGAGGGGCAAGAGAGAGAGAAAGAGGGGCGGATACAAAACAAAGTCAAACAGACAGAGACAGGCAGATAGGGATCTCAAGCGAGAGAGACAGAGAGAGCGAGAGAGAGAGGAAGTAAGGTGAAAGAGAAAGGGGGATGTAGGAGACAGAGTGTGAGTGCGTGTGTGTGTGTGAGAGAGAGAGAGACCGAGAGAGACAGGGGATGAGTGAGAGATGGGGGCGAGCGAGATGGAGGGGGGTGAGAAAGAAGGGTGCGAGAGAGAGAAAGGAGGCGAGGGGGAGCGAGGGCTGAGAGAGACACAGAAACAGAGACAGACAGAGTGCACAAGCGAGAGTGAGAGAGGGTGAAAGAGAGATGCACGTGAGAGGGAGAGAGGGGCAGGTAAGAGAGAGTGTGAGAGCACGAGAGAACGAGAGAGCGAGAGAGAGCGAAAGAGACAAAGAGAGTGAGAGAGAGTCAGAGAGAGAACGAGGGAGAGTGATAGAGAGAGAAGGGGCGAGAGAGCGAGAGAGAGGGTCGAGAGAGTGAGAGGTGCAACAGAGAGGGAAAACATGGTGGATACGAGCTAGTATGTGAGAGAGTGTGGAAGAGAGTGGGGTGAGAGAAAGACAGAGGAACAAGAGGGAGAGGCGACGAGAGAGAGGTGCGGGAAAGAGGGGTGGATAAATGGGGAGAATGTGTAAGTGCGAGAGAGAGAGAGAAACAGAGAGACAGAGAGAGGGAAAGACAGAACGAGAGTGAGAGCATGGTGAGAAAGAGATGGAAATAGGGAGCGGATACGATAGAGAGAGTGTGTATGTGCGAGAGAGAGAAAGAGAGAGGGAAAGCGAGACCCAGAGTGAGAGCGGGGTGAGAGAGAGCAAAACAGAGAGAGAGGTGCGAGAGAAAGGGAAAAAGGGAGCGGACAGGAGAGAGAGTGTGTGAGATAGCGAGAGAGAGCGCGAGAGAGTCGGGGCAAGAACGAGAGAGAGAGAGAGAGAGAGGGCTACATGAGAGCGAGCGAGAGGAGGCAAGTGAAGGAGGGAGGGCTGAGAGACAGAGAAAGAGAGAGACAGACAGAGAGAGACAGCACGAGAAAGAGAGTGAGAGAGGAGGGTGTGACAGAGGGAGGGGAGAGAGAGCGAGACATGCAAGAGAGAGGGAAAGAGGGTGCCGATACGAGACAGTGCGTGATAGAGCGAGAGTGAGAGCGAACACAACTTGAGCAAGTGTGGCATGAGAGATGAGAGATACGGGACGAGATATAGTTGCAAGAGAGAGGGAAAATGAGACTGATATGAGAGAGTGTGAGAGAGTGAGAGAGAAAGTGAGATCAAAAGCGGGCTGAGAGAAAGTGAGAGAGAGAGGGCTGATTGAGCGAGAGAGAGATGGGTGCGCAAGGGAGAGTGAGATCGAGAGAGGGGTGAGGGAAAAACAGAGACAGATGCAAGAGAGAACATGCGTGAGAGAGAGGTGCGTGAAACAAAGCGAGATCAAGAGAAAGAGAGAATGAGCGAGAGAGGGGTGAGAGAGAGCTAAAGAGAGAGAGGAGTGAGAGAGAGGTGGAAGACCGAGGGAAAGAGGGTCGGATACGACAGAGTGTATGAGAGTGCGAGAGAGAGAGAGACCACGCACGAGAGAGAGAGGGCCAAGAGAGAGTGCGAGAGAGAGACGGAGCGAGAGAGAGAAAGGGTGAGAGCAAGAGAGAGAGAGACACTGCATGAGGGGAGAGTGGGAGAGCAAGAGAGCGAGAGAGAGGGGTGAGATAGAGAGAGGGTCGAGAGAGAGACGCAGGGATAAGAGGGAGATGAGTGCGAGAGAGAGAGAGGGTGCGGGACGGGGAGGGTGGACTGAGAGAGAGAGCGAGAGAGAGAGACAGACAGACAGACAGACAGAGACCAAGAAGGAGCAAGAACGCACGTGAGAGAGAGAGAGAGAGAGGGCAAAGGTGGAGTGCAACAGAAAGGGGGCAGATAGGAGACTGAGTGCGAGAGAGCGAGAGGACAAGAGAGTGCGAGGGGGAGCGAGTGTTAGAGAGAGAAAGAACGAGGAGGAGGGGTGAGAGAGAGGGGTGCCGCGAGAGCGATAGTGCAAGCGAGAGTGAAATAGCGGGCGGATATGTGAGACAGTGTGTGGGAGAGCGAGTGTGAGGCGAGAGAGAATGTGGCGTGAACAACGGAGAGAAACGAGCGTGAGAGAGAGGACACGGGAGCGAGATAGAGAGGTGCAAGAGAAAGGGAAAGATGGGGTAGATACGAGCAAGAGAATGTGAGGGAGCAAGAGAGAGAGACCGAGATAGAGAGTGGGAGAGTGAGAGTGAGATTGACAACGGTGTGAGAGAGAGCGAGAGAAAGGGGGGCGCACGAGAGAGATCAAGATAGAGAGAGAGAGGGCAAGTGAGAGTGTGAGTGAGAACGAGAGTGAGAGCGGGGTGAGCGAAATAGAGAGAGGCAAGAGAGGACACGGAAGAGAGAGAGGGGCGCATGAGAGAATGCGAGATCGAGAAAGGGACAGAAATAGCGAGAGAGGGGTGAGAGATTGAATAAGATAGACGGACGAGAGAGAAAGAGGTGCAAGAGAGAGGAAAAGATAGGTGAATACAACAGAGTGTGTGAGGGAGCGAGAGAGAATGAGAGACCAGGCGAGAGAGAAGGGCGAGAGAGAGAGGGCCGAGAAAGAAAGTGATTGCGAGAGAGACAGAGACAGAGCGACAGAGAGACAGGGTGAGAGCAAGAGAGAGAGAGGGTGCGCGAGAGGCAGAGGGGAGAGGGAGAAAACCAGAGAGCGACAAAGAGAGGAGTTAGCGAGTGACGGGGGCGAGAGACAAACAGAGGGATGAGAGGTGGGATGCGAGAGAGAGTGGAGGCTAGAGAGGGAGGGAGGGATGAGAGAGAGACAGACATACAGTCAGAGACAGAGAGAGAGAAGAGGGCGAAATCAAGAGCGAGCGAGAGAGAGAGCAAGAGAGAGAGTGTGGGAGACAGTAATAGAGAGAGCATATGAGAGAGAGGTGCAAGAGGGAAGGAGAGAGGAGGCAGATAGTAGGGAGAGTGTAAGGACAAGAGAGTGAGAGAACGCGAGAGAGCGAGAGTGAGAGAGCCTGCAAGAGAACGAAGGTGTGAGAGAGTGGTGCAAGAGAGAGGGGCAGATAGGAGAGAGTGAGTGAGAAAATGAGAGAGAGAGAGAGAACAAGCGCGTGAAGAAAGTGTGAAAGGGGGTCTAGAGAGAGATAAAGGGGATAGAGAGAGAGAGAAAGGTGCAAGAGAGAGGCAAAGGGTGCAGATACTAGAGAGAGAGAGTGTGAGAGAGTCAAAGAGAGCAAGATCGAGAAATGGAAAGAGAGAGCGAGAGCGGTGTGAGGCAGTGTGAGAGAGCAGGGTGAGAGAGAGCGAGAGAGAGGAGAGCAAGAGAGAGATCGACATCGAGGGAGAGAGAAAGCGAGAGAAAGGAGTGAGAGACACCGCAAGATAGAGGGTGATGAAAGGAGTACTAGAGAACGGGAAAGAGAGGCGAATGCGACAGAGTATGTGCGGTAGCGAGAGAGAGAAAGAGACCTGCCGAGAGAGCAGCGAGAGCGAGAGAGAGAGGGCTGAGAAAGAAAGTGAGTGCAAGAGAGAGAGATGGAGAGACAGAGAAAGAGGGTGAGAGCAAGAGCGAGAGATAATGGACGAGAGGAAGTGGGGATGGGGGAGAACCAGAGTGCGACAGACTGAGGAGTGAGCATGGGACGGGGGCGCGAGATAGACAGAGGAATGAGAGAGATGGGATGCGAGAGAGAGAGGAGGCAAGAGGGGGAGGGTGGGCCGAGAGAGACAGACAGACAGTCAGTCAGAGAAAGAGAGAGACAGAGAGGGAGAAATCAAGAGCGAGAGAGAGAGAGAGAGGGTGTGAGAGACAGCAAGAGAGAGCGGGCAGAGAGAGGTGCGAGAGGGGGCAGATAATAGAAAGAGTGTTAGAGCGTAAGAGTGAGAGAGCGCGAGAGAGCGACAGAGGGAGAGTGAGAGAGACAGCAAGAGAAAGGGGGAGCAAGAGAGAGGTCCAGAGATAGGGGAGAGGGACAGATAGGAGATAGTGTGTGAGAAAATGAGAGTGAGAGTGAGAGAGACCAAGAGAGATAGCTAGAGCGAGCGAGAGGCAAAATTGAGAGAGGGGATCTAGAGACATAGAGGGGATGGAAAGAGAGAGAGAAAGGTTCAAGAGAAAGGGAAAGATAGCGTAGATACGAGCAAGAGAATGTGAGGGAGCAAGAGAGAGAAAGCGAGATCGAGAGTGGGAGAGTGAGAGCGAGAGAGAGATCATCATCGAGGGAGAGAGACAGCGAGAAAGAGCGGTAAGATAGAGAGACAGGGACGATAGAGAGGGGCGAGAGAGAAGGAAAGAGGTGGCGGATAAGACAGACAGAGTGTGAGAGAGCGAGAGAGCGAGAGGGGTGAGAGACCAAAAGTGAGAGTGGTGTGCGAGAGAGATAGAATGAACGAGAGAGAGGGCGTGCGCGCGCGCGAGAGAGAGAGGGTAACAAAGAGAGGGAGGGAAGGCCGAGAGAGACAGACAGAGAAACAGAGAGACAGAGAGAAAGAGACAGAGAGAAATAGGGAGACAGATAGTGAGCACAAGCGAGACAAAGAGCGAGAGAGAGGGGCATCGAGAGAGCGAGGGAGAAAGGGGGCGAGAGAGAGAGATGTGCAAGAGACAGAGGAAAAGAGGAGGCGGATATGAGAGAGAGTGAGTGAGGGAGTGAAAAAGAGTGAGAGACGAGAGCGAGGGGAGGGAGAGCGAGAGAGAGAGAGGGGCGAGAGTGGGAGAGAGGTGGTGAGAGAGAGAAGGGTAAGAGAAGGGAGGTGCAAGAGAGAAGGAGAGAAGGTGTGGATGCGAGAGACAGTGTGGGAGAGCAGGAGAGAGAGAGCGACATCGAGAAAGGGAGAGACAGAGCGAGAGCGAGAGAGGGGCAAGAGAGACGGAGAGAAAGAGGAATAGAGAGAGGGATAGAGATAGAGAAAGGAGAGCGAGAGTGACAGCGAGAGACAGAGCAAGAGAGAGATTGAGAGAGAGCGAGAGAGTGAGTGGGGTGAGAGTGAGAGAGAGCGGGATGAGCGAGAGAGAGAAAAGCGAGAGAGAGTGTTGCAAGAAAGAGTGAGAGAGGGTGCAGATACGAGATAGTGGAATAGAGAGATAGAGGAGTGCGAGAGAGAGAGTGAGAGAGACAGCGATATCGAGAGAGGGAGAGACAGAGCGAGACAGAGATGGGGCGAGATAGATAGAGAGAGAAGGGCGAGAGAGAGCGACAGAGAGAGGAAGATAGAAAGAGCTGGGGTATAGAGACGTATGGAGAGAGAGAAAGTGGAGAGCGAGAAAGAGATGGGGCCAGCCAGAGACCGAGGGTTGAGAGAGAGAGACGCAAGAGTAAGTGAGATGTGCAAGGGAGAGGTAGGGAAGGCGCAGATACGAGAGAGAGAGTGAGAGCAGGAGAGAGAGCGAGATCAAGAGAAGTGTGTGTGAGAGAGAGAGAGAGAGGGAGAGCAAGAGAGAGGGTGAGTGAGAGATAGAGGCATGAGCGAGGGAGAGAGAGGTGCAATACGAGGGAGAGAGAGCACAGATACGAGAGAGAGTGAATGAGTGAGAGAGAGTGAGAGAGGGGCGAGAGAGAGAGAGAGGGGCAAGAGAGCACAAGAGAGAGGGACGATAGAGAGAGAAATGAGAGGGAGAAGGTAGAGAAAGGGGTGAGGACTTGAAAGAGAGGCGAGAGATAGATGTGCAAGAGAGTGAGGGATAGAGACGCAGATGTAAGAAAGAAGTGGGAGAGAGCAGGAGGGAGAGCGAGATCGAGAGAGGGAAAGTGAGAAGGAGAGCGAGAGAGGGGCGAGAGTAAGAGAGGGAGCGAGATAGAGGGGGATAGAGAGAGGGATGTAGAGACAGAGGGGGAGAGAGAGGGAATGACAGAAGGGGCGGGTGAGAAAGGAACTGTGAGAGAGAGGGAAAGGAGAGCAATAAAGAGGGGAAACGAAAGAGAGAGGGGAGAACGAGAGATGGGGTATGATGGGATAGAGCGAGAGGGAGAGATGGTGGAGAGAGAGAGAGAGAGGGGTGCGGAAGAGAATGAGAACGAGAGAGTGAGACAGAAAGAGAAGGGGCGAGTGACAGACAGAGAGATGAGAGAGAGGGACGTGCGCGCTGGTGAGAGAGGAGGCGAGAGAGCGTGGGAGGGCCTTGAGAGACAGACAGAGAGAGACAGCGACAGAGAGAGACACAGGCTGAGAGAGAGAGAGATACGTGAGAGAGGGCAACGGGGAGTGGCAGATCTGGATAGAGAGAGAGTGACAGACAGACAGAGAGAGTCAGTGAGAGCCAGAGAAGATTGAAAGACAGAGAGAGCGGACGAAGGAAATAGAGGGAGAGAGAGAGCAAGAGAAAGGGGGGCAACAGAAAGGGAGAGAGGGCGTGGAAACGAGTGAGATTGTGAAAGAGAAAGAGAGACAGCGGGATCGAGGGAGTGATAGAGCATGGAGAGAGGGGTGAGAGAGAAAGACAGAGAGATGGTGAGCGAGAGACACAGGCATGAGAGAGAGGAGAGAGACAGGTGTGTGCAAGAGACAGGGAGAGCGGGAGCTGATACGAGAGAGAGTGTGAAACACGAGAGAGAGAGAGTGTGAGAGAGCGAGAGAGAGCGAGATCGAGAATGGGCTGAGAGAGAGAGAGAGAGAGAGAGAAAGAGAGAGAGAGAGAGATGGGGGCGAAATAGAGCGAGAGAGAGGGATAGAGAGAGAAGAGAGCGAGAAAATAGAGAAGGGAGAGAGATAGGCGATGAGAGAGAGAGGAGAGAGAGGTGCAAGAGAGAGCGAGAGAGGGTGCAGATATGAGAGAGAAATGTAGGAGAGCAGGAGAGAGAGCGAGATCGGGAGAGGGAGTGGGAGGGTGAATAAAGAGATGGATGGAGAGAGAGTGAGGAGAGAGAGAGATGAGAGATGGGGAAGAGAGAAAGAGAGAGAAAGGGGGATTGACAGAGAGTGGGAGATAGAGAGGTGAGACCGAGAGAGAGAGAGAGAGAGAGAGAGAGAGAGCGACAGTGAGATTGAGAGACGGGCGATAGAGAGAGGGGGCGAGAGAAAGCGTGAGAGAGAGGGAGAGAGGAATGGAGAGAGAGTAGAGAGAGACGAGAGAGAGGTGCAAGAGAGAGGGAGAGAGGGCGTGGAGACGACAGAGTGTCAGGAAGCAAGAGAGACAGCGGGATCGAGTGAGGGAGAGTGAAGCGAGAGCGAGAGAGGGACGAGAAACAGAGTGAGACAGAGAATGAGAGAAAGTGTAGGAGAGAGGGTGAGCGAGGGACAGAGGCATGAGAGAGGGGGGATGCAAGAGAGAGGGAGTACAGGCGCAGATACAAGAGAAAGTGTGTGAAAGAGGGAGAGAGAGTGTGAGAGAGTGAGAGAGCGAGTGAGAGAGAGGGGACATAGAGAGACAGGGTAGACAGAGAAGAGACGAGTGAGAGAGAAGGGAGAGAGAGAGGGGACCGGGAGAGAGGAGAGAGAGACGTGCAAGAGAGAGGGAGAGAGGGCGCAAATATGAGAGAGAAGTGTGAGACATCAGGAGCGAGAGTGAGATCGGGAGAGGGAGAGGGAGTGCGAGAGCGAGAGAGGGGATAGAGAGACTGAGAGAGAGAGAGGGGGATAGAGAGAGGAATGGAGATAGAGAGAAAGGAGAGCGAGCGAGAGCGGGAGGCAGAGGGTGAGAGAGAGGGGTGAGAGCAAGAAAGAGAGGCAGGCGAGAGAGAGAGCGGAGAGGGAGAGATTTGCACGAGAGAGGGAAAGAGGGCGCAGCTACAAGAGAAAGAGTATGAGAGTGCATGAGAGAGAGTGAGATCCAGAAAGGGAGTGACAGAGTGAGAGCGAGATGGGGTGAGAGAGAGAGTAAGAGAGAGGGATGAGAGACAGCGAGACAGAGATAGGCAGCTGGAGAGAGCGTGAGAGAGACACCAAAACACGGAGGGCGTGAGAGAGAGAGAGCGGGAGCAGATATGAAAGAGCGAGAGATCGAGAGAGGGAGAGATGAGCGACAGCGAGACAGAGGCGAGAGGTAGTGAGAGAGAGGAGAGCTAGAGAACGCGAGAGGCGGAGCTAGAGAGAGAGGGCGAGCAAGAGAGATGGATGGAGAGACAGAGAGGAGAGCGAGAGGGAGAGAGTGAGAAGGGGCGCGAGAGAGAGGGAGGGAGAGGTGCTAGAGAGAGGGAGAGAGGGCTTTGAAATGAGAGTGAGAATGTGAGAGAGTAAGAGAGCGAGATCAAGAGAGGAGAACGAGAGAGAGAGGGAGAGTGAGAGACAGAGGGATGAGAGAGAGATGTGCGTGCGAGAGAGATAAAGGGGGTGCGCGAGAGAGGCATGGAGGGCTGAGAGAAAGGGAACGCGAGAGAGAGATGGAAAGGAGAGCGAGAGAGCAAGAGAGGGATAGAGAGAGGGGGAGAGCAAGAGAGAGAGATGAAGCGAGAGAGAGAGAGAGGATAGAGCAAGCGAGAGAGACATGGGAGAGCAGGAGAGCAAGATAGAGCGAGGGGGAGCGAGAGACAGAGCGAGAGGGGGGAACGAGATACAGAGAGGGAGAGAGAATGAGAGACAGAAGGATGAGAGAGAGAGGGGAGCGAAAGAGAGCGGGGTGGCGAGAGAGGTAGGAAGGGCTCCGAGAGAGAGAGAGAGAGAGAGAAACAGACGGAGAGAGAGAGTCAGCAAGAGAGAGGGGGCGAGAGAGACGTGCAAGAGAGAGGGAGAGAGGGGGCGGAGGCGAGAGAGAGAGCAAGAGAAAGATTGAGGGGGCAGAGAGAGATGACGAGAGTGAGAGAGAGAAAGAGAGAGAGAGAAGGAGACAGAGGGGCCGAGAGTGGGAGAAAGGGGGGAAAGAGAGAGAAGGGGTGATCAAAAGCGGGAGGGAGAGAGACAGAGGGAGAACAAGAGAGAGAGAAAGAAAGAGTGAGAGAGAGGAGTAACAAAGAGGGTGTAAGTGATATTAAGGGGCCTGAGAGAGAAAGGGTGGAGTGGGCGGGAGTGAGAGTGATAAAGAGAGGGCGAGAGCGAGAGAAGTAGCAGAGAGAGAGGGTGAGGGAGAACGAGGGGATAAGAGAGTGAGAGAGAGGGTGAGACAGAGACAAAGACAGAAAGAGGAGAGTGAGATAGAGACAGTGAACAAGAAAGAGAGAGTGGGTGATGGAGAGACAGGGGCCTCACAGAGAGAGATGATAAGAGCGAACGAGAGAGAGAGAGAGAGAGAGGGAGAGAGGGTGAGGTGGGGTCAAGAGTGCGTGAGCGAGAGCGAGGGGGCGATAGAGAGAGGGCGCGAGTGTGAAAGGGAGTAAGGGAAAGGGAACGAGAGAGAGCGAGACAGAGGGAGACTGAGTGACAGAGAGAGTTGGTGAAGGAGAAAGTTGGCGAGGGAGGGGGCGAGAAACAGAGCAGGAATGAAAGAGAGCGCGAGACAGAGGTGTTGAGACAGAGAGACGAAGTGGGCATACTAAAGAAAGAGAGTGGAGGCGAGTTAGAGGAAGAGAGACCGGGCAAATAAAAGAGACAGAGAGTTGGTGAGCGTGAGAAAGATAGAGGGAGCAAGCAAGAGGGGGGAGTTTGGCGAGTGAGTGAGAGAGAAAGTGGATATTAGAGAGCGAGGGAAGAAAATGTGTGAGCCCAAGCGGGGGCGAGAAAGCCAGAGAGAGATGCCGAGAGAGTGACAGAGAGAGGGGCGAGAGAGAGAGGGCGAGATAGAGAGAGGTACAGAGAGATGGACGGAGAGACAGAGAGAGAGAGGAAAGCTATAGAGAGAGGGGAGCTAGAGAGAGAGAGAGAGAGAGATGGAGCAAAAGAGAGAGAGAGGAGAGCAATAGAGAGGGTGAGCCAGCGAGAGTGGTATGAGAGAGAGAGAGAGAGAGTGGGCAGAGAGAGAGATGCAAGAGAGAGGAAGAGAGTGCGCTGATTCGAGAGAGAGTGTGAGGTTGAGTCCGTGATTAAGAAAGCAAATGTAATGTTGTCATTTATCTCAACAGGGTTGGAATATAAAAGCACCGTTGTGCTACTGAGACTTTATAAAGCTCTGGTTAGGTCCCATGTGGAGTACTTTGTCCAGTATCTGTCCCCACACCTCAGGAAAGACATACTGGCACTGGACCGTGTCCAGCAGAGATTCAGACGGATGATCCCTGGAATGGTAGATCTAACATACGAGGAACGGGTGAGGATCATGTGATTGTATTCATTGTAGTTTAGAAGATTAAGGGGAGATCAAATAGAAACTTACAAGATAATACATGGCTTGGAAAGGGTGGATGCTAGGAAATTGTTTCCCTTAGGCGAGGAGACGAGGACTTTTGGACACAGCCTTAGAATTAGAGGCGGTAAATTCAGAACAGAAATGCGGAGACATCTCTTCAGCCAGAGAGTGGGGGGCCTGTGGAATTCATTGCAGCAGAATGCAGTGGAGGCCGGGACGCTAAATGTATTTAAGGCAGAGATTGATAAATTCTTGATGTCACAAGGAATTAAGGGCATTGGCGAGAATGCGGGAAAGAGGAGTTGAAATGCCCATCAACCATGATTGAATGGCGGAATGGACCGGATTGGCCAAATGGCCTTACTTCTTCTCCTATTCTTATGGTCTTATGATCTTATGAGAGAGCAAGAGAGAGTGTGACAGAGCAAGATCGAGAGAGACACGAGAGCGCATGCGGGGGCGGGGCGCGAGATAGAGGGGGAATGAATGAACGCGCTTGACAGAGAGGTTGAGCAAGAGAGATGTAGGGGATGTGCGAGAGAAAGACAGAGGAGAGGAGCAAGAGTGAGAGATGGGGTCAAGCAAGAGAGAGAGTTGGTGAACGAGAGATAGAGATAGAGGGAGCAAGCAAGTGAAGGGGAATGTGGCGAATGAGAGAGATAGTGTGGGTATTAGAGAGCGAGGGTGACAAGGTGTGTGAGTTTAAGTGAAGCGACAAAGAGAGAGACAGTGCGAGAGGCTGTGAAAGAGAGGTTCGTGAGAGATAGACAGGGATGGGGAGAGAGACAGAGAGAAAGAGAGTGAAAGGAGTGTGAGAGAGAAATGGGGTTTAAGAGAGAGAGGCTCGCAAGAGAGTGGGGGCATGAGACAGTGGGGGCACGATAGAGCAACAGTGAGGGGGAGAGAGGGAGGGGAGAGAAAGGGGGTGTAAGAAAGAGAGAAGGGAGAGAGACAGGAGAGCGAGAGAGGGAGACAGGGAAAGGGGTGAGAGAGGAAGAGGGGGTGCGAGAGAGAGCGAGCGAAAGAGAGGAGATTTGCGAGATTGAATGAGGGAGACAAGTGCTGAGAGAGAGTTAGCGAGACAGAGCGAGTGAGAGAGGGCGCGAGAGAGACACACACAGAGAGAGGGATAGAGAGAGAGGAGGAATAGCGAGAGATGGATACAGGGAGAGAACGAGAGACAGCGAGATATCAAGAGAGAACGTGGCGAGAGAGCGAGAGAGGGCGTACAGAGAGAGGGATAGAGAAAGAGGGAGACCGAGAGAGAAATAGAATGTGAGAGAGGGGAGAGCAAGAGAGAGTGAGCGAGAGATAGAGGCATGAGATAGACAAAGGAGGCGAGAGAGGGAGGGAGGGCGAAGAGAGAGAAAGAGAGAGGCAAGAGAGTGCGACATTGAGGTGAGGGAGAGAGATATAGAGAAAGGGGGAGGAAAGGGGTGTGTTAGAGAGAGTGGGGCAGGGCGAGAGAAAGAGGAGCGAACGAGAGACGGGCGGAAAAGCGAGAGACAGAGGGATAAGAGCGAGAGAGTTGCGGGAGAGAGATGCGGGGAAGTTGCAAGAGAGAGGGAGAGAAGGAGCAGATATGAGAAAGAGTGTGTGTGAGAGCGAGCGAGTGAGCACGCATGAGAGATGGAGAGAGAGAGAGACAGCGAGACAAAGAGTGAGTGAGAGAGAGAGAGAGAGGAGGACAGAGAGAGGGAGGGAGTAGGTGCGGGCGAGTGAGAGAGGGAGGGGAGAGCGAGAGAGGGGGCGCAAGAGAGTGTGAGGTGGCGAAAGAGGGCGACAATGAGGGGGAGGGAGAGAGGGGGAGAAAGGGAGTGTCAGACAGAGAGATGTGAGACAGAGAGAAGGGAGAGAGAGAGGAGAACGAGACAGAGTGGTGCAAGAGAGAGGGAGAGAGGGGGCAGATATGAGAGAGAGAATGTGTGAGAGAGCGAGAGAGAGAGAGAGAGATAAAGACGCCGAGAGGGGGGAAAAGGGGGAGGCAAGAGAGTGGGAGCGATAGAGAGTGCGAGAAAGGGAGTAAGAGATAGACGGTGAAAGCGAGAGTTAGGGGCCTGAGAGAGAGAAGTTGGCGTGGGCGAGTGTGTGAGAGACAGAGAGAGAGAGGGGACAAGTATGAGAGAGTGAGCAGAGAGAGAGGGTGAGAGAAAGCTTGGTGGCAAGACAGGGAGAAAGAGAGAGAAAGAGACAGAGAGAGAGAAACAAGAGCAGGATAGAGACGATGAACGAGAGAGAAGGGGGACGTTGGGGAGAAAAATGGGGGGCCTGCGAGAGAGAGTAGGCAAGAGAGAGCGAGAGAGAGAGAAAGAGAGAGAGGTCGATAGAATTAGGAAGCGAGAGAGGGAGAGAGTGGGAGAGAAAGAGAGCAAGAGGAGGGAAGGGGAGGGAGAGGGCGAGAAGGGGCGAGAGTGTGAGAGCGAGAGCGAGGAGGTGATAGAGAGAGAGGGCTAGAGTGAGAGGGAGTAAGGGAGAGGAAAATGGAGAGGCCGAGGGAGATAGAGAGAGATTGAGAGAGAGTGGGCGAGAGAGTAGGTTGGCAAGGGGGCGCAAGTGAGACAGAGCGGGAATGAAAGAGAGTGCTAGAGAGAGGGATTGAGGGAGAGAGTCATAGGGGACGGACGACAGAAAAGCAGAGGAGGCGAGCGAGAGGAAGCAAGAGTGGGCAAGCAAGAGAGGGGGAGCATGGTGAGTGAGTGAGAGAGAGAGAGGCCATTACAGACCGAGGGAGAGAACGTGTGTGAGAACAAA
Source organism: Hemiscyllium ocellatum (assembly GCF_020745735.1). Classification (NCBI taxonomy): domain Eukaryota; kingdom Metazoa; phylum Chordata; class Chondrichthyes; order Orectolobiformes; family Hemiscylliidae; genus Hemiscyllium; species Hemiscyllium ocellatum. The sequence goes on from NC_083420.1 coordinate 65,244,996, forward strand.
TAGGAGCGAGAAGGCGAGAGCGAGGAAGAAAGGGCGTGAGAGGGGGCGTGAGTGAGAGATTGGGATGATAGTGAGTGAGAGTCAGGCAGAGGCTGGTCGAGACAGAAGGAGACAGAGTCAGAAAGACAGATGGAGGAACGAGACAGATGGAGTGAGAGAGTGACAGAGGGAGAGGGAGTGAGCAAGAGAGAAAGTACGCGAGGGTGAGAGATAGGGGCAACAGAGAGAGAGCAAGAGAGACAGTGAGAGGGGACAAGAGAGACTGACGGTGAGAGAGAGGGAGTGTGTGAGCGAAAGAAGGAGAGAGAGAGGAAGAGCAAGAGAGGAAGAGAATGAGAGCGAGACGGGGCGAGGGAGTGGGTGTAATGGAGAGACAGTGCAAGATAGAGCAAGGGGTCTGAGAGAGAGAGGATGGCATGGGCGAGACAAAGAGCGAGTGAGCGACAGGGCGAGAGAGAGGGACATGAGAGCGAGAGGGAGCGACGACAGCGAGTTAGAGTTGGCGAGCAAGAGAGACAGAGAGAGAGAGAGAGAAAGGGGGTACGTGAGGGAGGGAGAGACAGGCGGCTTCATAAAAAGAGAGGGCAAGAAATAGCGAAAGGGTGCGAGGGAGAGAGCGCGCGCGAGACAGAGACAGAGAGAGAAAGAGATCACAAGAGAGGGGAGTAAGAGAGAGATGGGGTCCGAGAGAGAGTGGTGGAGTGGGAGGGAGAGAAATAGAGAGTGAGAAGGAGGGGAGACTAAAGGAGGGTGAGACACAGCGAGATGGGCACGAGGGAGCGCGCATAAGTGACAGAGAGAGAGAGGGTATGAGAGACAGATGGGATGAGAAAGAGGGAGTGGGGGTGTGTGAGAGAGAGTGAGAGCACGCAAGGCTTGAGTGTTAGCAGCGACAGAGATGGAGACAGACAGACAAACAGAGAGGGACAGAGTGAGACAGCGAGACAGAGAGATAAGAGTAAAGAGAGGTGCAAGAGAGAGGGAGAGAGGGGGCAGATACGAGAGAGTGTGTGAGAGAGCGTGAGAGAGAAAGGACGAGAGAGAGGTGCAAGAGAGAAGGAAAACTGGGGCGGGAGCGAGAGAGAGGGGGGCTGACAGCGAGAGAGGTGCAAGAGAGAGGGAGAGAGGGTGCGGATAAGGGAGATAGTATGAGAGAGGGAGACAGGGGGGAGTGGGGGAGAGCAAGAGAGATGGAGCGAGCGAGAGTTACACAGATGGGGAGAGCGAGGCACAGAGACAGAGTGGGGCGAGCGAGAGACAGACAGATGAGTGCGAGAAGAGCGCGGAAGTGAGAGAGATGAGGTGAAAGAGGTAGGGAGGACTGAGACAGAGAGAGAGACAGAGAGAGGGTGGCAGATTCGACAGAGAGGGGCGAGAGAGAGTTGTGAGAGAGAGAGAGCGAGAGAGAGAGACAGAGTGAGAGATAGGGCGAGAGAGACAGCAAGAGAGACAGTCGGGGGCGCAGAGAGAGTGAGTAAGGCAGAGACAGAGGGGCCGAGAGGGATAGAAAGGGTGAGGAAGAGAGGGGGAAGACCGAGGAAGAGAGAGGGCGTGATCAAAAGAAGGAGGGAGAGAGACAGAGGAAGTGCAAGGGACAGAGAGAGAGCGAGCAAGATTGAGAGAGAGGAGTTAAGAGAGAGGGGATGCAAGTGACAGCGAGGGTCCTGAGAGAGAGGGTGTTGTGTGCGAGAGTGAGAGAGAGGGTTAGAGAGACAGAGATAGGAAGAGGTGAGAGTGAGATAAAAATGGTCATCAAGAGGGAGTGGGGACTCAAAGGGAAAGAGACAGGAGACCTCAGAGAGATAAGACAAGAGAGAGCAAGGGGGGGGGGGGGAAAGACAGAGAGAGGGTAAGAGAGGGTTTGAGAGGGGGAAAGAAGGGATGCGTATGATCGAGCGAGAGGGGGGTGAAAGAGGGAGAGGGTGAAGGTTAGTGATGTGACAGAGAGACAGAAAGAGTTTGGGGAATGAGAGAGGGATAGGATGAGGGAGAGTGAGAGTGGCAATGGGGTTGAGTGAGACAGAGCACACGAGACGAGAGTTAGGGGTGAGAGACAGAGTGAGACAAACCGACAGGGAGAGACTGAGAAACACAGAGCACGAGTGAGAGAGAAAGAACGCGAGAGAGAGAGGGGGAGAGAGAGAGAGGTTCAAGAGAGATGGAAAGAGGGGGCGGATTGCGAGAGAGTGTGAGGGAGCTGTGGAGAGAGCGCGAAAATGACAGAGGAAGAGAGAGAAAGTGAGAGAGAGGCCGAGAGCGCGAGTGGTCGAGAGAGAGGTGCAAGAGAGGGGAAGAGGTGCTGATATAAGCGAGCGAGTGTGAGAGAGCGAAAAAGAGAGTAAGCGAGCGCGAGAGATCGAGAGAAAGAGAGAGAGAGTGAAAGATAGAGGATCGACAGAGGGAGAGAGGTGCAACAGAGAGCGAGAGAGGATGCAGATATGAGGCAGAGTGTGTAAGAGTGCAGGAGAGAGATTGAGATCCAGAGAGGGAGAGAGAGAGAGACACACACACAGAGAGAGAGAGAGAGAGAGAGCGACATTGGGACGAGAGAGAGTAAGGGGTGGTTGAGAGATAGAGGGGTGGAGAGAGAGAGTGGAGAGCTAGAGAGGTATGCTGCGAGCGAGTGACAGATGGAGACGGCGAGAGAGAAACAGTGGATTAGAAAGTAACAGAGAGAGGTCAAGAGAGAGACAGAGGTGCAAGAGAGAGGGAGAGAGAGTGCAGTACGAGAGACCGAGTGTGAGAGATCAAGGACAAGGGAGGGGAGAGAGAGAGAACGAGAGCGAGAGGGGGGAGAGAGAGAGTTGGAGACAGAGAGAAGATTTAGAGAGAGGGATGGTGACAAACACAGAGCGAGCCAGATCGAGGCGGGGAGGTGCAAGAGAAAGGGGTGCACGAGAGAGGGATGGAGGGCCGAGAGAGACAGAGAGCGAGAAAGCGAGGAGGGAAGAAAGAGAGTGAGGGGGATGCAAAAGAGAGAGACGGGAGTGCGAGAGAGAGAGATGGGAAACAAAGAGTGAGAGACAGTGGGGGAAAGAGAGATGGTTGGAAAGAGAGTGCGAGCGAGGGAGAGAGGGACAACAAACAGAAGTGCAAGAGAGAGGGAAAGAGGCAGTCGATATGGGAGAGAGAGAGGGGGAGACCGAAAGAGATAGAGAGACAGAGCGAGAGAGAAGAGAGCGAGGTAGAGAGAGAGGTGAGAGCGAGAGAGGGAGAGAGGGCGCATGAGAGAGAGGGGCAGCAGAGAGGGCGCGTGAGAGAGGGACGGAGGGCCGAGGGAGACAGAGAGAGAGAAGGGTGGGGGGGGGGTAAGGGCGTGAGAGAAAGAGAGGAGAAAAAGGGAGAGAGACAGGAAGAATGGAAATGAAAGATAGAGAGGGATGGGTAAGACCGAGAGTGAGACAGGGATGTGATAGAGAGAGAGGCACGGTGGGGGTAGAGAGAAAGACGGTAGGGAGGAGAGAGAGAGAGAGAGGTCGAGTGAGAGACAAAGAGATGAGAGAGAGGGGCATGAGAGAGAGAGCGAGGTTACAGAGAGGGATGGAGAGTGAGGGAGAGGAGAACGAGAGAGAGAGAGGGCGAGAGAGAGAGGGCCGTGCGACAGGGAGGGAGTGCTGAGAGCGAAAGAGATCGTGAGGCAGGGAGAGAGAGAGAGAAGAGGAGAAAGGGTGTGTGAGAGAGAGAGGGGGGAAGGGAGCTAGAGAGAGAGAGAGAGAGAATGGGAATGATAGAGATAGAGATATGGGGAGAGCGAGAGAGAGAGAGACAGGAACTGGATAGAGAGAGAGACAGTGGGGGAGAGAGAGAGGGTGCGGAGGACAGAGAGAGGAGGCGAGAGAGTGAAGGACATCGGACAGCGACAGACAGACCGAGTGAGACGGGCAGAAAGAGAGAAAGAGAGAGACAGTGTGTGTATGTGTGTGTGTGTGTGTGTGTGTGTGAGAGAGAGAGAGAGAGAGAGAGACGCGAGGGAGGGCAAATGGGAGGGGGGTAGGATATAAATCGAGAGATAGAGACAGACAGAGAGAGACAGAGAGAGTTATAGAGAGACTGAGAGAGATAGTGCGAGGGAGAGGGTGTGAGAGAAAGAGCAAGAAAGAGATGGGGCGAAAGAGAGGTAAAGACGGGCCAGATACGAAAGAGAAAAATGTGTGAGAGAGAAAGGGAGGGGAGAGAGCGAGAGAGAGAGAGTCAGACAGAGAGGGGAGAGACGGGGAGAGGTGCAAGAGAGAGGGAAAGAGGGGGCCAACATGAAAGAGAGTGTGTGGGAGCGATAGAGATTGAGAGAAAGGGGGCAAGATTGAGAGAGAGAGAGAAAGAGTGGTAAGAGAGAGTGAGAGGTGCCAGAGAGAGGGAGAGAGGGCACGGATACAAGAGAGGGAGAGAGCAAGAGAGAGCGGGATCAACAGAGGGAGAGAGAGATATTGAGAGCGAGAGAGAGGCGAGGGAGAGAGAGAGGCGAGAGAGAGTGAGAGAGAGGGGAGAGATAGAGGGAGAGAGAGCGAATGATAGAGAGAGAAAGGTGGAGTGAGAGAGAGGGGGAAAACAAGAGAGAGTGAGCGAGAGCCAGGGGCATGAGATAGAGGTGCAAGAGACAGGGCACAGATACGAAACAGCGTGTGAGAGACCAAAAGAGTGTGAGAGCGCGAGAGGGAAAGCGCGATCGAGAGAGAAGCCAGACAGAGCGAGAGAGGGGGGAGAGAGAGAAAGAGAGAGGAGGAGAGAAATGGGGATCGAGAGAGGGCTGGAGAGAGATAGAGGAGATCGAGAGACACAGAGGTGCATAAGAGATAGTGAGAGAGGGCGGATTTGAGAGAGTGAGTGTGAGAGAGCGAGACAGAGAGAGTGAGTGGCCGGAGTGAGTGACAAGGGAGAGTGAGAGAGAGGGGGAAATGGGGCGTGTGGAGAGAGAGAGGGGCGCGTGAGAGAGAGTGGGGGACAGAGAGGGCGACAGATACGTGGTAGGAAGAGTGGGAGAAAGGGTGGTGTGAGAGAGAGAACTAAGAGAGAGAGAATGGACCTAGATGTCAACAATGGTGGGAAGAGACAGAGAGGGCTGAGAGAGGGCGATAGGGTGAAGGGTGCGGCAGGACAAACGGGTGCGTGAGCTAGAGAGACGCTGAGAGAGAGCGACAAGGCAAGAATGAATGAGGGAGAAAGGTGGCGAGAGAGAGACAGCGAGAGGGAAAGCGAGAGAGAGGGAAAGTTGCAATAGATAGGAACTGAAGTGGCAGACATGGGAGAGAGAGTGTGAGAGAGCGAGAGAGTGAGCAACTGACCGAGAGACCGAAAGAGAGAGCGACCGAGTGAGAGCGAGAGAGTGCAAGCGGAAGAGAGATAGCGAGGGGGGCCGACAGTGAGAGACGAGAGAGAGAGACGGGGAGGTTGGAGAGAGAGGGATAGAGAGAGATGCGTATAAAAAGAGACCGTGAGATCGAGAGAGAGTGGGAGCGAGAGAGAGGTTGAGCGAAAGGAAGAGGGAGTGGGAGAGAGAGGAGTCAGAGAGAGAGAGAGCGAGACAGAGAGTCCGGGAGATAGAGAGAGTGAGAGAGAGGGAGGGAAAGAGTGCGAGGAAGCATGAGAGAGAGAGGGCAGAGAGGAGGGCATAGAAAGACAAAGGGGAGAACGAGACAGAGCGAGAAAGAGAGAGGTGAGCGAGAGAGGGAGGTGGGTGGGAGAGAGAGATGGAGAGAGAGAGAGAGAGAGAGTGGAGGCGAGAGAGGGCGACAAACGGGAGGAGAGAGAGGTAGGAGAAAGAGTGTTGGAGACAGAGATAGGAGAGCTAGACAGGGAGACAGAGACAGAGAGGGTTACCCAGGGCGACAAGGAGAGGGATGAGAGAGGAAGAAAGTGTGCGACAGCAAGTGCGAGAGTGAGGGGTTGAGCGAAATCGCATAAAGGAGAGAGAGAGTGAATGAGAGAGAGAGCAAGAGAGAGAGGAGAATAGAGCGAGACAGAAAGAGAGGGATCGAGAGAGAGGGGTAATAGAGAGAGAATGAGAAAGAGAGAGAGCGAGAAAGAGCATGGCGAGAGAGAGCGAGAGAGGGGGACAGAGAGAGCGAGGGTAGAGAGCGAGAGAGAGAGAGAGAGAGAGGGAGAACAAGCGGGACACAGAGGGATGAGAGAGACAGAGGAGCCGAGGGAGGTAGCGAGGGCCGAGAGAGCCAGAGAGAGTGAGACACAGAGAGAGAGATGGAGAGAGAAACAAAGAGAGGGGTTAAGAGAGGGAGACAGTGCGGAGAGGTAGAGAGAGACAGTTAGAGAGGGGAGAAAGGGGATGTGTGTGAGGGGGGTCAGAGTGAGAGAAAGAGGGATGAGCGAGAGATGGGCATGTGAGTGAGAGACAGGGGAATGCGAGAGCGAGGTGTGCGAGAGAAAGAGGAGGTGAGAGAGGGAGGGAGGGCTGAGAGAGAGAGAGAGACATGCACCTAAATACAGACAGAGAGAGAGACAGAGAGACAGAGAGCACGAGCAAGAGAGAAAGCGAGATAGATAGTGAGAGAGCGAGAGGGACAGCAAGGGAGAGTCAGAGAGGGGGCAGATGCGAGAGAGAGTGTGAGAGAGTGTGAGACAGAGAGGAAGAGAGAGAGGTGCAAGAGAGAGAGAGAGGGAAAGTGGAGGCGGATACAAGACAGCGCGAGAGTAAGATTGAGAGAGGGAGGTCAGAGCGAGAGAGAGAGGCGAGAGAGAGACGTGAAAGAGAGAGAGAGAGAGGGCGCGGATATGAGAGAGAGAGTGAGGGGACAGAGAGAGAGATGACGGGAGAGAGAGTGAGAGAAAGAATCAGACAGGCAGAGGTGCTGTGAGGGGGAGAAGTGGGTGCAAGAGAGAGGTGGAGGCTGCGGGTGAGAGCGGGTGAGCAAAAGATGGAGAGAGAGAGAGACATAAGATGAGCAGGAGCGAGAGAGACCACGCGATCGAGAGAGAGGGTGGGTAAGCGAGAGAGGGTGTAAGTGAGGGTGAGGGACCTGAAAGAGAAGGTGGTGTGGGCGAGAGTGAGAGAGGGTCAGAGATTGCGAAGGGGCAGAGAGAGAGTGTGAGGGTGAGAGAGCGAACGGGTAAGAGAAGGAGAGACAGAGAAAGACAGAGAGACAAGAGAGAGATGAGACAGTGAGCAAGAGAGGGGGGGGGACATGAGGGAGAGGGACAGGGGACCTCAGAGAGACAGAGGGCAAGAGAAACTGAGAGAGAGAGAGAGGGCGAGAGAGAGCAAGGAAGCGAAAGAGGGAGGGCGAGAGACAGAGAGAGAGGGGAAGGAGGGAGAGGGCGAGATACCGAGGAAGCGACAGAGGGAGAGAGAAGGAGAGAGACAGATACAGAGAGAAAGAAAAAGATGTGGAGAGTGAGAGAGCGAGAGGGAGGGGCTGGCAGAAATAGGGGGCGAGCGTGAGAGGGAATAAGGGAGAGGGAAAGCGAGAAAGAGAGACAGAGGGAAACAGAGAGGGAATGGGCGAGAGAATGTGGGCGAGGGGGCCGAGCGAGACAGAGCAGGAATGAAAGAGAACACGCGAGAGAGAGGGGTTGAGCGAGAGAGACGTGGGGGACAGTGAGAGAAAGAGAGAGGAGGCGAGCGAGAGGGGTCATGCGAGAGAGAGACAGAGTTTGCGAGCCAGATAGAGACAGTGGAAGCAAGTGAGAGAGAGGGAGTGTGGCGAGAGAGAGAAAGAGTGGGCATTAGAGAGCAAGAGAGAGAAAGCTGTGTTAGCAAGTGAGGGCGAGAAAGAGAGAGAGAGAGGGCGAGAGGGGGAGAGATGTGGTAAGAGGGAGCACGAGTGAGAGCGAGCGGGTGGTGGTGATAGAGGGTGAGAGTGAGAATATGAGGGAGAGAGAGGGATTGAGATTAAAGGAGACAGAGGGACCAAGAGAGAGAAACAACGAGAGAGAGGTGGGGTGACAGAGAGTGATAGACAGAGAGGTGTTGAGCGAGTGAGAGATAGAGAGAGAGAGAGACCATGCGAGGCTGAAAAATGGGGGCGAGAGAGAGAGAGCAAGAGAGAGAGTGAGGTGAATAGAGAGAGAGAAAACGGTGAGAGAGAGAGAGAGGGTGCGAGCGAAAGAAGGAGAGAGAGAGACAGGAAGAGCATGATATTGAGAGCGCGGGAGCGAGATGGAGTGAGCTAGAGCAGGTAAGAGACAGAGGCTGCAAGAGAGAGCAAGAGGCCTGAGCGAGAGAGGGTGGTGTGGGCAAGAGAAAGAGCGAGAGAGAGAGATGAAGAGGGCGACAAGAATGAGCGAGAGGAACGAGAGTGAGATAGAGATGGCAAGCAAGAAATTTAGACAGAGAGAGAGAAAGTGGGCTACGTTAGGGAGTTAGACAGGAGGCCTCAGAAAAAGAGCGGGCAAGAGAGGGCGCGACGTGGCGAGGGAGAGAGAGAGGGCGAGAGAGTGAGGAATAGGGAGGGGAGAGAGACAGAATATAGCGAGAGAAAGAGGGCGGGACTGTAAGAGAGAGAGGAGTCCGAGAAAGACAGAGAGAGGGGATTCGAGGGGTGGGGGAGAGAAAGTGTGGGGGGGGAGAGAGAGGGAGGAGAGAGCGAGAGGGCGATGAGAAAGAGAGCGAGAGAGCAGCGAGAGGAGGCGTGCGTGAGAGAGCGAGAGGGAGGTGGTGACAGAGAGTGGGTGAGGGTAGGAAATGTAAGGGAGAGACGGGTAGAGACAGAGGGAGACACGGAGAGTGAGAACGAGAGAGAGATGGAGTGTGCGAGAGTGAGAGATGGAGAGGGGGTGAGTGAGAGATAGCGTGAGATCACGCGAGGCTGAGAGGTAGGGGTGAAAGAGAGAGCAAGAGAGAGAGTGAGGGGGACAGAGAAAGTGTTGGCGAGAGACAGTGAGTGGAGACGAGGTAGTGTGTGAGAGAGATCGAGCAAGCGAGAGAGGGCGGGAGGGGGAGAGGCAGAGAGAGAAAGCGGGCCAGAGAGAGGTGGGTAAGAGAGACGGGGTCCGAGAGAAAGGGTCTGATAGAGAAGGGATCTGAGACAGAGAGAGAGACGGCAAGAGAGATACTGGGAGTGAGCGAAAGAGGGAGAGGGTGACAGAGGAAAAGCAAGAGAGAGCAAGGGGCATAAGATAGAGAGTGGGTAGTGTGGGTGAGAGCAAGAGAGAGAGAGAGAGAGCGAGAGCAAGCGAGGGGGAAGTGAGAGAGAGGTGCAGAGATAGAGAGGGTGAGAGAGAAAGAGGAACAGAGACAGAGTTGGAGAGACAGAAAGAAAGAGGGAGTGAAAGTGAGGGCGAGAGAGAGTGAGGATATAAGAGAAAGTGAAAGACAAAGGGAGAGAGAGACGGCGAGAGATAATTCTAAGAGAGGGGGGTAAGAGAGAAAGGGATGAGAGAGAAAGAAAGGGGAAAGAGTGAGAGACAGGGATGGTCAGAGAGAAAGAGTGAGAGAGAGAGAGGAACGAGACAGCGATGGTGTGAGAGAGAGTGAGAGAGGCCAAGCGGGTAAGCATGAGAGAGAGAGAGAGAGAAAGAGCGAGATACAGGGGTAGAGAGAGCAAGAGAGACAGTGAGAGTGACAAAGAGAGAGGGAGAAGGCGAGAGAGACAGAGAGGGGATGATCGAAAGAGGGAGAAAGAAACAGAGGAAGAGAAAGAGAGCGGGAAAGCAAAAGTGAGAGACGGCGAGAGAGAGGGGATAAGAGAGAGAGAGTGCAAGAGAGAGTGAGGGGCTAAGAGAGCGAGGATGTTATGGGCGAGAGAAAGAAAGAGTGAGGGCGAGAGCAAGTGAGCGAGAGAACAGTAGAAAGAGGGACTGAGAGCGAGGACAGACAGAGAGATAGCGAGAGGGAGATCGAGAACGTGAGAGAGAGCGAGGAAGTGATAAGGGGTAGAGACAGAGAGAGAGAAAGAGAGAGGGGGCGAGAGAAAGGCGGTAAGGGGGAGAATGGGGCCAAAGAGAGAGGAGTCTGAGAGAATGAGAGAGAGTCTGAGAGCGCGGGAGAGATAGAAAGAGTGAGATGGGGCGAGAGTGAGAGAGCAAGAGTTGGGGGCCACAGACAGTGCGGGAAACGAGAGAGAGGGAGTAAGGTCCAGGGAGAGAGAGGGAGAGACAGGGGGAGACAGAGAGAGCGACAGAGGAAGAGAGCGGGGATGAGAGATAGCATCAGAAAGAGGGTGCATGCGATAAAAAGAGAGAGCAGTTGAAGGAGAGGGATAGAGAGGGGGTAAGCAAGAGAGAGAGAGAGAGAGTTGGCAAGTCAGAGAGAGAGAGGGAACGAACGAGAGAGAGGATATGTGGCAAGAAAGAGGGAGAAATGTGGTGAGTGAAGAGAGAGTTGGCGCGAGAGCGCAAGGGACGTTAAGGTGTGAAAAAGACAGGAAGAGAGAGACAGAGGAAGAGCAAGCGAGAGCAAAGGTTGAAGAGCGAGGGGGGAGAGCATTTATAGAGAGAGTGCAAGAGAGAGTGAGGGGGTCTGAGAGAGCGGATTGTATGGGCAAGAGAAAGAGTGAGAGAGATTGAGAGCGAGAGAGAGCAGACGGCATGGGCAAGAGAAAGAGAGGCAGAGATTGAGAGCGAGAGACAGAGGCGGCACAGTGAGGGGGCATGAGAGATAATGAGCTAGGAGACGAGAGAGAGAGATAGAGAATGTAAGAGAGAGACGTGATGACGGAGAGAGATGTGTGAAAGAGCGAGGAAGTGAGAGAGCGAGTTTGATGGAGAGAGATAGTGAGGGGACGAGACAGAGAGAGGGTGAGACAGAAAGAAATGGGCAACAGTGAGGGGGGTCCGAGAGAGAGAGAGACAGAGAAAGAGACAGAGACAGAGAAGGATGGAGAGAGGGGAGAGAGAGGGTGTGAGAATGAGACAATGAGTAAGGGGGAGGGCGTGACGGAGGGATGAAGGGAGACAGAAAGAGAGCAAGAGAGAGAGTGGGTGAGAGAGAGAATGGGCAAGTGGGAGTGTTGCGGTAAGCGAGACAGAGCGCGAATGAGAGAATGCTAGAGAGAGGGGTAGAGTGAGAGCGACAGAGGGGTCGTGCGAGTCAAAGAGAAAGTTGGTGAGTGAGTGAGAGAGAGAACAAGCGAGCAAGGGTGAATGTAGCGAGCGTGGGAGAGAAATACGGAGACAGCAAGCGTTACACAGATAGGGAGGATATTAGGGACTGAAGGAGATACGGAGACAGCGAGTGTTACACAGATAGGGAGGAGAGAATCGACTGAAGGACACACGGAGGCAGGGAATGTTACACAGATAGGGAGGGAAGTAATGGCTGAAGGAGTTACCGAGACAGTGGGCCCTACACAGATAGAGAGGATAGTGGGTACTGAAGGATATATGGAGAGTGGGAGTGTTACACAAATAGGGAGGATAGTAGGAACTGAAGGAGATACAGAGACGGGGACGTTACACCAAAACATAGGAAAGAGGACCAGGTATAGGCCATTCAGCCCCCACCAACCTGCCCACTGTTCAATGTGATCACGGCTGACCATCTAACTAAGTGCCCTGTTCCTGATTTCACCCTATACAGAGACTGACCTAACTGGTGGAGGTTACAGAGATAAGGAGGACTGGAGTGACTGGGTGAGTTTTCAGAGACAGGAAGGGACAGAGTGACTGGAGTTACATAGATCGCATGGTCTAGGGACTGTGATTGCGATGGAAGAGTTAGGGAGGGTCATTCAGCCTGGAGAAGATTATGGAGATATGCAGGATTTTGGAGGCTCAAGGAAGTGATTGAAATGGAAGATACATGCATTTTGGAGTTGGTGAAGGTTATTATAATAGGGAGGATTATAGAAGGTGGTGTTGATTATAGAAATATATATTGTCATCGCTTCTGAAGGAGAAAATGGATAAATGTTTCTAATCACTCTCGGAGTTTGCATGCACGAAGGGATTAGGAAGAGAAAGAATTTACTGAGAGATGGACTGGGTTGTAGAGAAACAAGAAGTTTATTGTAATCATGAGATTGTAGAGAAGTAATGACGTGACAGGAGAACAGTCGGGACAGGATGGTTTATAGTGATAAGGATGAGCTCAAAGAGGTTACTGCGATAGTGAGGTTTGTAGTGATCGTTTACACGATTGGATGACGTTAGTAATACAGAGGGGAGTAAACACTGGATGGTTCTTCAGACAGAAGGAGTTTACAGAAAGAAAGATGTGTATGGACTGGGCTTGGATACAGCAACAAAAGAGGATGTTTCAGGTACATGGATGCTTTTAGTGGCTTCAGGAGGTTGCACAGAGATAGGAAGGTGATGGGAGGTGGTAGCATTAAGGAATATTTTAGTTACGGGAGATAGAGGACGATAGAGGAGATTACACGCATGGTTGCGGTTGCAGACATGGGAAGGTTATTATAATGACTGGAGGAGGAGACTGCAGAGTTTAGACATATTATTCAGATTGGAGTAGTTTACAGAGATAGGGAGAGTAGTCAGCAATGGAGTAGGTTTCAAATATCCAGTGGGGTTGTAGACAAGGAAGGAGGTTATAAAGACAGGAACTGTTGTTAGATTTAGAAGCATTCAAGGCGCTAGAGCAGATAAGGTGGACCGAATCGTCTTTTTCCTTCCTCTATGACTCTATGATTTGACAGCAGAGAGTGTTGGAGAGGAAATAGAGAACAGGAAGATCCTAGGCAGCATTCCCAACCTCTCGAAGGAGGCCTGCTTTCCCCTCGGTTGTCATAATGCTCACGTAGACACCACAGGTCTGGATTCATAACTGTGACACTCACTGCACTCTCTCAGGAAGATTCGGTATAGACAAGTCGAAAATAATCCTCTCACAAAAGGGTGGAGATTGAGTCGGGGAGCTTCATGCTCTATATCCACCCTCCAGCACTGCAACTATGTGATGGCTTATGGGCTGAGGTTTCCCGTCCTTTAAAAGGTATTTGCTCTGGTCACTGCGAGTGATCTTACCTCGCTGCAGGATTTACTGAAGGCTCCATATCCCCCTGCCCTCTGGCTGACCAAATGTATTCAATGAGGTGATGGACGAGACAAACAGTAGCTGGTAGGTTTATTGAGTCAGGAACTTCCTTGGTATTGACAGGAGACAGAGAAATAGACAGAATTGGAAATCAGACGGATGCAGCGGGGGTTACACAGGGAGAATGACACTTTTTTCCACACAAAACTGGAAATTCCCAGATTTCATCCCTGGCCTTTTTTTCCTTATCTCTCTGAAGTGGAGAATTCTGTTGGCTTGGTATCTGGAGTAGCTGCAAGAGCGATAGGAGCTGACAGAGGTAGCAATTAGACCCACACAGTGAGGGATCCACATGGAGAGACATTGGGTGAGATCATGAGAGTGAAGGAAGGAATCAGTATTAAACCAACGTCAGCAAGAAGGGGTTTCATTCTTGGTGCACTGGGATTAGTACTCAGGGATGAGGGAGCAATCAGTGGGACAAGCGATAGCCTGGTGTTACTCTCACTAGACTGTTCATACGGAATTTAGTGCTGATATCAGGGTTATCCATCTGAATGTGCAATATTCTTTCAGGAAGGAAATCTGTGAAAGGCAGAAGGTCTGGCCTACATATGACTCCAGACGCAGAGCAATGGGGTTGACTCTCAACTGCACTCTCAGATGGCAGAGCAAGGCACTCAGCTCAAGGGAAGCTGGAGGCGGGCATGAAATGCTGGCCAGAGTAGAAGTCTGATGCTGGAAAAGTACAGCACGTCAGGCAGTAACCGAGGAGCATAAGATTGCCTTTCTGGCATAAGCCTTTCTTTAGGAATCCTGATGAAGAGCTTATGCATGAAGCATCCATTCTCCAGCTCCTCGGATGCTGGCTGACCTTCTTCAGCAGCACACTCTCAACTCTGATCGCCAGCATCTGCAGTCCTCACTCTCTCCCAATCACGCTGCTCAAGCAGAGACACCCACATCGCACAAGCGAATTAAAAATAAATGCTGGGATCAGTGTCCTGGCCAATCATGTCGGTGGGTTCATGGGCAGGTCTTTAAGCTGACGGTGAGGATGCAGGGACAGGATTCAACGACAAAAGGTGATGCATTGGGACAGCACGGGAATGTGGCCGAAGACAAGCAAAAATGAACAAGAATGGACAGAGTTTCACTGAAACTGTACATCAGAGAATTGGGCTGTGACAGGATATTGTGGGAAAACGTAAATTATAATGTTCGTTTTTGGAGTGGACAAAGTATCTGGAATAAGGTAGATAGACTTGTGGCACAGAGATAAATGAGATTTAGTCAGCAGAGAGACGTGGTTACAGGGTGAACAAAAGGTGGAACATATATATATATTCAGTTGTCCACATCGCTGAGGGGTCTCAGGCAAAATGGGAGTGTAGGATGGGTTACCGTGACAGTAATGGGGCACAACAGCATTACAGAGAAAGCATTTTGCCTCCGATTATGCAGCTGAATCAGCCTGAATACAGATTCTGTGTAACACACGTCAAAAACACAAGCAGAGAACAGTTTTTGTACGCTGGCTTACATCATTTCATTACCAGCATTGCATTAATCATTAATTGTTTGGAATTTGTAATAACTGCACTGCAATACGTTTGGAAGACTTCAACCTTTAATTAACTGGGACAGTCACGCTGGCAAGAGTGCTAATATCCGAACTGCTCCTCGAATATTCTTCTCAGTGTTTCTTTGAATAAACATATTGTGCAAATGGCCAGGTTCGTGACTACCTCAGAATGACCATTGGGTGATGAAGCTGAGTGAAGCAGTAATGTCACACTGAGATATCCTCGGTGAAATTTTAATATGGCGGAAGTCAATGAGATGATGAATTTTTAAGTGACTATAAAGTGCACCGGACAATCACAAACAAAGACAGTTACATGTATTGGAGAGGAGAACTGACCAGGTTAAACATAGTAAACAAGCTGAAATGTATGACTGTAAATGAGCAGTGGAAAATATTTGGAGTCATAGACTCATAGAGACGTAACGCACAGAAAAAGAGCCTTCGCTGTGACTCCTCCATGCTGCCAGATATCCGAACGTAATCTCAGCCCATTTGCCAGCACTTGGTGTGTATCCCTCTAAACTCTTCTTATTCATATACCCATGCAAATATTTCTGAAATGCTGTAATTGTAACAGCCTCCACCATTTCCTCTGACAGCTCATTCCAAACAAGCACCACCCTATGCGTGAAAAAGTTGCCCTTTAGGTCCCTTTTATGTTTGTTTCCCCTTTCACTCTTAACTAATACTCACTAATTCGGGACTCCCCGTCCCAGGGAAAATATCTTGTCTGTTTGTCCTATCCATGCCCCTCATGATTTTACAAAACTCCATAATGTCACTTAACAGCCTCTGACACTCCAGGGAAAACAAGCCCAGCCTATTCATCGTCTCCCTGTAGCTCAAATCCTCCAACTTTGACAACATCCTTGAAAATATTTTCTGAACCATTTGAAGTTTCACAACATCCTTCTTAGAGGAAGGAGATCAGAATTGCATGCAATTTTCCAAAAGGGGTCTAACCAATGACCTATACAGACGCAGTATGACCTCCCAACGACTGTACTCAACTTTCTGACCAATAAAGCAAGGAGTACAAAACGTCTTCTTCTCAATCCTATCTACCTGCGACTCTACTTTCAAGTAACTATGAACCTGCACTCCAAGGTCTATTTGTTTAGCAAACACTCCCTAGGACCTTATTATTAAGTGTATAAGTCCTGTTAAGATTTGCTTTTCCAAACCGCAGCACCTCACATTTATCTAAATTAAACTCCATCTGCCACTCCTCAGTTCATTGGCACATCTGATCAAGATCCCGTTGTAACCCGAGTTCACCTTCTTCACTGTCCACTTCACCTCCAATTTTCGTGTCATGTGCACACTTATTAACTGTACTTCCGACGTTCACATTCAAATCATTTAGATAAATAACGAAACGTAGTGGGTACAGCACCGATCCTTATGTCACTCCATTGGCCTGAGGCCTCCAGTCTGAAAAACAACCCTCTACCACCACCTTCCGTCTTTTACCTTTGAGCCAGTTCTATATCCAAATGGCGAGTTCTCCCTCTATTCCGTGTGATTTAACTAGATTAGATTAGACTACTTACAGTGTGAAAACAGGCCCTTCAGCCCAACTAGTCCACACCAACCCTCCGAAGAGCAATCAACACACACCCATTCCCTTACATTTAACCCTCACCTAATACTACGGGCAATTTAGCTTGGCCAATTCACCCAACTTTTGGACTGTAGGAGGAAACCGGAGCACCCGGACGAAGCCCACGCCGACACGGGGAGAATGTGCAAACTCCACACAGACAGTTGCCTGAGACAGAAAATGCACCCGGGTCTCTGGCGTTGTGAGGCAGCAGTACTCACCACTGTGCCACTGGGCCGCCTGTAACCTTGCTAACCAGTCCCCCATGGGGAACCTTGTTGACTGCCTTACTGAAGTCCTTATTGATCAGGTCCACTGCTCTGCACTCAACGTTAGCCAACCTCCAGTCTTTTGACAACTCACCTGTGACTATCAATGGTACATACATCTCAGCAAGGAACCCAGCAATCTCTTCACAAGCTTCCTATAGCTTTCTAATATACACCTGATCAGGTAAGGAATTTAATCATCTTTTTGGGTTTTAAGACATCCAGTCCCACTTCCTCTTTGATATGGACATTTTTGAAGTTGTCACCATCGATATGCTCACATTCTACATCTTCCACGTCCTTCTCCATAGTAAACACTGTTGCAAAATATTCGTTTAAGATCTCTCCCAGTTCATTCTTTTCCACACAGAGGCTGCCTTGCTCATCTTTTGTGGACTCTATTGTTAGCCTTTTGTCCATAATGTGTTTGTAAAAACCCTTTGGATTATCCCTAACCCTATTTACCAAAGCTACCACATGGCCCTTTTTTACCCCCCTGATTTTCCTCTTAAGTTTATTCCTAATGCCTTTCCACTCTAAGGGTTCACTCGATTGCTGCTGTCTGTACCTGACATTCCTTCCTTCTTTTTATTAACCAAACTCTGAGTTTCTCTCGTCATCCAGCATTCCCTACATCTACCAGCCTTTCCTTTCACCCTAACCATAATACTGTATACTGTCTCTGGACAGCCATTATCCAATTTTTGAAGGCATCCCATTTAACGATGACAAAGGTTTCATTCTCTCAAAATAGAAACTACTCAATTTCTGCATCTCGTGAAACTGCCTCTTAAAAACAATGAACATTCCAGATGATGGTTTTGATGTGGTGGGCTCTGGTCAGTCAGGTGAGCGGCACGGTGGCACAGTGGTTAGCACTGCTGCCTCACAGCGCCTGAGACCCGGGTTCAATTCCCAACTCAGACGACTGACTGTGTGGAGTTTGCACGTTCTCCCCGTGTCTGCGTGGGTTTCCTTCGGGTGCTCCGGTTTCCTCCCACAGTCCAAAGATGTGCGGGTCAGGTGAATTGGCCATGCAAAATTACCCGTAGTGTTACATAAAGGTTAAGTATAGGGGTATGGGTGGGTTGCGCGTCAGAGGGTCGGTGTGGACGTGTTGGGCGGAAGGGCCTGTTTCCACACTGTAAGTAATGTAATCAAGGTAGATCTGGAGGTTATCACATGCACAGAGAGTGCTTTCTACCACAGCAGGACCGGGTCAGTTTCAGGCACAAACAGAATGGGCAAATAGATTCACATCTGAACTCACATCTCCCAGCATGGGAATCTGAAGCTGTGCTCGCCCATTCTGACAAACATCTGCAAAACATCAAGATCGGCCCACTCTTCCGATGTTGAAAAATCCATTATTCAAATTATGAGGGATGGATCTGTTTATAGGGACAAGACTTTTGGTAGGATGGGGCGGTTTACACAGGCAGGAGTGTTTTAATTGAAACGAGCTAAAGAGATAAAGTGTATTCTATAGACTAAAAGAACAAATAGATATATGGAGTATAGTCATGCCTCTGACCATGTCCCTTCAGATATTTGCACCATCCTCCAGGTTCTCCAGCCCTTCCTACCTCTAAAACATGGCCCGGGCCCTACAACTCTTCCTTACTCTGCAATGGTAGCAAGAAAGGCATTGGAGGATGGTGGGGCTTACAGAGATAGGAAAGAATATGAGGAGGGGAGGGTTTTGCAGGCATTAGGTATATTGCTAAGGAGGATTCTAGGCACTTGAAAAGGTTGCACAGTTTATTAGTGTTGTAGGACTTGAGAAAGTTTCCAAGATCCGGAGCGTTTAAATTTGAAGGATTCAGTAGAACAACAGAATCTTGGGGTCCACGTCCATACATCACTCAAAGTTGCCATGCAAATTGATAGGTTTGTGAAGAAGGAGCATGGTGTGTTGCCTTTCAGTAGCAGGGAGGTTGCGTTTAAGAGCCGTGAGGTTATGCTGCAGCTCTATCGAGCCCTGGTCCGACCATACTTGGAATATTGTGTTCAGTTCAGGTGACCTCCCTCCAGGAAAGGATGTGCAACCTTGAGAGAGGATGCAAAGTATACTTATCAGGATGCCAGCTGGACTGGTGGGCAGGTCTTATGAAGAAAGGTTGAGGAACTAGGGCTTTTCTCATTGGAATGAAAAAGGATGAGAGGTGACGTGATAGAGGTGTACGAGATGAAGGGAGGCATAGATAGAGTGGATAGCCAGAGACTGAACGCCATTTTAACAATGGTAAAACGAGGAGGCATAATTTGAAGCCGATTGGAGGAAGGTTCAGGGAGAAGTCAGAGGTAGGTTCTTTAGACAGAACGTGATCCCTGGGTGGAATACATTGCCAGCAGTGTCCAGCAGCTTCAGATACATGAGAGACATTTGACTAACTCCTGGATAGGCACATGAATGAAAGTAAAGTGTAGGGTATGTTGGTTAGTCGGATCAAAGATCGGCACAAAATCAAAGGCCAGAGGGCCTGTACTCTTCTATGATTGAAATCGGGAGTGTTACATTGGCAGAAAGAGGATTTGGGAAGCTGGAGAGGATGGGGCCTGAATGAAGAGACCCAAAAAACAACGGTTGCTCGTCGTATCGGAGGTAACTGAGACAGTAATGGTCTGATCTAGAGCAGATGCCCGAGACTAGAAAGATTGTGGGGACTGGAGGTGGTTTCACAGGGAGGGGGAACCATGGAGCCATAGGGCTTAACAGAATTATGGAGATCTATAGGGCGAGCAGGAGTTCATGGAGATGGGGAGGTTGTGGGGAGGGATGGATCTGTTTATAGGGACAAGACTTTTGGTAGGATGGGGCGGTTTACACAGGCAGGAGTATTTTAATTGAAACGAGCAGATTACAGAGATAAAGTGTATTCTATAGACTAAAAGAATAAATAGATATATGGAGTATAGTCATGGCTGAAGATGTTTTTAGATATATGAAGGCTTAGGTGATGAGGGTGTTTAGAGTTTGTGGTTATGGAATCGGAAAGATTTTCTGGGAGATAAGGACAGTAATTGTGGTTCGAGACAGCTTCACAGATAAGGGAGGATTAGTGACCGCCTACAGTTTGTTCAAATTGGGAAGGGAGGTAAGACAGGTTGCCATTTACAAAGATAGCATATGAAGAGCTGAAGAGGGTTTTGCAGATGAGTAGGTGGATGGAGAGACGAGAGGAGCTTGCATTGACTAGGTGTGTGTTCGTCACAGAAAGATGTCACATAGATTGTGAGTCTTTTCGGAACTGGATGGTGAGAGTCACTGGGACCTGAGAGGATTGCAGTGTCTCCACAGATTGATCATGTCGTTCAAACTGGAAGAAGATACTAACAGCTTAAACTCAATGCATGCCCTCTTCCTCTTCCTGAACAGAGCCTCAATATCCCTCATCAACCAAAGATCCTAAACATGCCAACTTTTCCCAATATAGTTAACGACACTCTTCTTCTTTCTAACTTCTAACAATGTGAGCTCATTTGATGAACTCTTAAGAGTATCCTCTCTAAGAACTGTTGTTGTGCCCTCCATTATCAAAAGGACAACCCCCCCCTTCTCACTTCTTTGTTCTTCTGTTAGCCAGTAGCTTCTGTATCATGGAACACGATAGCCATGTTGCTGTTATGGCTATAATATCCAAGTATTCAGAGTCAATTCATACTCTGAGCTTGTCTGTATCACCAGTCCGACTTCATGTGTTGAAATGAATGCCCTTTGAGCCGGAAGTCATTTTCCTCCCTTTCCTGTGCTCCTGGATATCCTGAATAGTAAATTTGCTCTCGACGTCTGATATGTTTTCCCCTGACTGTTGGCCCCACTCTTATTCAGAATCCAAACCCTCTGCGAAACTAGTTGAAAACTTCCCGGGTAACACTAGTAAGCCTCCTCCCAGGGATGTTGATGCCCCTCTGGTTCAAGTGCAAACCATCCCCCTTGTAAAGTTCGCCTCTACAACAGAAGAGATCCCAATGAACCAAAAACTGAAATCCCAGCCCCCTACACCAGCGCCTCTTCCACACATCCATCTGGCCTATCTTTCTATGCCTATATTCACTGGCGAGTGGCACATGGAGTTATCTGGAGATCACGATCCTCGAGGTGCTGTTTATTGACTTCTTACCTAATGAACGATACTCATTTCACAGGATGTGATTACTTTGTCTTCATCTGTCTTGTGGACTCAGAGACATTCTTGACCCGGGTTCCCGGGAGGCAGCACATCATCTTCTGAAGCCACGCACTCTCCTGTCTGTTCCCCTCACAACTAAGTCTCCTATCAGTATTGCAATCAGAACAGAGGATCTGGTAAACAGACTGGGAGGAACTACCTGCAGTTTGGTCTATATGAGGAAAGTGGGAGTATTTTAATGTGATACAGTGAGAACTCAGGGCCAGTGTGTTCCTGGAAGAGTGAATAGTAAAGACAGCATGTCCAGTGAATACTGATCAAGTGATATCGTGAGTTTGATTTTAAAACAGTGCAATAAAATCAAGTGAAGCCGCCCTTCATAAGTATGGAGAGCGAAACGGGATTGAAGAAAATGTAGGGAAAGCAAATGAAATATATTTGGCAGATACGACTGAGGAAACTCCACAAGGCATTTTATAAGTATATTTACGTAAAAGGATTCCCAGCTAAAGAATGAAGTCTGTTAAAAACCAAAGGTACAATCTGTGCAAGGAGCCAGAGGAAGTAGGTGGGGTCTTCATAAATACTTCCCATCTATATTCACACAGGAGAAAGACATTTACGCCGGGAATTTCAGTCGGGATGGTCAGGTTCAAGTACTTGAGAATGACTGGAAGATAACTAATATGGTTCCATTGTTCAAGAAGGGCAGCAGGGATAGGCCAGATAATTATCGAGCATACAGTCTGACAGCACTGGGAGGGAAATTATTGGGAACAATTCTGTGGGACAGTTTGAATCAATAATTGAAAAGGCATGGATCGATTATGAATAGTCATCACGGATTTGGTAGAGGAAGATCCTGTCTGATGAATTCAGCTGAGTTTTCGTTGAAATTTTGATTGGAAATATTGATGCGAGCAGTGCAGATGATGTGGATTCCATGGAGTTCTATAAGGCCTTTGACATGGTGCCACATGAAAAGCTCGTCCAAAAGAAAGAGCACAAGGGATCCAAGGCAAGTTGGCAAATTGGATCCAAAATTGGTAGAGTGTTGGTGTTGTGATTAAAATACTTTCACCACCGGGTGTACCACAGGGATTTGTGCAGGAATCATTGTCGGTTATTATGTACATTAATAACTTGGATGTGAAAGCTGATGGTTTCATTAACAGTTTGCAGATGGCATGAAAGATTAGGGTGTTGTCCACAGTGAGGGGGCTGGTCTCAGGTTATAGTCTGAAGGTTGAGACTGGGGAAGAATTTCAAGAGAGTCATTTCAATCGACAAGACTGGCGGGACCACAGCAGGCAATGAGGGTAAACTAATGAAATAAGCTGCATTCACTTTGATGTAAAAGGCCTGACAGCCATGGCAGATGAACGCATGGCATGGATGGGAACATGGGTTTGGAAATCACAGGAATAATAGAAACGGCTGGGGGAGGAACAGGACAGGCAAATCAATGTTCTAGGGACAGATGCCACAGGAAATATGGAAGGGGCGTCAAAAGAGGAGCGGGAGTGGAGCTTTTGATCAGTGAAAACATCACAACGGCGCTTAGAGAGGATATTCCTGGGGATCACCCAATGAAACAATATTAGTGGAAATCAGAAATCAACATCAGGAGTTCAGAGTTATCAATCCAGGCCTGTGCTGACTTAGTGAGCATCACTACAACAGAGGCGAAAGCAGGCTTCCTACGAGAGTGTGGGAATGCTGCCTAGGATCCTTCTGTTCTCTGTTCACCCTGCAGCACTGTCTCAGTAGCATGTCTCGTGGATCAGTGTCTTCAATAATTTGCAACTCCTACTTGAGTTCCTGTCCCTGTAACCTCCTCCCTTCTCTATAGACCCTTCACATACTTGAAATTTACTTTCTTCCAGACTACCATCTCTATATCTGTAACTTCCTTCAGTGTCTACAACATGCCTTATCTCGGCAGTCTCCTCCACCAATGACAGAGTCATGCAGCACGGAAACAGAACCTTCGCTCCAATGAGACCATGCTGACAACGGTTACTGAATGAGTCAAATTTGCATGCAATTGACACATATCCTTTCAAACATTCTCTTCCCATGTACTCATCCAAATGTCCTTTAATTGTACTTGTCTCTCCCACTTCTCCGATAGCTTATTCAATACATGCACCAACCCACCAGATTCTTCCCCTCACTGAGGGCGAATGATCAGTCCTCAACAAAGGTTGATCCTCCTCTGTCCACGCATCAATGAATTTAATACACATCATGACGTCGAATACTTATTCCGCCGCCTACAACTCCGAGCTTACTTTTGCAATCAGGACTCCCTCCCACCATCCTAGAACCCCTTCACTCGCCTGAAACGCACTCCATCCACCTGGACACCTCGCGTTGGCCTATTACCCGCCCTCGATCTTTTAATTTCCAACTGCCGCCAAGATATTATCAGCGTCAAACTGTCTACCACCATTTCCCACTCCAACCTCTCACCCTCACAACTCGCAGGCCTACACTCCCTCTGCTCCAATCCCAAACTCAATATCAAACCAGTAGATAAAGGGGGTGCAGTGGTAGTTTGGGACACTGACCTCTACACCACTGAAGCCAGACGCCAACTCGAAGACACTATCTCCTGCCGCCACCTTGACCATGTCCCCAGCCTTCTTCACCAAAGCATCATCCCCAGAACATACAGAACCTCATCACCGTAGGAGATCTCCCACCCATAGTTTCCAGCCTCGTAGTCCGTGAACCCCTCACCACCTGATTCTACCTCCTTCCCAGGAACCACAAGCCTGTTCACCACGGCTGATCCATTGTCTCAGCCTGCTTCTGCTCCACCGAACTCATCTCCACACCCCTCGATGCTGTACTATCTCCCCTAGTCCAGGAACTCCCCACATGCGGTCGAGACACTACCCACGCCCTCCATCTCATCCAAGACTTCCGTTTCGCCGGCCCCCAACACCGCATCTACAATATGGACATCTCATCTCTCTACACTTCCATCCGCCATGATCAGGGCCTCCAAGTCCTTGTTTCTTCCTCTCCCGAAGTCTGCAACAGTACCCTTCCACTGACACTCTCATTAGTTTGGCTGAACTAGTCCTGAACCCTATAATATCTCCTTCGAATCCTCCCACTTTATCCAGACCCAAGGGGTAGCCATGGGCACCTGCACGGGCCCCAGCTTTGCCTGTCTGTTTATCGGCTACGTACAACAGTGGTGCCGTAGTAACACCAGCACCACTCCCCACCTCTTCCTCCGATACATTAATGACAGCATCGGTGCCACCTCGTCCTCCCGTGGAGAGGTTGAGCAGTTCATCAACTTCTTTAACATTTTCTATCCCGACTGTAAATGCACCTGAACCATCTCTGTCACCACCCTCCACTTCCTGGACCTTTCCATGTCCACTAGTGAACACCGACTTGACACTGACATTTTTTTACAGACACAGAGACGCCCACAGCTGCATGGATTATACCTCTTCACACCCTACCTCCTGCAACATTGTCATCCCATATTCCCAATTACTCAGCCTTCATCACATTTGCTCCCAGGAGGACCCGTTCAAACACAGAAAACACCAGATGGCTTCCTTCTTTAGAGATCGCAATTACCCTTCCCATGTGTTTGAAGATGTCCTCCAACGCATCTCATTCCACATCCCGCACCTCCGTCCTCAAATCTCACCCCTACAGCCGTAACAATGACATAACACACCCCGGTCCTCACTTTCCACCCTGATAATCTCCGCATTAACAGCTTCACCGCCGACATTTCCGCCACCTCCAAACAGACCCCACCACCACAGATATATTTCCCTCCCCTCTCCTTTCCGATTTCCGCAAACACTGTTCACTCTGTGACTACCTTGTCAGGCCCATGCCACCCAACAACCCACCCTCCCGTCCTGGCAGCTTCCCCTGCCACCGCAAGAATTGCAAGACCTGTGTACACTCCTCCTCCCTCTTCACCATCTAAGGCCCCAACGGAGCCTTCCACTTTCATCAAAGTTTCACCTGCATATCCAACTTTGTCATTTATTGTATCCATTGCTCCAGATGTGGTCTCCTCGACATTGAGGAGATGGAATGCCTCCTCGCAGAGCACTTCAGGTAACATCTCCGGCACACCCGAACCAATCAACCCCACCACCCCGTGGCCCAACATTTCAACTGCCCCTCCCACTCTGCTGAGGACATGCATGTCCTGGGCCTCCTCCACCGCTGCTCCCTCTCCACTCGACGGCTTGTGGAAGATCGCCTCATTTTCTGCCTCGGAACACTTCAACCCCAGGGCATCAATGCGGACTTTACCAGTTTCGTCTTTTCCCCTCCCCACACTTTACCCCAGTTCCAACCTTCCACCTCAGCACTTTCACCATGACATGACCTACCTGCCAAATCCATTCCCACTCATCCACTCCACCCTCCCCTCTGCCCTATCACCTCCATCCACAAACCCATTCACCTTTTGCACTCTTTGCTACCTTCTTCCCAGCCCACCTCTTCATTTATCTCTCCACCCTGGAGGCTCCCTGCCTCCTTTCCTAATGAAGTACTTTTAACCTAAACGTCGATTGGCGTGTTCCTCGGATGCTGCCGGACCTGCCGTGCTTTTCCAGCACTACTCTGGTTTGAACTCTGGTTTTCAGGATCTCCAGTCCTCACGCTTGCCTATCTCATGCTTTGCTAGCTGATGTTTGGAGCCCGCTCATTACTCTCTGCTCTGTGCACTGTGATTGATCTTACTTCACTGCAGGATTTATTGAAGGCTCCAGATCTCCCTACCTTTGTCTGTCTCGCTGACCAACCATTTTCAATGAGGTAATGGATGCGACGCCCAGCAGTTGGTAAATCTTTTAGGTCAGGAACTTCCTGAGTACCCACAGGAGATAAACAGACAGACTGGGAAATTCTACTGATGCAGTGCGGGTGGAGATCTGGAAAATCCCAGTCTGTGTACCTGGCCTGTGCTGCCTCGTGTGTCAGGAGGAAAGAATTCTGTTGGCTCAGGATCTGAAGTCGTTGCAAAAGAGAGACAGTGACACTGACAGAGACAGCTATTAGACCAACACAGTGAGGGATACCACAAGGAGAGATACTGAAGGGTGCAACAAGAGTGCTGGAAGGTGTCAGGATCAAACAATTGTTCTTTGCGGACGTTACTAGACAAGTTGATGAGGGTCGAGCTGTGGATGTGGTGTATATGAACTTCCATAACGCATTTGATAAGGTTCCCGATGGTAGGCTCGTTCAGAAGGTCAGTAGGAATGGGATACAGAGAAACTCAGCTATCCGGATACAGAATTGGCTAGTCGACAGAAGACAGTGTGTGATAGTGGGTGGAAAGTATTCTGCCTGGAAGTCAATGGTGAGTTGTGCTCCACAGGGCTCTGTTCTTGGGCCTCTACTCTCTGTATTTTTTATTAATGACTGGGATGAGGAGATTGAGGAATGGGTTAGCAAGTTTGCAGACGACACAAAGGTTGAGGGTGTCGTTGACTGTATAGAGGACTATTATAGGCTGCAGCGTGACATTGACAGGATGCAAAGGTGGACTGAGAGGTGACAGATGGAGTTCAACCTGGATAAATGCAAAGTGATGCATTTCGGAAGATTTAACTTGCAAGTTGAGTACAGGATTAAAGGCAGGATTCTTGGCAGTGTGGAGGAACAGTGGGATCTTGGTATGCAGGTACACAGATCCCTTAAAATTTCCACCCAAGTGCACAGGATTGTTAAGAAAGCATATGGTGTTTTGCCTTTCATTAACAGGGGAATTGAGTTGAAGAGCCATGAGATCTTCTTGCAGCTCTATAAAACTTTGGTTAGACCGCACTTGGAATACTGTGTCCAGTTCTGGTTGCCCTATTATAGGAAAGATGTGGATGCTTTGGAGAGGGTTCAGAGGAGTTTTACCAGGATGCTGCCTGGAATGTAGGGCTTAACTTGCGAAGAGAGGTTGACTGAACTCGGACATATTTCATGGGAAAAAAGAAGGAAGAGAGGGGACCTAATTGAGGTGTACAAGATAATGAGAGGCATGGATAGAGTTGATAGCCAGAGTCTTTTTCCTAGGGCAGAAATTGTTATCACGCTAAGCTGTTTGGCGGAAAATATAGAGCAGATGTCAGAGGCGAGTTCTTTATGCAGAGAGTTGTGAGAGCATGTAATGCGTTGCCAACCGCAGCTGTGGAAGCGAGGTCACTGGGGATATTTAAGAGACTGTTGGGCATGCATATGGTCACAGAAAGTTGAGAGTTCGTACATTACATGAGAATCAATGGTCGGCATAATATCGTGGGCTGAAGGGCCTGTTCTGTGCTGTGCTGTTCTATGTTCTATCTAATTGAGGAGAAAGAACGGATTTTGCTTCATGATATCCTGATGTCAGTACTCAGGGTTCATCAACCTGTCACCAGCTGAAGTAATGACCGAATGGTATTATTGCTGGAACATGCATCCAACACCATAGCTAATGCTTAGGGGGACACAAGTTTGAAACTCACAATCTGAAATGGTGGAATTTGAAATGAATAATTTTAAAAATAGCAATTAACAATCCATAAGTAAGAATGAATCCATTGTTGATGAACGAAAAAAAAACACTTGCCCTTTCGAGAAGGGCATCTGCCCATCCTCGCGTGGTCTGCACTACATGCCCTGCAAAGTGTTTGCCTCTCAATTACCCTCTGAAATGGCCGAGCATGCTACTCAGCTCAAGGGCAGCTAGGGCTGGGCAAGAAAGGCTGGTCAGCCAGAGGCACCCACGTTCCATCCCTGATTTAAACAGTAACCCATTATGATGTTCCCACTGGAACTGTGCTGTGACCAGTGTCCTGGCCAATCTTGTCGGTAGGTTTACGGCAAGGTATTAAACTAACAGAGCGGATGCAGGGACAGGGTTCAGGTGAAAGGAGCTTTCCAAATCCAAAGAGAAAAAGCGTAGTAATGGAACAACATAGGATTGTGGTTGAAGGCATGCAGAAACGAACAGGAAGAGACAGTGTTTGACTAAAACTGCACATCAGAGAATATCTATATGACAGAAAGTTTTGGGAAAGAGTAAATTATGTCTTTTTTAGAATGGACAAAGTCTCGGCAATGAGGTAGATGGATTTGTGACACAGAGAGAAAAGAGATTTGGACACCAGGAAGATGTGGTTACAGGGCGAACAGAAATATTCAATGGTTCACATTCTTGTGCAATCTCAGGCAAAATGGGTAACGCTAACAATAATGGATAACGAAGGCATTACAGAGAAAGCATTTTGCCGCAGATCATGAAGTAGAGTCAGTCTGAAAGTAAATTCTGGCTACTACTTGTCAAGGACACACGCAACAGAACAGTTTTAGTCTCCGATCAGTATTTCATTGCTCATCACTGCATTAAAGAGGAACTCATTGGAATTTTTAGGAAAGGCATTGCGATAATTTAGTGAAACGTCAAAATTGACAATCACACTGACAGTGATATTGGAAGAGGAGTCTGGATTTTTTTTCAGTGTTTCTATGAATAACACATTGTGCTTCTGGCTGGGGACTGTTGTATTATGAAATTTAGTGAATGAATAGTGACCCTCCAGTAAATGATGATAAAGTGCAGTTTAAAGAAATATGAAGTTTAAAAGTGAATCACGGAAAGGATAATTTACAACTAGAAACAAAACCAGCCAATTACATGAGTCTGAGAGGAGAACCGACCAAAGTAAACAGGATAAACAGACTGCGACATGTTCTGTAAAGAAACAGTGAAGGAACAGTGCAAAACACTCAACCAAACGACATTCCATTGAAACAGACAAAACTTCAGCAAGAAATTCCCACCCGCCCCTCACGGAGGACAAAATGGATTGTATTCGATTATGAAGCTAAGAATATCACAAAAAGTATTTAAAATCCTGAAGTGATTGAGTTTTTTAGGAATAAGTTTTAAAGTGCTTGCAAAGGCCCTGCTAGCAGGAGGATGGCAGTGGGAATGGGAATCATCATCAAGATTTATTGATATGATAGGAACAGGGAGAGGTAAAGGTGCTGAAGATGGTGAGAGTGTTACAGAGGGTGGTCAGGCCTGAACAGTGTGACAAAGTCAGTGCGAATTACTGCAGCTGGAGATATTTGCAGAGGTAGGGAGGGGCATATATATTTTTCTTTATCCATTCATTGGATGAGGGTTTCAAAGATTGGACCAGCGTTCTTTGCCCCATTGCTAATCTACCAGAGGGCATCTCAGAGTCAGCCATATTGCTGTGGGTCAGACAAGTTTGGAATGACAGATGTCCTTCCCTAAAGCCGGTTAAGTGAACCTGACGATTTCTTCAATGCTTCAACGATGCTTTTATGGTGGCGGCACCAAATTCTTGTACAGACATAACTGACATCCCAACTCCTTCTTTCAATACTCTGACCAATGAAAGTAACCATCCCAAATGACTGTTTCACCAGCCTGTCTGTCTCTGACACTACTTTGAAAGAAATGTGTACCTGCATCCCTGTGTCTCTCATCGACAACACTACCCAGGGCCCCAACATTAACTGTACAAGTCCCACTCTGGTTTGTTTCAACAAAATGGATCAATTCACATTTGGCTAATTAAACGCTTATCATAGCCAACTATCCTGTTACCTCACAGATAACCACCTTCACTGTCCACTTGACTACCAATTTCAGTGTCGCCAAAAAAAAACTTACTTACCAGGCGACCAATATTCCCATCCAAACCATTTATCCAAATGACAAAAAAAACAGTGACCCACTACACCGCTGGCCATATGCCACAAGTTAGAAATACAGCATGTCTCGCATCATTCTCTTCTCCTACTATCAAGCCAATTTTGTATCCACTTGACCAGCTTCTCCTGGATGCCATATCCTTTTACATTGATCTGAGTTTATTACCCAGATTACCATATGGAAAGTAGAACACAGAACAGTATAGCACAAGAGCCTTCAGCCAAGATGCCATGCCAACCTTTTATCCTACTGTAAGATGAAACTAACCTATATACCCTTTATTTTATTATCATCCATGCTCCTATCCAAAAGTCTATTAGATATCCCTAATGAATATAATTTTACTACCACCGCTGACAGTGCAATCCACCCACCCACCACTCTTTGTGTAAAGAACCGAACTCTGACATTTCCCCTTAACCATCCGCCAATCACCTTAAAATTATACCCCCTTGTAATAGCAATTTATTCCTGACAAAAGGTATTTTCTCACTATTCACTCTATCTTTGCCTCTCATCATCTGGTTCACCTCTAACAAGTCGCCCCTCATGCTTCTTAACTCCAGTGAGGAAAACCTTAGGTCTCTCAATCTTTCTTCATAAGACCTGCTTTCCTGTTAAGGCAGCATCCTGGCAAATCTCCTTTATCCCCTCTGCAAAGCTTCCACATCCTTCCTGTAATGAGGAGACCAGAACTAAACACAGCATTCGAAGTGGGGTCTAACCAGGGCTCTATCGATCTGCAGCATAACCTCACGAATTTAAAACGCAATTCCCCAGCTAATGAAGCCAACAGAATATATTCCTTCTTAACAACACTATCAGCTTGACTGGCAAGTTTTACGGATCTATAGACGTGGGACCCAAGATCCCTCTGTTTCTTCACGTTGCCAAGAATCCTGCATTTAACCCTGTGTTCTGAATTCAAGGTCTAACTTCCAAAATGAATCACTTCGCACTATTCCAGATTGAATTTCATCTGCCAATTCTCAGGCTAGCTTTGCATCATGTCATTGTCCTGTTCCAACATACAATAGACCTCCGCACTATCCACCACTCCACCAACTTCCGTGTAATTGGTAAACTTATTAACCCAACACTCCACATTCACAATCAAGTCATTTAAAAATCACAAAGAGCAGAGATCCCAGAACCGAACCCCGCAGAATGCCAGTGGTCACCGATCTCCAGGCTGAATGCTTTCCACCGTTTTACACTCTGTCATTTGTGGGTCAGTAATTCTGTATCCAGACAGACAGGTTTCCCTGTATACCATGCCTCTGTACTTTCTGAATGAGCCATAATTGCGTTTTGTCTAATTCACAAAGGATTCAATAAGATTTGTGAGACATCACCTGCCGCTTACAAAGCCATGCTGACGGCCACCGTTGGCGGCACAGTGGTTAGTACTGCTGCCTCACAGCGCCTGAGACCCGGGTTCATTTCCCGACTCAGGCGACTGACTGTGTGGAGTTTGCACGTTCTCCCCGTGTCTGCGTGGGTTTCCTCCGGGTGCTCCGGTTTCCTCCCACAGTCCAAAGATGTGCAGGTCAGGTGAATTGGCCATGCTAAATTGCCCACAGTGTCAGTTAAGGGGTAAATGTATGGGTGGGTTGGGCTTCGGCGGGTCGGTGTGGACTTGTTGGGCCGAAGGGTCCGTTATCACACTGGTTTTCCAGGAGATTTAGATTTAATTATATTACTTATAGTGTGAAAAAACGCCCTTCGATCCAACAAGTCCACATCAACTCTTCGAAGAGCAATGCACCCATTGCCCATTCCCCTACATTTACCCCTTCAACTAAAACCACGGGCAATTTAGCTTGGCCAATTCACCTAACTTGCACAATTTTGGTCTGTGGGAGAAAACTGAAGCACCCGGAGGAAACCCACGCAGACATGCAGGGAATGTGCAAAATCCTCACAGACAGTTGCCTGAGGCGGGAACTGTCTGTGTGGAGTTTGCATGTTCTCATAAATTAACATAAATCCTGTCTCACAAAGTCCTCTCCAATAGTCTGAAGACCACAGACAAATGTCTGACCTTTTTTTTGTAATTCACAGGATTAACTCTATTCAATTTCTTGAACAACGTAATAACATTTGCCACCAACTATTCATCTGATACGACTCCAGTGGACAGTGAGGGTGCAAAGTTCTTCGTCAAAGGTCCAACAATCTCTTCACTAGCTTCCTGTAGTAACTTATATTCTGTTTGGCACAGCGGATTTATTTTCAGCACATTCTCCTTCTTAACTTCAACCTTTTCACATATATCAGGCATTTATTCGCTGTCCTCACAAAAGACAAGAGGCGTCTCAGTAGTGAATTCTGTAGCACAGTATTCATGAAGGACCTCTCCTACCTTCAGTCTCAATTTCCTCCACTGTCCCTGATCCGCCATACCCTCACTCTCACGATCAACTTTTTTCTCACCTAAGTGGAGAATGCCCTATGGTTCTTAATGCTTACCAACAATATTTTTTCCTGCATCCCTCAGCCTGTCCTAAGTTTATTCTACAATTCCTTCCTGGCTACCCTCAGAGAATCGCTGAAGTGTGGAAACAGGCTACTTGGCCCAACAACTCCATTACAACCCTCCGAAGAGCATCCCACCCAGACTCATTCCTCCATCCGATTATTCTATATTTGCCTTGATTAATGCGTCAGGCCTACACATCCCATAACACTATGGATAATTTAGCATGGCTGACTCACTGCACATATTTGGGCTGTATGGAGAAAACGTGAGCACCTAGAGGAAACCCAAGCAGGTATGGGGAGAATGTGCAAACTCCACACAGACAATCAACCGCGGCTGGAATCGAAATCTGGACCATGATGCTATGAGGCATCACTGCTAACCACTGAGCCACCGTGCTGCACCAATGTCATTCTCTGTAGTCCTGTCTGATCCTTGCTTCCTTCACATTATTAAAGTTCCTTCTTCATTTTGACTAGATGTTCTACATCCCTTACAACCTTGTCAAATGTTTTGCTGAAGTCCATGCAGCCAACATTGACTACACTGCCTTCATCTATCTCTTGGCCACCTCCTCGAAGAGTCAATTTGATGTGTGAAAAACGGTTTTCCACTCACAAAACCATGCTGACTCTCTCTAGTCAGCCCTTGCCTTTCCAAATATACATAGCTCCTTTCTTTCAGAATGTCCCCTAACGACTTACCCATCATTGGGCTCACTGAGCTGTAATTTCCTGGCTTCTCCCTGCCGCCCATAACTGTGGGAAAAGCATTAGACGCCCTCCAGTCCTCTGATACCGCACTGAGTCTGTTAATAATATAAATATCTCTGTTTGGACACTGCAATCTCTTCCCCAGCTTCCCATAATATTCAAGCATAGACCTAATGAGATACTGAGGATTGGTCTACCTATATTTATTTTAAGATTCAAACACATTCTCTTCTCTGTTGAGGATATTTTTTTCCGAGTAATCACTATTAATGTCCCAAAGTTTCCAAGCTTCCATGTCTCTCTCCACAATAAATGCTGACAAGATTTTTTTAAAATTTAATATCTCACCCAACTCCTCTGGTTCCACACATAAGTGACCTTATTTATATATTTAAAGGGTCATAATCTCTACCCAAGTTACACCTTTGACCTGACTAAACTTTACTTAAAGGCTTCTGAAAATTCAAATAAACCATATGCCCCGAACCACCACACACCTCCTACATCTTTGTGTATTCTGTCATTTATATTCGCACCAACAAATAAAATACAACAGGCTCAAAAACACATTCTCTTTTCAAAAATGTGTTTCTAAGTGTCCAGTTATTGTTCATTTACGTATCCTTTCTAACACATTTCAGAATGTTCCCGACATACTATCAGGCGAACAGTGTTTGGTTTCAGACTGGCAGCAGGAAGGGTTACGGGAGTTCTTGCTTATCAACCTGGAAAAGGTACCTTACAGTGTCAGCAGGTAATAGAGAATGCAAATCAAATGCCGCCATTTATTACAAAGGGAATGGAATCTAAAAATAGGGAGGCCTTGCCAAAACTATACAAGATATGAGGCAGACGGCACCTAGAATATTATGAACAGCGTGAGTGCCTGAACGAAATGTATCCTTGCATAGGAGATAGGTCAGAAAGGTTCACTCGGCTGATCCAGGGAATGCATAAATTTTCTAATAAGAAGAGGTGGAGTAGATCTGGATTGAACCCACTGCAGTTTATATAAGAGAGAGAGAAACAGAATGTAACATGCAAGGTTCTGAAGAGCTTTGACAGGGTAGTTGCTGGAAAGTTAGAAAATAGAACAGTAGAGAACTGCAATGGGCCCTTAGGCCCAATATGTCTGTGCTGTCCATGATGCTCTTCTGAACACATCCCAATAGCCTGCACATTGTCCATATCCCTCTGATCTCTGCCTGTTCATGTTTCTGCCTAAATGACACTTCA
The DNA here is from genome assembly GCF_020745735.1 of Hemiscyllium ocellatum. NCBI lineage: Eukaryota > Metazoa > Chordata > Chondrichthyes > Orectolobiformes > Hemiscylliidae > Hemiscyllium > Hemiscyllium ocellatum. Next base: position 65,278,628 of record NC_083420.1, read on the forward strand.
AGACTTTATTCACATTTCTGCTTCGAGGACGTCTCTTGGAAATGTCCACTCTCTATGTTAAAAAACATCTTGCCTCACACATCTTGTTTAAACTTCCCCTTTCTTGCCTTAAACCTATGCGCTCTAGTACACATTGGAAAAGAGATTCTGACTCTCCACATTATCTACCGCTCTCCTAATATTATATTTCTGAACCTGGTAGCCTCTCAGGTTCTAATACTCTCACAAAGCAATCCAACTTTGTTTAATTTCCTCTTACACCTAAGACACCCTTAAAACTTAACACAGGTCAATTGCTGATAAACACTTTTTGCTCCCTCTGCAAAGCTTCCACATCCTTCCTACTGTATGGAGATGAGAAAAAAAACATAGTACTCCAAATGTGGCTAAACAGAAGTTTTATACAAACACAACATCAGATGCATATCCCTATATCCAATGTTGTGACCAATGAAGGTCAGTGTTCCATTTGCTTTCTTTCCCACCTGAAACTGTTCTGTTGCCATTTTCGGGGAGTTACTGACTTGCACCAGGATCCTTCGGCTTATCATTGTTCCTCAGCATTCTAATTCTTTTCTTGAATTTGGCATGACCTCATACTTGTCCAGATAAATCTCAATTTACCATTTCTCTGCTCATCTTTCCAACTGATCTGTCAGCTCCTGCAAACTTGGATATCTTTGCTCATTAACTTCAACTCCACCAATTTTATTTCATCTGCAATAATTGTCTTTCTCACTTCCTTTCCTTTCAATGGTGTGAGAATCTGTAACCAGAGGGCACAAAAGCCCAGCAAGGGCGCACAAAATTAAGAGGGATATAAGGAGGAAAGAATTCACTTAGCGGGTAGTGCCTCTGTGGGAAATCCTGTCTGGAGAGGGCGGTCGAGGCTGCGCCATTAAGAATATTCATAATGGTTTTAATGAATCAGGGAAACAAGGGTTTTTTTGGAAAAGTCAGGAAAGTAGAGTTGTGAAGCATTAGATCAGCTATGATCGGATTGAAGAGCAGAGCATACTCAATGGGCAAAATGGCCTAATTCTGCTTCTACATCTCATGATGTGAACTCAAACTCAGCATCAACATCATAACATTTTTAGGCTCAGCTTAGAAAACCCCTTTATAATAGGATGATTAGATGTTTATTATTAAACAGCATTTGATCTACAGTGGACAATTTTGTGGATGGCTCCTTGATATGATTTTATAGCAAACCATCTTGCATACAATAAAGAATACCATCCATTCCAACCCTGATACTCATTAAGTTTACAGTTAGGATGCAGACAACAGTCACACACAGTTACTGTACTGCCCTTGCTACAAGTATATTCAGTGTCTTGTCTGTAACCATATTGACATTACCATCACCGTCTGACGCCTATAAAATAATTCCTGCCAATGGTTGCAGCTGCTTGCTTATTCTCAGTTCCACCGAAATAGACTATAAATTTTGATCTTCAGTTCCATGTGTCTATCTCATTAATGCATTAACCTTATCCTTTCTTCACAACTTGTTTTCGTTTTGCCTAGCCTACCGTGACCTAACAACCCTTCAGTATAAACTTCCCAGGATGGTCATTCTGCAGCTACATCTCTGGAATGACATTTCGACCATATCTGTTCACCGTCATTCCATCTGCTTTATGGCGAATTCAGGGAGTCATTCCTCAGTCGTGGGGGGGGGGGGGGGGGGGGTTGAACAGATGGGTAGAGGTTACAGAGATAGGGAGGCTTACAGGGTATCAAGTTGAGCAGAGTTACATTTATTCAAGAATGTCAGTGGAACAAACGTGTTGGAGGATTGGAGGAATTTACAGAGGTCGAGGGAGCTTGATTTGGTTCCAGAGATAAGGATAGGGGTGGATATAGGGAGAGGAAGGCAGACTGACAGGCACAGAGAGGGGGTTGCTTCAGGGAGAAAAGTATTGTATGTACTAACAGAGACATGGAGGGTTGCATTGACTGAAAACATTTACAGATATAAGAAGGATTCGAGGTTCTGAAGGCTACATAGATAGGAAGGCAATGCAGAATGGCAGGCTGTTGGCTTGGAGACAGTTATACAAATGGGGAGGATTGCACGAACTGAAAGAGGTTCCTGTGGTCGGGAGAGTTAATGGGGTGGGGTGAGTGAAGGTTAAATAGATTAAGACCAAAGAATTGGAGAAGAATGAGGAGATTACAGATGAGCATGGAGACTGGATGAGCTCGCATTGAATGGGAGTCTTATAGGAACGGAAGAGTCACAAAGATTGGGGTTGGTGCTAATATCGGAAAATCGGCAGGAACATCAAGGGAATACCCAATAAGGGAAGGTTAATAGGGCTCCATAGATTTTGGTGTTGTCAGGACTGGAAGAGGTCAAACAGAAAGGGCTTCAGGGGCTGGAGATATTTATGGAGATAGTGGAGGGGTTGGAAGAGTTTACAGATACATGAACGTTTTTGGGATAGTACGAAGATACACAGGCGTTTATTAATGTAAGAATGGGAAGCTTTAATGGGACTGGAGGACCGAAGAAAGATACGGACAGTCGTGGTGGCTGCAGATGTTAACGGATTATAGAGATTTACTGATTAGAAAGAGTGCAGGCTTTTGAATCTGACAGAAACTGGAGTAAACTTGGCAAATAGGGGGTTTACATTTATGGAAAGTGTTGAATGGACTGGAAACGGTAAAAGATGTAGGGACCATTATGGAAAGAGTTGGTGGTTAGAGATAGGGATGGCTGCAGGGACAGCTGGGGATCATACAGACTGGGAGGTTTAAAGATCTGAGGAAAGTAACAGAAACAAGGTTCGGTGCTGAGTCCAAGACTTTGTATTAATTGACATAAATTATTTGGATGTCAGCATAAAAGGTAATTAGTAACATTGCAGATGACAACAAAATTAGAGGTGGAGTTGAAAGCGAAAAAGATTACTTCAGAATACAATTCCCCAGCAATGGTCTGACCTGGAGTAGACGACTCCGATTGGGAGGGTTGTGGGGACTGGAGGTGGTTTCAAAGGGAGCGATGACCATAGAGCCGCAGGACGTTACAGAAATATGGAAAGCTGTAGGGTTCACACGTGTTCATGGAGTTGGGAACTTTGGCGGGGAGGATGGAGCAATTTACAGTCAGAACGATGTTGGGATGATGGGACATTTAACACAAACAGGAATGTTTCTGGTGAATGGATCAGATTACAGAGATAAAGTGGGTTGTACGGCTTGGAAAAAAGAAACTGACAAATGGAGGGCAGTTGTGACTGAAGAAGTTTATAGATATAAGAAGACTTGGGTTTTGCAGGTTGTTTAGACATGGAGGGTGTGCAATCGGATAGATTTTCCAAGAGATAAGGACACCAATTTTGCTTGGAGACTGTTCACAGATAAGGGAGCATCGGTAATCTCCTCCAGTTTGGTCAAAGTGGGAAGGGTTGTAGGGGAGGGTGACGTTTACACAGATAGGGATGTAAGAGCTGGAGAAGGTTATGGAGATGAGTAGGTGGATGGAGAAACTGGAGGAGCTTACATTGACAGAATGGTGCTGGTAATGAGAAGATGTCACATAGATATTTGGTCTTGTAGAAACTGCATCCGAAGAGTCACAGGCATTGGAGTTAGTTCTACAGATTGGCAGTGTTTCAGGGACTGAGAGGATTCTAGGGTCTCCACAGATTGATCATGACTTTCGGACTAGAAGAGTTTAGATAGATACGCACAGCTTAAACCTAATGCATGCAGTCTTCATTTCGGGACCAGAGCCTCAATATCCCTCATCAACTAGGCATCCCTAAAACTGCCAGCTTTCCCCTTCATCCTAACGGGACATACTGTCCCTGGATTCTTGATATCACACTTTTAAAAGCCTCCCATTTGCCAGTTGTTCCGTTTCCTTCGAACAGACTCACCCAATTATGCCAGTCATAATATGGAATTGCAATATCAGGTTCCAGTCCAACAGGTTTGTTTGGAGGCATGAGCTTTCAGAGCACTGCTTCTTCATCAGGTGGTTGTGGAACACAATCCTAAGACAGAGAATGTATAGTAACAGGATGGCAGTGTCATGGAACGTAATATTAAACAAATTCTGACTAATTCTTTCATCTTTTACAGTGATAACGTGCGCTTCCAAAGCGAGTTGGACTGTAACTGGGTGCTGTGCACTTGTAAATTCACTGTATCGAAGCCTGCTAGATGCTGCCTAATGTCCCCAAACCTGGCCCTATTCCAGTTTAGCTCTTCAATCTTTGGACCTGTCTGACCTTTTTACATAACTGTGTTAAAACTAAGACAGTTGTGGTGACTGGACCCAAAATGCTCTCTGACTGACACTTCAATCACTTCACCAAACTCGTTTTCTGAGTGGAGGTCTAATGTTGCACCTGTCTGAGTAGAGTAGGGCCGTCAGCACATTGATTTAGGAACCTTTCTTGGACACATTTGAAAAATTGCACTCTGTCCAGGACTTTTACGCTCTGGGTGGCCCAGTCAATACAGGGAAAATTAAAATCTCCAACCGATACTCCTCTACTATTCACATAGTTATCTGTAGTCTCTCTACACGTCTGCTCCTCTGGTATCTGTTCGGCCTGCAACAGTCGACAATACAGTCCCAACAAAGTGACCACGCCCTTCTTCTTCCGAACTAACCATGTGGCCTCATTTGATGACTGCTTAAGAGTATCGTCTCTGAGCACTGTGACTATATCTTCCCTGATCAAAAGTACAACTATCCCTCTTCACTTACTTGTCCTTCTGTTACGCCGTTAACTTCTATATCCTGGAACACTGAGCTACCAGTTCTGCCCTTCTCTCAGTCATGTTTCTGTTATGGTTATAATATCCCAGTTCCCACAACAAATGCACGCTCTGAGCTCAGCTGCCATACCAGTCAGACCTCGTGTGTTGAAATAAATGTCATTTAAATCAGAAGTATTTCCCTCCTTCGACTCTGCCCCAAATATCTTCGATTGTAAACTTGCTCTTGATGGCTGATGTACTTTCCCCTGACAGGTCCATGGTCCCGCTCTTATTCAGAGTCCCTACCCCTGCCAAGCTAATCGAAACTCTCCCGGGTAACGTGAGCAAATCAACCCATAGGGATACTAGTGCCTCTCTGCTTCAAGTCCAAACTGTCACCTCTACCCCAGAAGAGATCCCAATGATCCAAGAGCTGACAAGTCTACACACTACAGCAGCTCCTCCACCACACATCCATCTGACCTATCTTTGTGTTTCTAGCCTCACTTGCACATTGTACTGGGAGTAATCGGGAGATTCCCTACCCTTGAGGTCCTGCTTTTTAACTTCTTGCCAAACTGCGTGGGATTCCTCCAGGTGCTCTGGTTTCCTTCCACAATCCAAAAATGTGCAGGTTAGGTGAACTGGCCATGCCAAATTGCCCGCAGTGTTAGGTGCGTTAGTCAAGGCTAAAAAAAATTTCGGTGAATGCTTCTTGGTTGATTACTTTTGCTGGATCTGTGTGGACTTATTGGGCTGATGTGCCTGTTTCTATTCTGTTGGGAATCTAATATAATCCAACTACCTGTGCGCATTTCACAGGACGACATCCCTTTATGTAACTGTGGCATGTTTACCAACGTGCACAATGATGTCTGGCTGTTCATCCTCCCACTTCAGAATGTTTTGCAACCGCTCAGAAAGATCCTTGACCCTGGCACCGGGACGTAAGACATCATCCTGGGGTCTCTTCCGCAGCCACACAGTCTCCTGTCTGTCCCCCTCACAACTGAGCCTCCAACCAGTATTGCCATCACTGGACAGAGATTGGGAGGAACTACCTGCAGTTGGGTCGATATTCGGAAAGTGGGAGTATTTTCAAGTGATTGCAGTGATATTTCAGGGCCATCGTGATCCTCTACAGTGAATAGTAAACGCAGAATGTCCAGCAAATACTGATTCAGACATATAGTGAGTTTGATAAAGAAATTTCAGAAAAACAGGTTAAGCCCTTCAAAATTATAGCGAGTGAAAGAGGATTTAAAAAAATGAAGGACAAACCAAGGTCATGAAATATATTTGGCAAATCCGATTGAGGAAAAGGCACAAGAAAATTTATTTGCATTGTTAGAGTAAGAGGCTTCCCAACTAAAGAGTGGGGCCTGTTAGAACCCAAAGGGACAACCTGAGCATGGAGCCAGAGGAAGGAGGAGAGGTCTTCAATGAATACTTCCCATTTGTATTCACCCAGGTGAAAGGCAGTGTAGCCGGGATTTAAGTGGGATGATGAGGTTCCAGAACACGTTAAGATCAATAAGAAGGAGGTATTAATTGTTTTCACAGGCATGAAGTTGGAGAAATCGCCAATGCCCAACGAAATGTATCCCAGGCTGCTATGGGAGGTAAGGAAGGAGATTGCTGGGGCCCTGGCGTATGTATTTGATACTTTGCTGGCCTCAGGTGAAATTCAAGAAGGGCTACAGGGGTAGGCCAGTTATTTAGAGTAGATAACCCAACATCAGTGTGAGGGAAGTTATTTGAAACAATTGTGAGGAGCAATTTGAATTAATTGGAAAGGCAGGGATCGATTAGGGATAGTCAGTATGGATTTGGTAGGAGAAGATTCTGTTTGATGAATTCAGCTGATTTGAAATTATAATTTAAAATATTGATGAGAGCAGTGCGTATGATGGATATTCCACGGAGTTCAGTAAAGCCTTTGACAAGGTCCCACATGGAAGGTTGGTCCAAAAGGGAAGAGCCATGGGATTCAAAGCAATTGGCGAATAGGATCCGAATTTGGTTGTTTTTTGTGATTGAAAGCCTTTCACCAGCGGGTGTAACACAGAGATCAGTGCAGAAACTATTGCTGGTTATTATGTCCAATAATGACTTCGATTTGAAAGCAGAACGTATCATTAGTAGGTTTACAGATGACATGAAAGGTGAGGATATTGTCCACAGTAGTGGGGATGGTCACAGGCGGGGAGAGAATTTCAAGAGAGTCATTTAAATAGACAAGGCAGGCAAGAGCTCAGCAGACAATGAGGGAAAATTGATTAATTAAGCTGCATTTACTTTGATTTAAAATGCCTGACAGGAAAGGCAGATGAATGCACGTCATGGATGGAAACTTGGGACTGGGATATCACAGGAATTGCAGAAGCACAGCTGAGGGAAGGATAGGCTCAAGCAACTTAATGTTCTGGGCTACAGATCCGATAGAAGAAGAGAAGGAGCGGCAATTGCGGAGGAGAAGGAGCGGATTTTATGAACAGTGAAAACAGCACTGCTGCTCTGAGAGAGGATGTTCTTCAGTATCGCACAGTGAAGCTATATTACTGCAACAGAGAAATAAGAATGAGTCGTCACTTTAATATGACTGTAGTACGGGCTCTAAATAGTCAGCGCGGAAATGAGCAACAAATATGTCGGAGATCTCAGTTACCTGGTTCACAAGACGAGACATAGGTACAGTGTTGGAGGGACAGCACAATACAGCAAGTTCCCAGGCAGCATTGCAACTCCCTCATGGGAAGCCTACTATCATCTCTGTTGTACTGATGCTCACTAAGACAGCAAAGGACTGGATTGATAACTGTGAACTCCCGATGCCGACTGTACAATAAACCTTGTATGAGGGGTGGTGATTGAGCCTGGGGTGTGTCTATACGATGCACCCCTTACAGCACCGTATTTAAGTCATGTCTTGTTAGACGATTTATGGAGCCCTCTCATTGCTGTCTGCTCTGCATTGCGAGTGATCTTACCTCACTGCCCGATGTATTGAAGGCTCAGATCTCCCTTCCCTTTGTCTCTCTGGCTGACCAACCATCTTCAATATGATGATGGACGAGACACCCGTCAGGTGGCACGCCTATTGATTCAGCACCTTCCTGAGTACCTACAGGAGGCAGAGGAATATATAGAATAGGAAAATACACTGATGTAGTCAGGGTTACACATGTAAAATGGCACTGAGTTCACCAGAGATTTGGAAAATCCCAGTCTCCATCCCTGGTTTGTGCTGCCTCGTCTCTCTGGTTTGGGGAATACTGTTGGCTCAGGGTCTGGAGTAGCTGCAAGACCGAGACGCACTGACAGAGGGAGTAATTAGAACCTTACAATGAGTGATACCACATAGAGAGATACTGAGTGATATCAGCAGAGTGCAAGAAGATGCCAGAATCACACAATTGTGTCAGAAGAATTGGTTTTGCTTCATTATGCACTGCTATAACTGGTCAGGAATGAACAACCAATGAACAGGTAAAGTTTTGGACTAGTAGTGTTATTGCTGAAAAATAAGTTGCTGGAAAAGCGCAGCAGGTCAGGCAGCATCCAAGGAGCAGGAGAATCGACGTTTCTGGCATAAGCCTTTCTTCAGGAATGAGGAGCGTGTGCCAAGCAGGCTAAGATAAAACGTAATGAGGATGGACTTGGGGAAGGGGCGTTGGGAATGCTATCTTAGCCTGGTTGGCAACAACGCACCTCCCCCAAGTCCCTCCTCCCTACCTTTTATCTTAGCCTGTTTGGCAAACCTCCTTCCACCTATCGCATTCCCAAGTGTTTGCCGCTCAATTACTCTACGAAATGGCTGAGCAAGTTACTCAGCTCAAAGGAAGTGAGGGCTGGGCAAAAAAGACTGGTCAGCCAGAGACACGAACACACCATACCTGATTTAAAAAGTAATCCATTTGGATGGTCCCACTGGAACCGTGTTGGTACCAGTGTCCTGGCCAATCATTGTTAGGTATTAAACTGACTGAGAGGACGCAGGGACATGGTTCAGGTGAAAGGCGATTTCCTAATCCAAGGAGAAAAGATGAAGCATCAAAGCAACATGGGAATATGGCTGAAGACAAGCAGAAAGGAACAGGATGGGACAAAGTTTAACAAAAACTGAACATCAGCAAATCGATTTGCGACAGGAAATTGCGGGAAAGAGTAAATTATGATTTTTTAATGGACAAAGTCTCTGCAACAAGGTAGATGGATTTATGACAGAGAGACAAAAGAGATTTAGGGAGCAGGGAGACGTAGTTGCAGGTTGAACAAAAGGTGAAAATCAAATATTCGATGATTCACAATCTTGTCGAAACTCAGGCAAAATGGGCAACGCTAAAAATAATAGATAACAAAGGCATTACAGAGAAAACATTGGCCGCAGATCATGAAGTAGAGGCACTCTGAATGTAAATTCTGGTTCCTAATTGCCAAGGACACAAGTATCAGAACCACTGTAGGCAACCTAACAGCATTTCATTAGTCATCATTGCATTAAACAGGAACTCATTGGAATTTTTAATAAAAGCATTGTGAAAGTTTACTGAAAAGTCAATATTCGCCTAATCCGAAACAATCACACTGACAAGACTGATAGTAGAAGAGGAGTTCCGAGAATGTTTTTTGTCAGTGTTTCTTGAAATAACACATTGTGCAACTGCCTAGGAATGTAACTATCTCAGAGCGACCGTTGTGTGACGAAACTTCGTGAAAGAGGAATGTCACATGAATAGATCCTCCAGGAAATTGTGATAAAGTGCAGTTTAAAGGAATATACAGTTTTAAACTGAATCACAGAAAGGACAAACTACAACTGGAAACAGAAACAGCCAATTACATGAGTTTGAGAGGAGATCTGGCCAAGGTAAACAGGCTAAACAGACTGAAATGTGTCTGTGAACGAACAGCGGAAAACTTTGGAAGGAACATTGTAAAATTATCAGCAAAAGGACATTCCATTGAAACAGACAAAACCCCAGCAAAAAAACTCACACCTGTCCCTCACTCAGGACAAAATTAGATCATGAGGCTGAGAAGATCACGAAAAAGTACTTTAAATCGTCAAGTGAGAGAGAGTTTATGAGTCAACTTTAAAGGTATTACAAAGGGTCTGCTGGAAGGAGGAGGGCAGTGGGAAGGGGAATCATTTCCAGAGTTCATTGAAACGGTACGAAATGGGAGGGTTGAAGGTACTGGAGGTGATGAGAGTGTTGGAGAGAGTGGTCACGGCCTGAAGAGGGTTACAAAACCAGTACGAATTGCTGCAGCTGGAGGGGTTTGCAGAGCTATGGAGGGACTTATGTATTTTTATTTATTCATTAATGGGATGAGGATGATAGTGATTGGAAAAACATTCTTTGCCCAACTGCTAATTACCCGGAGGACAGCTCAGCGTCAGCCATATTGTTATGCGTCTGGAGTCACGTGTAGGCCAGACCAGGTTAGAATCTCAAATGTCTTTCCCTATAGGAAGTAAGTGAATCTGATGAGTTCTTCGTACTAAGCAGCAATGCTTTTATGGTGGCCCCACCAATGTCGTATGCAGCCAAAACATGACATCCCAACTCCTACTCTCAATGCTCTGCCCAGAGAAGGTCAGCACCCCAAACTCCTGCTTCACCAGCCTGTCTACCTGTGACACCTCTTTCAAAGATCTGCGTACCTGCATCCCTGGCTCTCTGACTGACAACACAACCCAGGACCTTAACATTAACTGTGCAAGTCCCACCCTGGTTTGTTTCACCAAAATGGAACCCTTCGCTGTTGCCTAATTAACTGCACCTGCTACTTTTCATCCCACTATCCCTGCAGTACTCTTGTGTCATAGATAACGTTCTTTACTGTCCAACTTACCACAAATTTCAGTATTACCCAAAAAACTTAGCAAGAAACCAAAACTCCCATGCAACTCATTTATCCAAATGATAAACAACAGTCTACCCACTACACCGCTTGTTACATGCCTTCAGTCAGAAAAATAATTTGTCTCCCACCGCCTTCTGTCTCCTACCATCAGGCCAATTTTCTCTCCCGTTGACGAGCTCCTCCTGAGTGTCATATCATTTTTCATCGATCTGAGCTTATTACCCAGTTTACCATACGGAACATAGAACACAGAACAGTACAGCACAAGACCCTTCGGCCATGATCCCATGCCAAACTTTTATCCCCCTGTAAGTTCAAACTAACGTAAGTACCCTTCAGTTTACTATCATCCATGCCCACACGCAAGAGTCGATTAAATTTCCCTAATGTATCTAAGTGTACAAATATTCTTGGCATTGCATTGCACCCTTCCACCACTCACTGTATAAAGAACTAAACTCGTAAGCCTCCCCTTGAGCATCCTCCATTGGCCTTAAGATTATACACATTGTTATCGGTATTTATGCCAGAGAAAAAAACGTTTCTCACTATTCACTCTATCTGTGCCTCTCATCAACTTGTTCACCTCTACCAAGTCGTCCCTCATCCTTCTTCACTCCAATGAGAAAAGCCTAAACTCCTTCAACCTTTCTTCAGAAGGCATGCACTCCAGCACAGGCAGCACCCTGGTAAATCTCCTCTGCACCCTATCGAAATCTTCCACATCCTTCCTGTAATGAGGGGAGTAGAACTGAACACAGTATTCCAAGTTGGGTTCCACAGAGCTGCAGCATGGCCTCATGGCTTTAAAATTCAATCTCTCAGCTCATGAACGCCACACAATGTATTACTTGTTAACAGCTGTAGCAAATTGCATGGCAACGTTGATGGATCTATGCATGTGGAGCCAAATATCCCTCTGTTTCTCCACATTGCCAAGAATCCTGCATTTAGCTCTGTATTCTGCATTCAGATTCGACCATCCAAAATAAATCACTTTACATTTTTCCAGACTGAACTCCATCTGCAAATTCTCAGCCCATCTCTGTAATCTGTCAATGTTCTGTTGCAACCTACAACAGCCCTCCACACAATGCACCACTCCACCAACCTGCCTGACATTTTCAAACTTACTAACTCACTCTTCCACATCCACACCCAAGGCATTTAAAACAATCACAAAGAGCTGAGGTCCCCTAACAGATGCCTACAGAACACCACCGACCATAGAGCTCCAGGCTAAATGATTTCCATCTCTCATGACCCTCGCTCTTCTGAGGGCCAGTAATTCAATATTGAGACAGGCAGTTTTCTCTGTATCCTTTCGCTCCTTATTTTCTCAATGAGATAAAAATGCGTTTTGTAACATTCTCAAGGCAATAATATTCGTAACCTTCCAATCATCTATAGGACTTCAGTGGAGAGTGAGGTCGCAAAGGTCATCGCCAAAGGTGCAGATATCTCTTCCCTCGCTTCCTGTAGTAGCTTTTGGCATATCCGGTCTTGTCCAGCAGACTCCTTAACATCAACCTGTTCACATATATCAGTGCTTTTCATGCTGTCTTCACAAATGACAAGGTCCCCTGTGTACTGAATACTGAGGCATCGTACTCATTAAGGACCTCCCCTACCTCCTCTGACTCCAGGAACAAGTTCCCTCCACTATACCTAATCGGCCCTACCCTCATTCCCGCCATCCTCTCGGTCTTCCCAAAGTGGAGAATGCCTTACGGTTTTCCTTAATTCTTCTCAACAATACTTTCTCATTCCCCCTTCCAGCTGTCGTAAGTTCATTTTCAGTTCCTTCCTGGCTACATTCAGAGAGTCCCCAGAATGCGGAAACAGGCCATCGATAGCTCAGCTGATAGAGTGAACAACTGTAGTGTGTTGCAAATGTGGCATTCTTACGTCGCTGGTTCAATTCCGGCTCGAACGAGTCTGAGCTGCTTTTGGGTGGCACAATAGCTCAGTGGTTATCATTGCTGCTTCACAGCAGCAGCGTTCCATATTTGTTTCCAGCCTCGGGCGACTGTCTGTGCAGAGTTTGCACATTCTTCCAACGTTCTGCGTGGGTTTCCTTCGCGTGTTCCAGTTTCTTCCCGCAGTCCAAAGATGTGCAGGTTGAGTGAACTGGCCGTGTTAAATTGCCCGTAGTGTTGGGCACATTTGTCAGAGGGAAAGGAGTCTGTGTGATTTACTATTCGGGAGGCTAGTGGAATTGTTGGGACAAAGGGCCTGTTTCCACACCGTAGGGAATCTAATCTAATCTAAAATAGATTCCAACTCCCCGAGGTCTATCACACTCAGGAATATCCTCCAACCTTCAGCTCTACATTTGCCCTGACTAATGAATAAAACCTAATAATCCTGGACACTGTGAGTAATTTATCATGGCGGAGTCACCTTACCTGCACGTTTTTGAGTTGTGCAGGGAAACCACAGCACCTGGAGGAAACCCACACAGACATGAGGAGAATGTGCAAACTCCACACAGACTGTCGTCTGAGGCTGGCATTTAAGTAGAGTCCGTGGTGCTATGAGGTAGCAGTGCTAACCACTGAGTCACCGTGTAACCCCATCTAAACCTATAGACGTCTAACGATTCTTGCGTCCTCAACTTTAAGTAAGTTACCTTCTTCCTCTTGACTAGATGTTCTACATCCCTTAGAACCTTCTCAAATGATTGGCTGAAATCCATGTATACAACGTTGACTGCTCTGCCATCATCTATCTCTTAGCCGCCTTCTCTAAGAGTCAATCCGGTTAGTGAAACCCGGTTTTCACTCACAAAGCCATGCTGACTATCTCTAATTAGTTCTTGCCTTTCCACATATACGTAGCTCCTTTCTCTCAGAATCTCCTCCAACAACTTACTCATCACTGGGTTGTAATTTTCTGGCTTGTCCATGCAGCCCTGAAGTGATAGAACAGCATTAGCCAACCTCCAGTCTTCTGACACCTCATCTGTGTCTGCTGGTAACAAAAAAAATCCTTGTTAGGGATACTGCAATCTCTTCCCTAGCTTCCCACAATATTAGAGGATAGACCTAATGAGCTACTGAGGTTCCATCTACTTCGAATTGTTTCAAGATTCCAACATTTTTTCTCTTCTCTGTTGAGGATTATTTCCAAGACATCACTATTTATTTCCTCAAGTTTCCGAATTTCCATGACTTTGTCCACAGTAAATATTAACAAGACTTTTTTTTTCGATTACTGAATAACCCACCTCCTCTGGTTCCACACAAACGCGACCTTATTGATATTTAAAGAGCTGCATTCTCTTTCAAGTTACTCCTTTGCCCTTATTCAAAATTGCGTATAGGCTTCTGAAAATGCAAATAAACCATATACAAGGTACAACCACTCCCTCTTCGCCCGCTATCTGCTCTGCCATTTATATTCACATCAACAAATAAAAGCCAATAGTCTCAAAAACACATTCTCTTTTCTAAAATGTGTTTCTTAGTCTCCAGTTATTGTTTGTTGACATATCCTTGTGAAGGCAGTTGGTTGTTAGAGAAAGTGGGTGCACTAAATCCTGCAGCTGGTAAAATCACTCACATTAAACAGCACTTCTGTATGCAGACACGGAAAACAGGACGTAGCTACAGTGCTGGGCAATGAACAGCAATATTCTAGGCCTCATTCGCACTACTTGAGAGAATCCTGCTCTCAACTCTGCTGTACTGGTCCTCAGTGAGACTGCACAGCGAAACACAAGCATCAATCCTGTTCCATGCTGTATTTGTGATCTTTTCAATATCCTCCAGGCCCAATAATCTGTTTGGAATCTCCGCTAATGCACACAGTGCTCTCTGTTTTTATCACATTGCCAGGATTATGCAGAGTGCTTTGACCTGACACAGATGAGGGCTCAGGAGAAAGGAAATTTACAATCCCACAGAGAAAGCTTGAAATATTGGAATGCCCATGGGATGTGGATGAAGACAAACAGAATGAAACAGGAAGGGACTGATTTTAACTAAAAATGTACATCAGCAAATATGTTTGTGACAGGAAATTGTGGTTAAAACAGTAAACGACTGTTTCTTAATTTGAATGCATGAAGCATTTGCAAGAAGGGATAGGCACGTGTGACTTGTGAATTCTATCTAATTGTCATCAGGGAGAAGTGATCACAAGGGTGAACAAAAAGCTACACAACCTTGTGGAATTTCAGGCAGGAAGGGAAGCAGGATGTGGAACTCCCATAGATAGGGACAACAGTGGGATTACCAGGAACATAATTGGCTGCAATATGGGTTGTACGGGTCCCAAAGATTGTGTTAAGACCCCTTTACAGCAAGCATTGTTAGACACTGCATTAACAGGGAAGTATTGGAATTTGTAACAAAGACACTCGGACAATTGTGAGCGAATTCAATCCACGTATCTCACCAGCTCATTGGCGGTGTGTCACAGATGAAGCTGACTTTCTCCCACTCTCGGGGGAGTATGTCGGTGGCTGTACAGACCGAAGTAGCCTTCCACAGACTCTGTTACACTTGGCGAAAAAGTTGGCTGTGGTAAGGATTTGGGTGGGGCATTGGTGTGGCAGGGCGCTCCTTGTGCTCTTTTCTCCTGGGTCCCCCTTTTTTTCCCACAGCAAGTTTCGACGTGCTCGATACCTTCCCAATGTTCCTTCCCCACTTTGGAATGTCTTGACCCAGTAATTCCCAGGAGTTACCAGATTTGATTAAGAGTTGCTTAGGTGGAAAAAAAAACAATTCTAAAGAAGCCAATCCTTTCGAAATATGTAAGTATTTGTTGAATGGATCATTAGGTATTTACTATTAGGAGGAGTAAACTCTGAAGAGGAAATATTGTCAGGGTTTAATGAGATGATAGGAACAGGGAAAGTTGAAGGTGCTGAACGTGATGAGAGTGTTGCGGAGAGGGGTAAGGGCCTGAACGGTGTTACAAGGCCGTACGAATTCCTGTAGCAGGAGGGGTATGCAGGTAGAGATGGGTGCATGTATTCTTGTTTATTCATTCATGACATGAGGATGTCACAAGTTGCACAGCATATATTGCCCCACTCCTAATTGCCGGGAGGCAGCTCAGAGTCAGCCATATTGCTTTAGGTCTGGAGTCACACGTGAGCTAGACCAGGTAAGAATGTCAGATGTCCTTCCCTCAAGGACATAAGTGAACCAGTTGAGTTTTTCGACATAAACAACAATGCTTTATGGTGGCTTCAGTCCTGTACAGCGACATCCCAACTTCTACTCTCAATGCCCTGCCCAATGAAGGTAAGCATCCCAATGCCTGTTTCACCAGACTGTCTACCTGTGATGACACTTAAAAAAAAACTGTATACCTACATCCTTGGGTCTCTGAATGACAACACCACCCAGGTTCTGAAGATTGACTGTGCCAGTCCAGCCCTGGTTTGCGTTAGCAAAATGCAACATCATGCTTTTCTCCACGTGCTATTCCTCACTGGCCCAGCTGTACTGTTGATCCCATTGTATTCGGAGATAACCCTCTTCACTGTCCACTTTACATCAATTCCGGTGTTACTCACAAACTTGCTAACAGTGACTCCTGTATTATCAGCCAACCGATCCCCATGGCACACCATTGGTCACAGGTCTGCAGTTTGAGCAGCAACCCTCTACGAATATGCTCTGTCTCCTACTATTTTGTATCCAGTCAGTGAGTACACCCTGGTTATGTGTAATCTAAACTTATTAACGAGCCAGCCATGCAGATCCTTGTCAACGGCCTTGCTAAATTCCATAGAGACATCATCTACTGCTCTACCTTGATCTATTATTTGTCTACTTCCAGAAACTCCGAGTTATCATTTTCCATGAACAAAACAATGCTGATTATCATTAATCCGTCCTTGCCTTTCCAATTTTATGAAGATCCTGTCTCATAATCTCCTCTAATAACTTACCCACGTCTGCCCTCCGTCTCACTGGACTTAGTGGCTGTCGATGATAGACACATGTCTTCAATGGGCCCCACAATTTCCTCCCTCGCTTCTAACAAAGAGCTGGGATGCATATGATCTTGTCACAAGGTTTTATCAACATTTTTTGCATTTTACGACATCCAGCACTTTCTCTTCTCCAAAGTAAACTCTCCTCAAGGCATCACAAGTTCCAGAACTTCCATGTCTTTCTCCACACTAAATCCTTACGCAAAACATTTGTTTCGGATCTTCCCCCCTCAACAGTGATTCCACATAGACAGCCTCATTGACCTTTCAGGGGCCCTATTCTCTCCCGAGCTAATTTTTAACCCTTGTTGAAACTTGTCAAAATGCTTCTGAAATTTCAAATATCCCTCTACCGCAACTAGTCTCCCCCACCCTTATCTATTCTGCCATTTATGGTCCCACCAAAATAGAGAATCCAACAGATTTTAAAATATCTACCTTTTATAAATCATGCGTTTCCCATTGTTTCTAAGCATCCAGTTATCATGTATTGTCATATCCTTAATAAAACATTCCAACACGTTCCCGACTTACTGTCAGGCTAACACCGTTTGGTTTCACACTGACTGCACAAAGGATTTTGAGAATCCCTGTGTATCAATCTGAAAAAGGTGGCGTACAGGGTCAGCAGGTAATAGAGAAGGCAAATCAAATGCTGCTATTTATGACAAAGGGAATGAAGTCGAAATACAGGTAGATAGTGTAAAACTATACAAGGTACCAATCAGACCACACCAAGAATATTAGGAACAATATGAGCGCCCGAAGGAAAGATATTCTTGCATTGGAGGTATGGCAGGGAAGGTTTACTAGGCTGATATTGGGAATGGCGGGATTTTCTAATGGGAATAGGTGGCGTAGATTGAGTTTGAACCATTGACATTTCGAAAGATGGGAGAGAAGTTGTGTGAAACAGTTCTAATGACTCAATGTTTCTAATGATTCAAGATGATTACACGCACAGGAAGGGAGTAGGAAGAGGTCACTGAGAGTGGAAGTGCTTTGCAGAGACATAAGAGGTTAATTGTGTTCGTGTTTTGCAGAGATGAAATGACATGTTAGAGTGCAGTAGGGACAGAATGGTATACAGTGATAGAGGGGAGCTGGAAAAGGTTAGTGCAATATTGAAATGTGTGGTGATTGTGTTTGCGATTGGATGAAGTTAGTAATACAGAGTGGTGTAGACACTGGATGGTTCTTCAGATAGAAGGAGGATACAGAAAAAAAGAGTTGTGGGGACTAGAGTTGGATACAGCAACAAAGATGATGTTTCAGATTTATGAATGGTTTTAGTGATTTTAGGACGCTACAGAGTCAAGAAGGCTAGTAGTGATGCAAGGAGTTTGTCTTGTGGGGTATTGTTATGTTGGGAGTAGGTCACAGCGGTAGAGGAGATTCCAGAGATCGGATGCGGTTGCAGACATGGGTAGGTTTAAAGTACCTTCAGAACACTATACACAGGGAGGGTTGTGGGGAAAGGAGCAGGTTACACAGGCAGGAAAGATAGGAGATTACGCGAGGAGTTTACAGAGATATGGAGGTCTGTTTGGATGGTATGTTTTCAGAGGTCATGTGGACTGGAGGCAGGAGTGTTCTCGGGTTTGAAAGTTACAATGATATCCTGGGCTGTTGGGACAGGAGGAAGGGACACCGATGGGGGTAGTTGATGAAGGCTGGAGGATGTTACAGAGATAGGGTGGGCTAGAGGTATTGTGCACGATGACAGGAATAGTGATTATTGTAATGACTAGAGGAGGAGATTGCGGAGATTGGACATATTATTCTGACTGGAGCAGTCTACAGAAATAGGGAGAGTAGTCAGCATTGGAGTAGGATTTAAATATGCAGTGGGATTGTAGACAAGGGAGGAAGTTATCGAGATAGGAACTGTGTTCACAGGTAAAAGCATTCAAGGCACTGGTGCAGATGCGTTGGACTGAAAGCTATGTTTCCTTGCTATATAACTCAATGATGTGAGAACAAAACGTGTCGGAGAAGGTATAGGGAACAAAAAAGCTTCAATACCACCTTCTTCATGGAGGGTATTTTCCCCTGTTTTGTCCTGTGCCCACTAAGGTAGCACAGAACTGGATTGATAACTGTGAACTTCCTATGCTGTCTCAGGAAGGCTCAGCACAACAAAGCTAAAAGTAATGCTCTCATGGGAGGGTGGGGACTGAGCCAGGTACCTGTATATTTTATGTTCACCCTGCAGAACTGTATCTACACCATGTGTTGAGGATGAGTGATTCGAGCCCGTAAAATGCTCTCTGCTCTGTTCACTGGGAATGATCTTACTTCGCTGTTAGGTTTATTGAAAGCGCCATGTCTCTCTTCCCTCTCGCTGAGTAACTGCCTTCAATGAGGGAGATAGACGAGACACCCAGCAGCTGGTAGGGTTACTTAGTCAGGAACTTCCTGAGAACCTACGGAGACAGAGGAATAGACAGGATGGGAAATAAGACTGATGCATTGAGAGTTACACATGGAGAATGGCATTGTGTACCACAGAGATCTGGAAATCCCAGTCTCCACCCTGGCCTGTGTTGCCGTCTTTCTCCGGATGGGAGGATTCCATTGGCTCAGGATCTGGAGTAGCTGCAAGAGCGAGGGATGCTGACAGAGGCAGCAATTAGACCAACACAGTGCGGGATACCACATGGAGAGACACTGAGTGATATCACCAGATTGCAGGACGGTATCAGGATTAAACAATGGTCAAGATGAAAGGGTTTTGATTCATAGTGCTCAAGTATTAGTACTCAGTGATGGTTGACCTATGAGTTGGACAGGGGATGGCCTTGTGTTATTCTCAGTATACCGTTCATTAAGAATTTAATGATGGTTTCAGGGATACACATCTGACAGCTTAATATCCCTTAAGGAAGGAAGCAGTTCTGGCCTACATATGACTCCTGACACAGAGCAATGAGATTGTTTCTCAACTGCCCCCTGAAATGATCTATGAAGCCATTCAGCTCAAGGGTAGCTCGGGATGGGAAATACACGCTGGCCAGCCAGAGACAGCAACATCTTACGAGTGAATGAAAAACAACATTGCTGGGACCATTGTCCTGGCCAATCATGTCGGTAGGTTTATGGACAGGGCTTTAAACTGAGAGAGATGATGCAGAGGGTTCAGGTGAAAAGAGCTTTACAAATCCAAAAGGAAAAGGTGAAGCATTGGACCAGCATGGGGATGTGGCCGAAAAATAAGCAGAAAGGAGCACAAAGGGACAGGGTTCAGCTAAAACGTACATCAGTGAATTTGTGAAAGGAAGTTGTGAGAACACGTAAATTATATATATTTTTGGAATGGACAAAGCATCTGAACTAAGGAAGTTGACTTACGACACAGAGATAAATAAAGTTTGGTCACCAGAGAGACGTGGTTACAGGGTGAACAAAAGTTGGAACATAAATATTGAATTGTACGCATGCTTGAGGGGTCTCAGGCAGAATGGGAGTGTAGGATGGGTTACCCTGATAGAAATGGGTAACAATGACATTACAAAGAAAACATTTGGCCTCAGATTATGCAGTTGAATCAGCCTGAATGCAGATTCTGGGTAATATGTGTCAAAAACACAAGCCGGAGACTTTTTTTAGGTTGCCTAACAACATTTCGTTGCTCAAGACTGTTACACATTCCAATGAATTCCTGTGTAACGAAAAGGCATTATGATAATATTGGGAGACTTCAATTTTTTGCAAATTTTTGGACAGTCACATTGGCAAAAGTTATATTCGCTGATCTGCTCTTCGAATGTGTTTTTGTCAGTTTTTCTTTGAAAAAACACATTGTGCAAATGGCCAGGGACGTGACTATCTCAGAGAGACCGTTGGGTGATGACGCTGATTGAAGGAGTAACGCCACACAGATCAATCCTCAACGAAATTGCAGTATAGTGGAATTAAAGGAAATGAAGAATTTTTAAAGTGACCAGAAAGCACACCATACAATCACAACCACAGCCATTTACATGAGTTTTGGAGGAGAGCTGACGAAGGTAAAAAGGGGAAACAGACTGCAATGCTTGGAAATGGACAGTAGAAAACATCTACAGTCATAGAGTCATCGAGTTGTACAGGAAAGAAACAGACCCTTCGGTTCAAGTCGTTCATGCCATCCACATAACCTAACATAATACTGTCCCATTTGCGAGCACTTGGTCCAAACCCTTCTCAACCTTTGTATTCGTATCCCCATCCAGATGTCTTTCAATAATGCAATTGCACCAGCCTGAACTTCCTCTAGCAGTTCATTCCATGCATGTACCACTGTCTGCATGAAAAGTTTGTCCCTTAGGTTTTCTTTATATCTTTTCCCTCTCACGCTGAACCTATACCCTCTAATTCGGGACTCCATTACATCAGGGAAAAGACCTTGTCTCTCATGAGTTTATAAATGAATCCATTGATCACCCCCTCAGCCTCAGATATTCGAAGGAAAGTAACCCCAATCCATTCAACCTCACCATGTAGCTCAAATCCTGCAATCCTGGAAACATCCGTGTAAATATTTTCTGAACCATTACAATTTACACAAAATCCTCCCAATAACGAGGAGATAAGACTAATCTACTCACTGTTCTGAGCAATAAAGGCACGCATACCAAATGCCTTTTTCGCTATCCTATCTAGCTATGACTACATTTCAGGGGCAATGAACCTGCACTCCAAGGTCTCTTTGTTCAGCAACACTCACTGACAGAATTTAACATTAAGAGTCCTGCTAATATTTGCTTTTCCAAATTGAAGTTCCTCACATTTATCTCAATTAAACTCAATCTTCAATTCCTCAGTCCATTGGCCCATCTGATCCAGATCAATTTGTACGCTGAGGTAACATTCTTCACTGTCCACTACAAGTCCAATTTTGGTTTCATCAGCAAACTTACTAACTATACTTCCTATGTTCACATTCAAATCATTCATATAAATAACGAAAACAATGGACCCAGCATCGATCCTTATGGCACTCCAATGATCACAGGCCTCCAGTCTTAAAAACAACCCTCCACCACCACCTTCTGTTTTCTACCTTCGAATCAGTTCCGTCTCCAAATGGCTGGTTCTCCCTATATTCCATGACAGCTAACCGTGCTAAGCAATCTCCCATGTGGAAACTTTTCGAAAACATTGCTGAAGTTCATATTGATTACTTGACAGCTTTGCCTTCATCAATCCTTTTCCTTTCTAAGTTCTAAACATGTGGACTCAGTTGATGACTCCATAAGAGTTTCCTCTCCAAACACTGTTGTTACGTCCTCCATTAGCAAATGGACAAATCGCCCTCCTCACATATTTGTCCTTCTGTCACGCCTGTAACTTCTGTATCGTGGAACACAGAGCTGCCAGTCCTGCCCTACTCTCAGCCATGTTTCTGTTATGGTTATAATATTCTCGTCCCCAGAGCCAATCCATGCTCTGAACTCATCTGAATTATCATTCAAGTTTCGTGTGTGTGAATAAATGCTCTCTAAACCAGAAGTCTTCTCTCGTCCTTGACTGTGCCCCTGGATATTCTGAATAGTAAACTTGCTCTCTAAGGCCAATGCATTTTCCTCTGACTTTTCGATTGTCTGTATCTTATCCATAGTCCCTGCCAAACTAGTTTAAACCCTCCCGGGTAACACTACCAAATCTCCCCGCAGGGTTACTGGTACGCCTCTGGTTCAAGTCCAACCTATCCCTCTTGCAAAGGTCACCACCACCCCGGAACAGATCCCAATGAGCCAAGAACTGAAAACCCCTACAAAAGCTCTTCAGCAACACATCCATCTGGCATATCTTTGTATTTGTATATACAATGGCAAGTGGCACTGGGAGTAATCTGGAGATCCCTACCCTTGAGGTCCTGCATTTTAACTTCTTTTCTAATGCCCAATACTCATTTCAGAGGACCCCAAACCGTTGTGTTTCTCTGTCATATGGACTGATATGCACAATGACCTCTGCATGTTTATCCTCCCCTTCAGAATGTTCTGTAACATCTCAGATATATCCTTGACACTGGTACTGGGGAGGCAACACACCATCCTGGGGTCTCTTCTGCAGCTACACAATCTTCTGCCGCTCACCCTCACAAGTGTGTCTCCTGTCATTACTGCTATGATTAGACGGGTCTGACAAACAAAGGGGATGAAACTACCGCTGAAGGGGCTATATTTGCAAAGTGAAATATTTTGAAGTAATACAGTGAGAACTCGGGGCCACTGTTTTCATGACGACGGAATGGCAAATCCAGCAAGTCCAGTGAATACTGATCAAGGGTGTTTGATAAAGACAATGCAATGCAATAAACACAGGTGAAGCCATTCACGAGAATATAAAGTGCGGGGGGTGCGGAGGTGGGGGTGGGGCTGAAAAATGAAAGGCAAAGAATGGACACAAAATATCCCCGGCAGACAGTATTAAGGAAAAGCCACAAGGTATTTTAACAGTACAGTTACAGTAAGATGATTACTGGGGAAAGAGTGGGACTGTTAGGCACCAAAGGGAAAATCTGTGCATGTAACCAGAGGAAGTAGGTTTTCAAAGAATACTTCCCATCTGTATTCATTCAGGTGAAAGGCATTTTAGGCAGGGACTTCAGCTGGAATGGTGAGGTTCGAGAACATTTTTAAGGTCAGTAAGGAGGAGGTATTATATGTTTTCACAGGCATAATGTTGGAGAAATCCCCAGTGCCCAATGAAATGCTTCACAGACTGTTACGGGAGGTCAGAGAGGAGATAGCTGGGACCCTGGAAGATATATTAAATACCCTTCTAGACAGAGGTGAAGTGCCGAATGACTGGAGGATAGCGGATGTGGTTCCATTGTTCAAGAAGGACAGCAGTGATAGGCAAGTAAATTACAGAGCAGATAGTCTGATAGCAGTGGGAAGAAAATTACTGGAAATAATTCTGAAGGGACATAACGAATCAATAATTGGAAAGTCTGGGATAGATTGGTAATAGTCAGCATGGATTTGATAGAGGAAAATCCTGTCTGGCGAAGTCGGTTGAGTTTTCTTTTTGAAATGGTGTCTCGAAGTATTGATGAGGGCAGTGCAGATGATATGGGTTCCATGGAGTTCATTAAAACCTTTAACAAGGTCCCAAAAGGAAGACTGGTCCAAAAGGGAAGAGCCCATGGGATCCCAGACAAGTTGGCAAATTGGATCCAAACTTGGTGGAGGGTTGGTTTTGTGACTGAAATTATTTACCCAGTGAGTGTATCACAGGGATCTGTGCAGGAACCGTTGCTATTTATGTTGTACATTAATGACTTAGATGTGAAAGCAGAAGGAATCACCAGTAGGTTTGCAGATGACATGAAAGGTGAGTCTGTCTATAGTGAGGGGAAAGTCTAAGGCTACAGTCTGAAGGTTGAGGCTGGTACAAAATTTCAAAAAATTCATTTAAACAGACAAGAAAGACAAGAGCACAACAGAAAATGAGGGAAACATTATCAATTGAGTTGCATTTATTTCAATGTAAAATGGCTGACAGGAAAGGCAGATGAACTCTGTGCATGGACGGGAACATGGGAATGGGGCACCACAAGTATGATGCAAACACAGCTGAGGGAGTGACAGGACTAGCAGCTCAGGGCTCCAGGGTACAGATTCTACAGTAAGGGTAGAATAGGAGGTGAGAGAGCCCTCAGAGTGGATTTCTTGATCAGTGAAAACATCACTGCAGCACTTGGAGATGGTGTTCCTGGGGAATGCCCAGTGAACCTATAATAGTGCGCGAGACCCCAAATGAGTATTTCACATCAGAACATACTGTGGACAAAGACTAGGAAACAAAGGGAAAGAAACAGTGATAACTTCGAAAGAGTCCCCATTTCAGAAGAGGTGGTGCTGGAGGTCATAGAACACAAAGGTAGAGATAGCCCGAGGTCCCTGAACAAGTGTTTCCCTGAACATTGTGGCAAAGCAGTGGCGGGGACACCAGAAGAAATATTTTTTTATCATTGTCCTTCGTATTTGCATTGGGCGTAAGTGGCTGAGGTGAAAACGTGTTGCTGGAAAAGCACAGCAGTTCAGGCAGCATCCAAGGAACAGGGGATTCGACGTTTTGGGCATAACCTGTTCTTCAGGAATTCCTGCACAGATTCCTGAAGAAGGGCTTATGCCCGAAACGTCGAATCTCCTGTTCCTTGGATGCTGCCTGACCTGCTGCGCTTTTCCAGCAACACATTTTCAGCTCTGATCTCCAGCATCTGCAGACCTCACTTTCTCCGTAACTGGCTGAGGGTCGAGTTTATAAAGGTAATCAAAACCATGAGGGATACAGGTAGGTTGACTAACCAACGTCTTTACGCCGGGGTAGTGGAGTCCATAACTAGATGGGATTGAAGTTCAGAAGGAGGAGATGTCAATAATTCTGGAAAGTGTACAAATAGGTCCGTCGCCTGGGGTGGATAAGATTTATCCTCAGGATTCTCTGCGAAACCACGAAGGAGATTGCCGAGTCTTTGGCTTTGATATTTATGTTGTCATTGTCTGCAGGAATAGTGCCAGAAGGATGTAACATAACAAATGTTGTACCCTTGTCCATGAAGAGGAGTAGAGGCAGCCCAAGTAATTATAGACGTGTGAGCCTCACTTCAAATCTGGGTAGAGGCTTGAAAGAGATAGGATTTATAATCATCTAGAGGTAAATACGTTGATTAGGGATAGTCAACACAGTTTTGTGAAGGGTAAGGCGTGCCTGACATACCTTATTGAGTACCTTGAGAAGGTGAACAAAGAGGTGGGTGAAGGTAAAGCAGTTTATGTGTATGGGAATTTCAGTGAGGCGTTTGTTAAGGTTCCCCACTGTAGGCTATTGCAGACAATACGTAGGCAAGGGATCGAGGGTAATTTAGCAGATTGGATCAGAAATTGCTCAGCTGAAAAAGGCAGAGGGTAGTGTTTTAATGGAAAATATTCATCCAGGAGTTCAGTTACAAGTTGGTACTGCCAGGATCTCTTTAGGTCCACTGGTGCTTGTCATTTATATCAATGACCTGGATCAGGTCATTGAAGGATGGGTTGGTAAATTTGCAGATGACACTAATGTCAGTAGAGTTGTGGATAGTGACGAAGGATGTTGTCGATTACAGAGAGGCATAGATAAGCGGCAAATTTGAGCTGAAGTTTCACAAATGGAGTTTAATGTGTATAAGTGTGAAGTGATTTACTTTGGTAGCAGTAACACGAACACAGAGTACTGGGCTAATTGTAAGATTCTTGGTAGTAGAGATGAACAGAGAGATTTCTGTATCCATGCACATAGATTCTTGAAAGTGTCTACCCAGGTTTATAGGGTTGTTAAGAAGGTATTCAGTGTGAGAGCTTTGATTTGTAGAGGGATTGAGTTTCAGAACCATGAGGTCTTGCTGCAGCTGTACGAAACCCTGGTGTGACCACATTTGTTGTGTTGTGTATAGTTTAGGGCAAGGATGTGTAAGCTTTGTGAAGGGTTCAGAGGAGATTTACTAGGATATCACCTGGTACAGAGGGAAGGTCTTATGAGGAAAGGCTAAGGGGCTACAAGCTGTTTTCGTTCGAGAGAAGACGTTTGAGGCGAATTAATTGAGACAAATAAGATAATCAGTGGATTAGATGGCTTGTTGAGTGAGAGCTTTTTCCTTTGGAGGGCGATGCCTACCTTGAGGGGAGATAGCTTTAAATTTAGGTGTGATAAATATAGAACAGATGTCAGATGTAGTTTCTTTACTCAGAGTGGTAGGGGCATAGAACGCATTGCCTGCAACAGTAGTAGACTCGCCAAATTTAAGGGCATTTGGTTATTGGTTAGGAATACGGACGGAAGTTGGAATAGTGTTGATTCGATGGGTACTAAATTGATTCCAAAGTTGGCCCACATCAAGGGCTGAAGGGCCTGTACTGCACTGACATGTTCTATGTTCTGTGTTCTAGAGGGTATAGATATGAGGTGAGAGAGCAAATTGGAGGAGAACGTTTTCCACACGGAGGATGGTGCACCTATTAAATGACAATCTGGGGATGTGGTAATGCAAAGTAAAATTACAACATATAACAGATATTTGGGCAGGTACATGGAGTGGAGAAGGGATATTGTTCAAATGCAGGGAAACGCGGCTCGCTCAGGGACTCTGGTCAGCATGGGCTAGTTGGATCAAAAGAACCGTTTCTATGCTGCATGACTGCCTCCAACTATTGGAAGAAGAGACTGCCGAGATATGGCATGTTGTAGACACTGAGGCAGTTAGAGAGATAGAGATGTTAGTCTGAAATGCAGTGCATTTCAAATGTGTAGAGGGTCTATCAGGAAGGGAGAAGGTTACAGAGATAGGAACAGTTATCGGAGTTTAAAAGTATTGAAGTCACTGATCCATAAGACATGCAGCAGAAGCAGTGCTGCAGATTAGTGAGTCTTAGTACAACAGAACTTCAAGTAGGGGTAAAAACAATTAGTAGTGCCGGAAGAGCACAGCAGTTCAGGCAGCATCCGAGGAGTAGTAAAATCGACCTTTTGGCAAAAGTCCTTCATCAGGAATACAGGCAGAGAGCCTGAAGGGTGGAGAGATAAGTGAGAGGAGGGTTGGGGTGGGGAGAAAGTAGCATAGAGTACAATGGGTGAGTGGGGGAGGGGATGAAGCTGAAAGGTCGGGGGGGGGGTCGGGGCGTAGATAGGTGGAAAAGAAAATAGACAGGTAGGACAAGTCATGGGGACAGTGTTGAGCTGGAAGTTTGGACCAGGTGTGAGGTGGGGGAAGAGGAAATGAGGAAACTGTTGAAGTTCACATTGATGCCCTGGGGTTGAAGTGTTCCGAAGCAGAAGATGAGGCGTTCTTTCTCCAGGCGTCTGGTGGTGAGGGAGCGGCGGTGATGGAGGCCCAAGACCTCCCTGTCCTCGGCAGAGTGGGAGGGGGAGTTGACATGTTGGGCCACAGGGCGGTGTGGTTGATTGGTGTGGGTGTCCCAGAAATGTGACCTAAACTCTGCTAGGATGCGTCCAGTCTCCCCAAAATAGAGGAGACCGCATCAGGAGCAGCGGATACAATAAATGATATTGGTGGATGTGCAGGTACAACTTTGATGGATGTGGAAGGCTCCTTTAGGACATTGGATGGAGATGAGGGAGGAAGCGTGGGCGAAGGTTTTGCAATTCCTGCTGTGGCAATGGAAGGTGCCAGGATTGGAGGGTGGGTTGTAGGGTGGCGTGGACCTGACCAGGTAGTCACGGAGGAAACGGTCTTTCTTGAAGGCGGAAATGGGTGGGGAGGGAAATATATCCCTTGCGGTGGCGTCCATTTCGAGGTGGTGGAAATGTCGGCGGATGATTTGGTTTATGTAAAGGGTGGTAGGGTGGAAGGTGAGCACCAGGGGCGTTCTGTCGTTGTTGTGGTTGGAGAGGTAGGGTCTGAAGGCGGAGGTGTGGGATGTGGTCTAGATGCGTTGGAGGGCATCTTTAACCACATGGGAAGGTTCTCTAAAGAAGGAGGCCATCGGGGTGGTGATTGAGCCTAGGATGTGACTGTACTGCGCTTCCCCTTCAGCACTGTATCTGTGTCGTTTCTTGTTAGCCAATATTTGGAGCCCTCTTATTGATCTCTGTTCTGTGTACTGTGAATGATCTTACCTTGCTGCAGGATTTAATGAAGGCTTGAAGGGAGGGAGGGAGAGAGAGAGAGAGAGAGAGAGAGAGAGAGAGAGAGAGATTGACAGAGGCTGCAGGCTGCAATCAGACTCATACACTGAAGGATACCACATGGAGAGATGCTAAGTAATATCACCATAGTGCTGGAAGATGTCAGGATCACACAATTGTGGAGGGACAATATGTTTTGCTGCATGATGCATGGTATCAGTGCTCAGGGATGAGCAGCCAATGAGCAGGCGTAGTGATGGCCTAGTGATATTATTGCTTGAGCATGTATCCAGAACATCACCCAATGTTCCGCAAAGCAGGTTTGAATCCCACCAGCAGAAATGGGAGAATTTCAATTCAATAACTTTAGAAATAGTAATTAACAATCCTTAAGTAAGTATGAAACCATTGCTGATGGAAAAAAACCCAAAAACTTGTACTTTCAAGAAGGATATCTGCCCATCCTCACATGGTCAGCATGACATGTCCACAGCAAAGACTTTATCTCTCAATTACCCTCTAAAATGGCCAAGCAAGCTACTCAGCCCAAGGGCAACTAGGGCTGGGTAAGAAAAGCTGGTCAGCCAGAGACCATACCTGATTTAAAAAATAATCCATTTTCATGGTCCCATAGGAACCGTTTTTGGCCCAGTGTCCTGGAGAATCATGTCGGTAGGTTTATGGATTGGGCTTTAAGCTAACATAGAGGATGCAGAGACAGGGTTCAGGTGAATAAAAAATCCAAATTCTAACAGAAAAGGTGACATATCAGAACAGCATGGGGATGTGGCTGAAGGCAAGCAAAAAGGAGCATAAAGCAGATGGGATAAAGTTCAACTAAAACTGTACATCAGCCATTTAGTTTGCGACAGGAATTGCGGGAAAGAGTAAATTATGTTCTTTTTTTCAGTGGACAAAGTCTCTGCAATAAGGTAGCTAGATTTATGACACAGATGCAAAAGAGATTTAGACACCAGTGAGAGTGGTTACAGGGTGACAAAAAGATGGAAAACAAATTTTCAATGATACACAACCTTGCGGAAATTCAGGCAAAATGGACAACCCTAACAATAATGGACTACAAAGGCATTACAGAGAAAGCATTTTGCCTCAGATCATGAAGTAGAGTCAATCTGAATGTAATTTACTTGCCAAGTACACAAGCAGAAGAACAACTGTCGGCCACCAAACAGCATTTCATTGCTCAACACTGCATTAAATAGGAACTCATTGCAATTTTTAACAAAGGCATGTTGACACTTGATACTTTCGTTACACTTAAAAATTCGGATAATCTTGACAATCACACTGACAAGAGTGATATTGGAAGAGGAGTTCGGAGAATTGTTTCAGTGTTTCTTTGACTGAAACATTGTGCAACAGGCTAGGGATGTAACTATCTCAGATCGACGGTTGTTTGATGGAACTCAGTGAATGAGTCATGTCATCTGGGGAGATCCTCCTGGAAATTGTGATAAAGTGCACTTCAAACAAATATAAAGTTTTACAGTGAATCACAGAAAGGACAAGCTACAACTAGAAACAAAAATAGCCAATTACATGAGTTTGACAGGAGAGCTAAGCAAGGTAAACAGGATAAAAAGACTGAAAGATGTGTCTGCAAACGAACAGTGTAAAACATTTGAAGGAAGAGGCACAATAGTCAAGAAAGAGACATTCCATTAAAACAGACCTAACCTCAGCAAGAAATTCTCATCTGTCCCTCCCATTCTGGAAAAAATGGATCATATTAGATTATGAGGCTGAGAAGATCATCAAACAGTACTCATAATTCTGAAGTGAGAGAGTGTTTTAGGAAAAAGTTTCACAGGGATTGCAAAGGGTCTGCTAGCACGAGGAGGGTAATGGGAAGGGGAATCACTGTCATGGTTCATTGAAACGATAGGAACAGGGAGAATTGAAGGTGTTGGAGGTGCCGAGAGGGTTACAGAGAGTGGCCAGGGCCTTGTACGGTGTTACAAAGCCAGTACAAATTGTTGCAGCTGGAGGGAATTGCAGACGGAGGGAGGGACATAAGTATTTTTCCTTATTCTTTCATGGGATGAGTATGTCACTGATTGGACCGGCATTTTTGTCCTACTGCTAATTATCCAGAGGGTTGCACAGAGTCAGCAATATTGTTGGGAGTTTGGAGTCACATGTAGGCCAGACCAGGTAAGAATTCAGATGTCCTTCCCTGAAGGATGTAAGTGAACCAGATGATGTCTTCCTACTGATCAACAATGCCTCTATGGTGACCTCACCAATGTCTTTTACACCCACAACGGAACATCCGTGCTCCCACTCTCAGTGCTCTGAACAATGAAGGTGAGCATCTCAAACACCTGCTTCACCATCTTGTCCACCTGTGACACGACTTTCAAATAACTTTGTCCCTTCATCTATGAATGTCAGCTTGACAACACTATCCTGTGCTGAACATTAACTGTACAAGTGCCACCCTGGTTTGTTTTCCCCAAATTGAATACTTCGCATATATGTAATTAAACTCAACTGGATACTTTTCAGCACACTATCCCAGCAGTACTGTTAATCCTGTTGCATCAGAGATAACGTTCTGCACTGTCCACTTTACCACCAATTTCAGTGTCACACAAAAAACTTACTTACCAGGAAACCAATATTCCCATCCAAACCATTTATCCAAATGACAAACACCAGTGAACTCACTACACCACTGTTCACTTGTCTCCAGTCTCTCATTTCATTTTAGTGGTCTTGCTAAAACTATACAAGATATAATTGAGACCACACCTAGAATATTTAGAACAGTGTGAGTGCCCGAAACAAAGATTTTCTTGCATTGGAGGCAGGACAGAAAAGGGTCATTCAGCTGATCTTGGGAATGGACGGATTTTCTAATGAGAAGAGGTGGAGTAGATTGAGGTTGAACCCAACGAAGTTGAGAAGAATGAGAGTGAAATTGAATGAAACATGCAAGGTTCTGAAGGGCTCTGATCGGTTAGATGATGGGAAGTTAGAAAAGACAACAATACAGCACAGCAATAGGCCCTTCGACTCACGATGTCTGTGCTAACCATGATGGCTTTTTCGACTCATACCATCCGCCTCCACATGGTCCATATCACTCTATTCTCTCCCTGTTCATGTTTCTTTCCCAATACCACTTCCAAACTTTGCTCACATTTCTTCTTCTAGGACCTTCATCGGTAACTTCCGCTCTCTATGCAAAAGAAAACTTACCTCACACATCTCATTTAAACTTTTCCTTTCTCACCTTGAAGCTATGCGCTCTTGTATTTGGAGTTTACACATTTAAAAAAAGGGATTCTGACTATCCACATTATCCATCCCTGTCCTAATGTTGCAGTCCTGCACCTGGTCACCTGTCAGCCTCTGACACACTCAGAAAACAATCCAACTTTTTAAAATTTCCTCTTACACCTAACACATCCTTAAAAACCTAACACAGGCAACATGCTGATAAACCCCGTTTTAAACGCTCTCTAGAGCCTCCACATCCTTCCAAAGATGTGGAAATGAGAATTTCACACAGTACTCCAAATATGGCCAAATATAAGTTTCATACAGTTACAACACCAGATGCAGAACACTCCAGAAAACGTTGAGATCGATGAAGGCCAGTGTTTCATTTGCTTTCTTTCACATCTGACATTTTCAGGGAGTGACTGACTTGCACCACGATCCTTCTGTATATCAGTGTCCCGCAGTGTCCTAACTTTCTATTTGAATTTGACATCACTTCATTTGCCCAGATTAAAGTAAATTTGCTATTTCTCTGTACAACTTTCCAACTGATCAGTAACCTCCAGTATCCTTAGTCATTAACCCCAACTCCTCCAATTTTCATGTCATCTGCAATAATTATATTTGTCACTTCCTTTTGTTTCAAATGGGTGACAATCTGTAACCAGAGGGTATAAAATCCCATCAAGCACTCACCCATTCAAGATGGAGATGAGGAGGAATGTCTTCACTCAGAGGGTAGAGACTCTCTGGGAATTCCAAACTGTAGAGGGCAGTCGAGGCTGCGTCGTTAAGTGTATTTGCAGCAGAGATGGTCAGATTTTAATTAGTCAATAAGAGCTTCCTGTGGTCGGGAGGGTTCGGGATTTGATGAAGTTTAAATAGATTAGGTTCAAAGAATTGGAGAAGAATAAGGAGATTACAGATGCAAGTAGACATTGGATGTGCTGCCATTGAATGTGAGTCTGATCGGAAGTGGTGAGTCACCAAGATTGGGGTTGGTGCTAAGATTGGGAAATCGCCAGGAACTTCAATGGATTACCCAACAAGAAAACATTAAAGTGGCTCCATACATTAGTGGCGTTGTCAAGAGTTGAAGTGGTAACACAGAAAGGGAGGGCTTTCGAAGCTGTAGATGTTTCTGTTGATTGTGGATGGGTTGAAGCAGTTTACAAACACATGGAAGTTTTTAGGACAGTAGTAAGGCACACAGTTTTTAGTTAGTGCAAGAATGGGACTGGAGGACGGAAGAAAGATACGGAGCGTTGTGATGGCTGCAGACGTTAACAGATTATGGAGAGACATGCAGATTAGAGAGACAGTGGGCTTCCGATTCTGACATACATTGTAGGAACTGGAGTACCTTTGGCTAATAGTAAGTTTGCAGTTATAGAAGGTGCTGAAGGGACTGGAGGAGGTGAAAGATGTCGGGAGGGCTGTGGAGAGTGGTAGGGGATAGAGATGGGGAAAGCTGCAGGGCCAAAAGGAGATCATACAGATAGGGAGGGTTCTAAGAGCAGGTGATGGTAACAGAATTAGAGAAAGTCCAACACTTGAAGAGGTTTCAGCAATCAGGAGACTTCAAGATGCAGGACAATATAACAAAGGCAGGGACAGCTGTAGTGATGGGAGGAGCACAAAAACACTGAGACGGCTTTTGTCAATAGAGGATATTATGTTATAGTGATGGAGAAGGTTTCACCTCTAAAGAGAGTTGGAAAGATTAAAAACGTAACAGGTTAATGGAGTAGGTTTCACTGTATGGTTCCTACAGAAATAGGCAGATTTGTGGAGGTTGGAACAGGAGACATAGATAGAGAAGGTTTTATGAATAAGGAGGACTTTTCAGAGAAGCTGAGGTATGTAGGGATGGACCATCAACACAGTCTCAGTGAGAATTACGGCAGCTCATGAAGATAACAGAAATAAACGGTATAGCCCGATGAGGAGGACATTGAAGGTATAAAGATTTGCCGTACCTGAAGGAGATTACCGGCATAGGAAAGATAGTAGGGAGAAGTAGAGTGAACAGAGATTGAGTGTGTTTCAGAGAGGAAGAATTTATCGTCATTATTAAGATTGTAGAGACTAAATTACATGATAGAGATGTTAGAACTGGATGGTATCACAGACATGGAGGATGTAAACAGGTGGAGGAAATTCCTAAGGTCAGGAGTTCCTTGGGAGATTACACAGATAGTGCGGTTCTCAGGTAGGAGCATGACATAGTTACAAAGACACTGAGGTATGTTAGGTCTGGAAGGGATTACACAGATCGGGACAGCTCAATGGCCTGAAGAATTTTTCATAGATAAGGCAGGCTTATAGAAGCTGGAGATGTTTACCCAGATCGGGGCCGATGTAAAGGTTAAAGGCAAATACATTGATATGGAGGTTGATATTAATTGGAGGAACTGATAGGGATAAACTGGACTGTCAGGGTTTACAGGGCTGAAGAAATTTTGTATCTACTGGAAAAGTTTAGGGATTGTGGTGTTAGGGATTAAAGAACCAGACAGAGACAGAGAGGGAGTTGTGTGGACTAGAGGAGATTCCAAACAGAGGAAGGATTACTGAGACCGAGATCACTAATACAGCATGAGCCAGGATTGATGTACTCGTCCTCCTCTGCTGTCTCAGTGAGGTCCAGTAGAGCAGAGGTAAGATCAGGGCCCTCAAACGAATGTGGGAATGATGCCCAGAATGTTGCTGATCCTTACCCAGCACCATGTCAATGACTTGTCTTCCCGGTCTGAATACAGAAGGCCACTAACTCCTCCCTGTGCTGTTTACTGTGACGTTTCTTACTTGGCTGCAGAATTTACTGAAGACTCCAGGTCTCGCTCTCCATCTCTTTCTGGCTGACCAACCGTCTTTCATTTGGTTATTGACGAGAAAGGAGTTCGGAATTCGGCTGAGTCAGAAACATTCTGATTACCTGCAGGATGCAGAGAAATAGACAGAATGGGAAATTAGACAGATGAAGTGGGGTCAATTCATGTACAGTAACACTGAGTAACACAGAGATCTGGAAAGTCCGAGTCTCCATCCATGTCCTTTGCTGTTGCGTCTCTCTGGAGTGCAGGATTCTGTTGGCTCAAGAAGCAGCTGCAAGAGCGAGAGGCACTGATAGATGCAGGAATTAGACCCGCACAGTGAGGGATACCACATGGAGAGATATTGAAGGAGATAACCAGACTGCTGGAAGATTTTAGAATCAAACAATGGTTCAGAAGAAATGGTACCGATCCAGTGAACACTGCTACCTGTACTCGCAGAGGACTGAGCTATTTTATTGGGATTGGCTTCTCTGGTACTGAGCTGGAACCAGTGTCCACGTCAATCATTTGTCTAGGAACAAACTAACTCAGATGAGGAGAGACAGGGCTTAGTTGAAAGGAAATTCCCAAGTCCAAAGAGAAAAGTTGAAATATTGGAATACCATGTGGATGTGGCTGAATTTAAACAGAAAGAAACAGGAAGGGACTGAGTTTAACTGGAATTGTACATCAGCAAATAGGTTTGTGAAAGGAAATTGAGATATTAAATTTCTGTTTCTTAATTTAAATGCACAAAGCATGTGCAATCAGAGATATGCAGGAGTGTCTTGTGAGATATACACACACACACACACACACACACACACACACACACACACACACACACACACACACACACACACACACACACACACACACACACACCATCACGGAGACATGTTCGCAGAGCGAACAAAATGGCGAGGCATTAATACTCACGGCTTACACAACATTGTGGAAAGTCAGGCAGAACGGGAAGCAGGAGGGGGCACTCTCACAGTAGGGGATGATCATGGGATGATGAAGAAAATATGTGACTTTGACTATCAGTCATTCAGAGAACAATTTCTGGGTGATGAGGATCAGAACACAAAAGTGGAAGGACTGTTAAGGCCCCTTTACAGCATTACATCATTAGACACGATATTAACAGGGAATTATTGGAATTTGTAACAAAGGCACTGGCGAGGGGATTCAATCTTCCTATTTTATTATCTAATTGGTGGTAGGTCACAGACGAGACTGACCCTCTTACACTCTCAGGGAGAGTCTGTCGGTGGCTATACAGACGGATGTAGCCTTCCACAGACTCTGTTACACTTGGGGCGGGAGGTAGCCTTGGGAAGGGCGTGGATGGGGTATTGGGTACGCATCACGCTCATTGTGCTGTTTTCTCCCAGATTCCCCTTTTGCCCGATGACAAGTGTCGAGGTGCTCTAAACCTTCTCAATACTCCTCCCCCACTTTGGACGGTCTTGACCCAGTAATTCTCAGGATTTGCCAGATTTGATTAAGAGATGTTTAGAAGACAAAGTAGAATTATGGAAGTATTTGATAAATGGATCACTGTGGGACAACGAGCAGGAGGAGTGCACGAGGAAGAGGAAACAATATCAGCGTTTAATGCGATGATAGCAACAGGGAGAATTGAAGGTGCTGGAGGTGGTGAGCGTTTTTACAGAGAGGGGCAAGGGCCTGAACGCTGTTACAATGTCCCAGTGCGAATTGCTGCAACTGGAGGTTTTTGCAGTGGTAATGATGTTAGTATGTGTTTTTATTTATTAATTCATGGGATGAGGATGTCACCGATTGGATCAGCATACATTGCCCGATTGCTAATTGCCCAGAAGGTAGTTCAGGGTCAACCATATTGCTGTTGGTCTGGAGTCACATGTGAGTCAGACCAAGATAGAATGCCACATGTCCTTCCCTCAAGGACACACGTGAACGAATTGAGATGTTCCTCATGCTTTTACTGTGGCCTCACCAATGCCTTGTACAGCCACAACCTGACATCCCAACTCCTACTCTCAATGCTCTTCCAATGAAGGTAACCTGCTTCAGCAGTCTGTCGACCTGTGACGCCACTTTCAAAGAACTGTGCACCTGCATCCCCAGGTCACTCTATTTGACAAGACTACCCAGGGTCGTAACATTAACTGCACATGTCCAGCCCTGGTCTGCTTTACCAGAATGCAACATCTTGAATTTCTACACCTGCTATTGCTAAATTCACTGGTCCAGCCGTACTGATAATCCTATTGTACTTTTGGACAACCCGCTTCACTGTCCACTTTACCATCAATTTCGATGTCACTCACAAACTTGCTAACCATGACTCCTGTATTATCATACAATCCATTTACCTCAATGATGCACAAAAGTGACTCAGCACCGAATCCCATGACACGCCATTGGTCATGGGCCTGCAGTTTGAGCAGTAACCCTTTATGATCGCGCTCTGTCTCCTCCCGTCAATACATGTTTTTATATCCAGTTGGTGAGCAATCCCTGTTTATGTGTTTAGTGGCTAAGGTTTAGTCGCGTTTCACTTGGGAAGTTCGTCACGCAGAGGGTGATGGTGCCTGGCATGCATTGCCAGCGGGGGCAGAAATGATAGCGCTTGTTTAAGATGAGTTGGCAGGGAGCAGATGCATACAGCCCCTGAGTAAATAGGCCACTCTTTTAGAAAGAGGATCTGGATTGGCGCAGGCTTGGAGCTCCGAAGGACCAGTTTGTGGGTGGCATGCTAGCACAGTGGTTAGCACTGCTGCCTCACAGTCCAAAAGACCAGCGTTCAATTCCTGCCTCAGGACAACTGTCTGTGTGGATTTTGCACGTTCTACCTGTGTCTGCGTGGATTGCCTGCGGGTGCTCCGGTTTCCTCCCACAGTCCTAAATTGCCCATAATGTTACGTATAGGGATAAATGTAGGGGAATGGGTCTGGTTGGGTTGCTCTTTGGAGGGTCGGTGTCGACTTGTTGGGCCGAAGAGCCTGTTTCCACACCGTACATAATCTAATCCTGTGGTGGAATTTCCTTTGTTGTTTGTTCTCACCACCTTTGGAATGAAAGCATTGCGGTTTATGTACATTTTATAGCTTTGCTGAATCTATGCCCTCTAGTTTTGGACTCCCCCGAACCCAAGAAAATATCTTGTGTATTCATCCTATCCATTCCTGTCGTGATTTTATAAACCTCTGCAAGGTCACCCTTCAGCCTCCAACCCTCCAGGGAAAACAGCTACTCTACCTTCTCCTTGAAGCTCAAATCCTCCAACCCTGACAACCTTCTTGTACATCTTTTCTGATCCTTTACATCTTTTACGACATCCTTCTGATAGGAAGGAGCCAATAATTTAATATTCCAAAGTGGCCTAACCAATATTCTGTACTGCTGCAACATGTCCTCCCAACTCATACTCAAAAGATGTACGTTTGCTCGTTGAGCTGGACGGTTCATTGTCAGACATTTCATCACCATACTCGGTAACATCATCAGTCAGACTCCAGTGAAGCACTGGTGTTAGTGACCGGCTTTCTGTTTCTGTGTTTCAGTTTCATTGAGTTGTTGACGTCATTACCTGTGGTGATGTCATTTCCTCAGATTGCGGTAAATGGAGTCCAAGTCAATGGGTGCGTAGATAAAGTTCCGGAATTCTCGTGCATGTCTCTGTTTGGCTTGTCCTTGGATGGATGTGCTCTTCCAGTCAAAGTGGTCACCTTCCTCGTCCATATATAAGGATACTCGGGAGAGGGGGTCATGTCTTTTTGTAGCTAGTTGATATTATCCACATGTATTATTTGTTACAGTTCTTACAAGGTATTAAGTTTCTGCAGTTTATTTAAAGTGGAGGGTATGGAATGGAACATTTTCCCAGAGATATAGCCAGCAGTTTTGGTTAAGACAGTTTCACAAATAAGGGAACATTGCACAAACTGGAGGAGGT
Source organism: Hemiscyllium ocellatum (assembly GCF_020745735.1). Taxonomy (NCBI): domain Eukaryota; kingdom Metazoa; phylum Chordata; class Chondrichthyes; order Orectolobiformes; family Hemiscylliidae; genus Hemiscyllium; species Hemiscyllium ocellatum. The sequence goes on from NC_083420.1 coordinate 65,316,816, forward strand.
TTCTGTGGGAGAGAGAGTTGTGCATGTGCGAAAGTGATGTTTACACAGGTAGTGGTGGAAGAGCTGGAGAAGACTATGGACAAGAGTAGCGGGATGTAGGGAGTGGAGGAGCTTACGATTACTGGTTTGGTGATAGCAACAGGAGGATGTTGCATGGATAGTTAGTCTTATAGGAAGTGGATCAGGAGAGGTACAGGCATTGGATGGGGTTCTACTGATCGGGAACGTTGCAGGGACCTTAGAGGATTACATAGACAGAGACGATTGTAGGATCTCCACAGACTGATAATATTTAGGGACTGGATGAGGCCACATCGCAATCGAGGGTTGTAGATGCTGCAGAGCTGGGCGGAAATGTGGCAAATTGAATTCAATGTAGCTAAGTGCGAAGTCGTTCACTTTGGTAGGAATAACAAGATGATGGATTACTGGGCTAATGGTAGGCTACTTGGTAGTGTGGATGAGCAGAGGGATCTTGGTGTCTATGTACACAGATCTCTGAAAGTTGCCACCCAGGTAAATAGTGCTGTGAGGAAGGCATATGGTGTGCTGGGCTTTATTGGCAGGGGAATTGAGTTCCGGAGTCCTGAGGTCATGTTGCAGTTGTATAAGACTCTGGTGAGGCCTCATCTGGAGTATTGTGTGCAGTTTTGGTCGCCATACTATAGGAAGGATGTGGAAGCTTTAGAACGAGTGCAGAGGAGGTTTACCAGGATGTTGCCTGGAATGGTAGGAAAATCTTATGAGGAAAGGCTGAGGCACTTGGGGCTGTTCTCATTGGAGAAGAGAAGGTTTAGGGGAGATCTGATAGAAGTGTATAAGATGATTAGGGGTTTAGATAGGGTAGATACTAAGAACCTTTTACCGCTAATGGAGTTAGGTGTTACTAGGGGACATAGCTTTAAATTAAGGGGTGGTAGGTATAGGACAGATGTTAGGGGTAGATTCTTCACACAGCGGGTTGTGAGTTCATGGAATGCTCTGCCCATATCAGTGGTGAACTCTCCTTCTTTATGGTCATTTAAGCGGGCATTGGATAGGCATTTGGAAGTTATTGGGCTAGTATAGGTTAGGTAGGATTCGGTCGGCGCAACATCGAGGGCCGAAGGGCCTGTACTGCGCTGTATCCTTCTATGTTCTATGTAAGCTTAAGGAGAGTTGAGGGTTTGCAGTAGTTTACTGACAGAAGGAGGTTTCTGGACAGGATTTGGTTACAGATAGTGATTATGTTGTGGCCTGAAAAAAATAAAAGTAACGGACAGTTTTCAGGCCTGGACGAGATTACCCTGATAGGGACAGTTGAAGACATGACGCATTTTTCATGTAGATTGTTACACAAGTAGTGAGGGATGTAGGGACTGAAGGTGAGTACACTGGCATCGGGGGTTTTAGTAGAAGGAGCTTCAGAGATAGGGACTACAGTACGGTTTACAGAGATGGGGAAGGTTTTATATAGTGGAGAAAGTTATAGAGCTGCAGCATAACCTCACTTTTTAAACTCAATACCCCTGCGAATGAAAACATCATCCGCGTTCTTAACAACCTTATCAACCTAAGTGGAAACTTTGAGGGAGCTATGACATGAATCATCAGATCCCCTGTTCCTCCACAATGTAAGAATCCTGCATTTAACAGTGTATTATGCATTGAAATTCGACCTTCCAAAATGAATCATTTCACACTTTTCAAGGTTGAACTCCAACTGCCCCTTATCAACTCTGTTCTGCATCCTGCCAATATCCCGTGCAAACTACAACAGCCCTTTGCATTATCCACAATTCCACCAAGTTAAGTTAAAATATCAAACATGCCAACACACACTTCCACTTCCTCATCCAAGTCATTGATAAAAATCACAAACAGCAGACGCCTCAGAACCGATCCCAATGGAACACCACTGGCCACCGAGTTCCAGACTGAATACTTGCCATTTATCACCACACTCTGTCTTCTATAGGCCAGCCAATTCTGTATCCAGACAGACCGGTTTTCCTTTATCCCGTGCCTCCTTACTTTCTGAATGAACGTCACACGGGGAAATTTGTCAAACGCCTTGTTAAAATCCATGCATGCCATCTCCACTGCTCTACCTTCTTAAATGTGTTTGATCCCATCCTCAAATAATGTTTGTGAGGCCTGATCTGCCACCGACAAAGCCACGATGACTATTTATGATCAAACTGTGATTTTGCAAGTAATCATACATTTTTGTCTCTCAGAATCCTCTCCAAAACTTTGCCCAAGACTGACGTAAACTGTGCTCTGTCATTCTCATGATTATCCCTATTCCATTTCCTGAACAAGGGAGTAACATTTGCCACACTCCAATGATTTGGCACTACTCCAAAGGACACAAAGATCATTTCTTCCCCCTCTTCTGGGAGTAACCTACAATTGTTCCCATCTGGTCCAGGGGACTTATCCGTCCTTATCAGTCCAATCAGTCAGTACTCCACTTCTACTCCTCTACTTTCTGTCCATCCATCTGACTGACTGCTTTCCATTTCAGGGCCATATACAGTGCTGCATTCCTGAACACCGGTTCCCAATATCATGCGAATCATGGAAAGGAAAACAAGGAAGGCACAAATGCCTTCCTGAGGAAGATCTGCTGGCCAAATCTTTGATTCTCCTGCTCCTCAGATGCTGCCTGATTGGCTGTGCTTTTCCAGTGCCAAACCTTTTGACTCTTACCACCAGCATCTTCAATCCTCACTGTCTCCATTACTGAGGGCTGTCCCCTCTGCACACTGAACAGATAATTAATCAACGGAAACTCGTATGTGGAGCTGACGGTTTCTTTCTGGAAAGATGCATTTGATGAATACATTTCTTAAAATAAAAAAAGTTCAACAAATATTCATTCAATCCCAGAGTTACAGTTTTTGCTCATGAATTTGGTAGCTTAATAATTGACAATGAATAACAGAAGAAAACCGAGTTGAGGAGTATTCGAGGTGTTATATTCCAGGCTGTATGTACTTTACCTTAATGCTGGGAATATTATCAGACAGATAGATGTGATAAGGGAACGAAGTGACATGCAGATGAGTGACAGTTTTGCCATTACAGAGATGTGCTTGAGGGAGGTCTGGACTGACAATTCAAGAACCTGTGGTACAATAACTATAAGCAGGACAGGAGAGTGGTGAAAGGGGAAGTAGTGTTGCATTATTAGTTATGGAGTCAGTTACTGCAGCAAGGAGGGACGGTATCTTGGAGGGATCTTCCAATGAGGCTTGTTGGTTAGAGGTCAGGATCAAAACCATGGCAAACACACCGCTTGGTATGTATTATAGACCCCCAGATAAAGGAAAGTTCAGGGTCAGATAATATAACCAATATACTGGGGTGTGTGAAACCAATTACAGGATTATTATAGTCAAGCATTTCAATTCCAAACATTCATTAGGGCAGTGATAACTTTCAAAAGGTGACAGGTACCATGACATTTATTCCAGTGAGCTTCTTATATTAACCTGGAGCAGATACAACAATTGGTGGAGCAATGCTGGCAGGATTAGGAGGGCATTGTCGGACCAGTGATTGTGGCATCACACGTTTTAAGTTTGCGACGGAAAAGACCAAGAAAAGAAGTCTGAAAAACAAAAGGTTTTTGGATTGGGAGACTGTTTTTCTGGAAAGAAAAACAGGATCTGCACATAGTGCAGTTGCTTCTGGTTGAAATCCTAGCAGAACACTGGAATATCAACCACTCTAGCTAAGAGTGCGACACAGTTTGGAATGTTGTTGACAAATTCAAGGAATTCATAAATGCAATGCTAATCGACAGAAAGGACACGAGGACTGCGAAACATGAATTGTCTGTCGGGTTGAAGATTTGCGTCGCCTCAGTCAACAGTACCAGAAGTAAGACCTCAGCAAGATACCCTGCAAGGCCAAGCCAATGACACGCACTTGAGAGCAGGTAGTCATTTGCTTGGTGTCAAGGAGTGCTTAAAGCCCTAACACTGCATCACTCACCAAAATTAAATGTGGTTGGGTCGAGAGACAAGCGGTTGGTAGCAGAGTAAGTAGTAAGGCTTTGGCTCAAGAGCCTTTGGATAGCAGCAGCTCAGCAAAAGTACAGGTCAGCTCAAATAGTCATTTTAACTGTAGTCTTACAACAGGGCAAATGGCAATTCGGGCAGTCGCACATTCCTCCTGCAGGATGTGGGATCTCAGCGAGATTTCTACCATCCCTGATGACTACATGTGTGGGAAGTGCACCCAACTGCAGCTCCTGGGACTCCGTATTCGGGAGCTGGACCTGGATGCACTCAGGATCATCTTAGATACTGAGTACTTCATAGAAAAGTACTGAAGTGTGTTGGTCACACCCTAGATCCGCCCCAAGCCATAGTTCTGCAATGACTACCATATCCCAGTCCCAGTGAAGATTCGTGCTCTGAGATTATCAGCCTTACATGCCAGCCCGGTTGCAGTGAAATAAATGCAATTTAATCCATTTGTTCCCATTTGTATTCCAGGCAGAGAGTAGCTGGCGACCACCAGGAATGGCAAATTGTGTAGACAGAGAGTAGAGGAATCCCCTGTGTCCATTGCCCTCGAATACAAGTTTATAGTTCTGGGTGCCATTGTGTGTTTGGCGGGTGGGTAGGGTGTGGATGGGGTGTGATAAGACTGTTCAGGGGAAAGCAGCAGTAACCAGGTTGGTAGCATTACAACTGGCTCTGGTGCACTGCGGGAAAGAATAAATGTAAACAAGATCTTACGATAGAAGAGACGATTATTAGAGGGACAGATTGAAGATTCTGGCACCTCAAACGGGAATCCAGCAAGGGTGTGTTACCTCCCAGGTGCCAGAGTCCAGATGTCTCCGAGCAGATGCTGAACACTCTCAAGGGAGAGGGTGAGCAGCCAGAAATCATTGTGCACGGGGGCATAACAAACGATATTGGTAGATATCGGAATGTGGTCCTCCAGAGTAATTACACAGAGCTCGGAGAAAAAATAAAACTCAGGAACTTGACGGTGGTAATCTCTTGATTATTCCAGTGTCGTGAGCTAGTGAAGGTAAGAACAGGAGGATTTGGGCGATAAATGTGTGACTGAAGAATTCGGCGGAGGTGCGGTGGGTGGAATTCAGATTTTTAGACCATTGGGATTTTCTCTATCTTGGAGTTGTCCTGTTCAAGATGAAAAGTTGGCACATGCACTCGACGGGGTACCAATACCTTGGCAGCCAATTTTGCTCATGCTACAAGGGAGGGTTTAAACTAGATTGGCGGGTGGGGGTGTGTGTGGCAGGTTGTGGTATCCTCAAGAGAAGCGAGGCAAGTGCTAGGCTGGAAGAAGATACACTAATCAGAAATAGTAAACTGAAGAGACAGGTTAGGCGGGCACACAACAGAGAAAAGAAATGCCTTTTGGATTAAATTACATTTATTTCAGTGTAACAGGGCTTACAGATTTGACCAATAAACACAGGATGTGAATAGATAGGTGTGACTGGGATAGTCTAGCTTGTAAAGAAACATGGCTAAGGGAGGGACAGGACTGGCAGCTTAATGTGGCAGGTTACAGGTGCTTTAGTTGGGAAAGGGATGGTAGATGTAAGGGTTGGAAATCCGTTTTTCATTAAGGGGTGTACCACAACAATAATCAGAGATGAAATAATTGAAGGATCTTCCAATGTGCCTGTGTGGATGGAGCTAAGAAATAAGAAGGGAATGGTGATGTTATGGGGGCTGCATATAGGGCACCAAATTGTCAACAGGAATTAGAGTAACAAACATGCAGGGAAAGAGGGGAGAAATGCAGGAGCAAAAGTGTTGTCATAATACGGGATTTTAATTGTCATAACCTAGACTTGGACTGCCAGAGATTTAATGGATTCGATGGGGTAGAATTCATTAATTGCGCACGTAAAATGTCTTCAAACAATATACGGAGGGACTTCTCAGGAAGGGATTAAACTCGACATAACTTTGGGAAATAGGGCAGAACAGGTGCCGGAGGTGAGAGTAGTGAAACACTTTGGGACCAGTGATCACAGTTCTATTAATTTTCAAATAGTTATGGAGAGGGACAAAACTAGTCCACATTTTGAAGTTCTAAATTGGGGCAATTGGAATGTTGAAATAATTAGACAGAAGCTTGCAGGTTTTGATTGGAGGAGTTTGTTTGATTGTGTGCAGTTTTGGTCGCCATACTATAGGAAGGATGTGGAGGCATTGGAACGAGTGCAGAGGAGGTTTACCAGGATGTTGCCTGGCATGGTAGGAAGATCGTATGAGGAAAGGCTGAGGCACTTGGGGCTGTTCTCATTGGAGAAAAGAAGGTTTAGGGGAGATTTGTTAGAGGTGTACAAGATGATTAGGGGTTTAAATATGGTTGACAGTGAGAACCTTTTTCCTCTAATGGAGTCAGCTGTTACTAGGGGACACAGCTTTAAATTAAGTAGTGGTAGGTATAGGACAGATGTTAGGGGTAGATTCTTTACTCAGCGGGATGTGAGTTCATGGAATGCCCTGCCAGTAGCAGTGGTGGACTCTCCCTCTTTATGGGCATTTAAACGGGCATTGGATAAGCATATGGAGGTTATTGGGCTAGTGTAGGTTAGGTAGGCTCCGGTCGGCGCAACATCGAGGGCCGAAGGGCCTGTACTGAGCTGTATTTTTCTATGTTCTATGCAAAGGTACCTCTGGCAAGTGGAGGCCTTTAAAAATGAGATAGCGAGAGTTCAAGGTCTATATGTTCCTGTGAGGGTGACAGAAAAGTTGATAGGAATGGGGAACATTGGATGACAACACATATTTCGGGATTGACCGGGAAAATCGGCAGAGGTCTGGCTCAGGTCGGGGCAGCTGGGACCAAGGGATTGCCTGGAGGCATACAGGGATACAGGAGTTTACTGAAGATGGAAATCAGGAGGCCAAATGGGGAATGAAAGAGTCTTGGCTGAGAAGATTACGATGGATCCAAAAAGGTACTTTAAGTATATTAAAGGAAAAAATTAACGAGAGGGATAATAGGACCCAAAGCTTAAAGTTCAGATATGTGTGGATCCATAAGAGATAGGCAAGGACTTCAACGAATACTTATCCTCTGTGTTGACAGTGAAGAAAGACACGAATACTATGGGAACTTGAAGAAGTTAGTGATGATATCTCAGGGACAGTCGATATCACAGCAGATGAGGTATTGGACGTACTACAATGTATGAAGGTGGATACATCTCATGTTCCTTATATCCAAGAACACTGCAGGGGGATGGAGAAGAAATTGTGGGAGACCTAGCTGGTAATTTGGATCAACATTAAAAACAAGTGAGATCACGAAAGACTGGAGAATAGCAAATGTTGTTCTCTTATTTCAGAAGAATTGAAAGGAAATGCCCAAGAACTATAAACTTAACATTTGTGGTATGTGCGTTACTTCAGAAGATTCTCAGGGATAAGATGTACATGCATTTGGTAAACAGGGTTTCATTAGGAATACTAAGCATGGCTTTGTGAGTGCAAGTTCACACCTGATGAATTGGTTAAAGTTCTTTGGTGGCGTGATCAGGAATGTTGACGGTTCTGGAAAAGCACAACAGGTCGGGCATCATCCGAGGAGTAGGGGAATCGACGTTTCAGGCATAAGCCCTTCAGTAGGAATATCCAAAACATTGATTCTCCTGCTTCTCGAATGCTACCTTACCTGCTGGGCTGTTCCATTCTCACACATTTCGACACTGATCTCCAGCATCTGCCGTGCTCACTTTCTCCAAGGGTGGTAGATTTAGTTAATATGGTTTTCAATTACACCAGAACAGAATGACGTTTTTCAGCCTCTGGACCCTGACATACAGTTACAGGAGGAGAGCAATCAGATCCTCGAGTCGATAAAGCTAAACCCAGTTTCGATCATGCAGCAACAGCATTAGTCCATCCAGTAACACAGGAAATGGAAGAGGCCACGATGTGACTGGACTGTGGCGAATACTGGAACAACAGGAGGCTGTTTAGCTCCTCAAGCCTTCCCTACCCTTCAGTAAGGTCAGGGCTGATTTGCTCTCAGACGTAATTTCTCTTTCATGCCCGTATCTTTGTAGCCCTCAACTCTCTGATGAATCAAAATCCATTGACATCAGCCCACGGCCCCAAACATTTCAATGATGCAGTTGTCTGGGATAGTGAGGCCCCAACAGTTACTCCCCTCTGAGAGAAGGAAACACTCTCCTCACATACACCTCAGCCTATTGACATGAACAATATATATGAACACAACGTCAGTGTGACTGGCCCTGACATCACAGTGGGATTGACCGAGAAACGTGTCAAGGAGCCGGATCAAGATTGAAACTTATTGGGAGTCTGGTTATACTCCCCACTGGTTGGGCCATTCAGAACACAATGTGACTGGTGGAGATCAATTATCTAAGTCCCTGGAAAATCAGTGGGCGATCCTCAGGGTAGCTTCCTCGGCATACACATCTTCAGCTCCTTCATCAATGTCTTTCCCTCCGTGATATGATCGGAGGTGGGGATGTTCTGTGAGGATTATACAATGTTCAGAACAATGTGCCACCTCCTCTGGTCCTAAAGTAGAAAATTTGGATACAATTCAAGCTTTTCCTGTAAATGTATAGATAACATTAATATAAATGTACAGCTCGACACTACATATTTCCAGGGTAAATAGAAGGAACTCACTCAGCAACTCAAGCTAGTTTCACAGTAATGTAAGAAAGCCATTCAGCCCATCAAAACAATTGGATAAGAAGAGGCAAAACCCTTTCACTCTCTCCTGACTATTACAGAAGAAGGCTTTTCTTAAAATGCGAAGATGTTGGAATCCAAATTAGACAAGCCAGAGGCTGGAAGAACACAACAAGCCAGGCAGCATCATGAGGTGGAGAAGTCAACGTCTTGAGTATAACCCTACTTCAGGGCAGGGGGAGGGGGAACGGAGGTCTACAGATGAAAGGGAGGGGTGGGGAGGAGGAGGAGGCGGGATGTTGAGGGAGATAGATGAACACAGATGGAAGGAATCACCGGGTTGGCGAAGGCTCGACTGAATCCGGCTGTAAAAAAGGGATGATCAGAGAAATAGAAGGGAGAGGATGTGCAGGGAAGGGAGTTGAGGGATTGGAAGGGGGTTATGTGAAATTGGAGAACTCAATGCTGAGTCCTCTGGGTTGTAGGCTGCCTTGGAGATGAGCGTTGTTCCTCGAATTTGCGATTTGGTTTGTTGTGGCAATGGAGGAGGTCAACGATGGTCATGTTGGAAAGGGCTTGGGAGGAAGGATTGAAATTGGCAGTGACTGGGAGATCAGGTCAGCCCTTACAGGCCCGACTGAGATAGTCAGCAAAACATTCCCTTAGTTTACATTTGGTCTCCCCGATGACCACATCAGGATCACTAGATGAAGGAAACTAGGTTGAATCCCATCTCCATCTTCCACAAAGACCTTTCCCTTTGCTAACCGTGGCACACTCCCCACCGATCACTGCAATCGCCCCCAGGGATCTTCTCCTGCAACTTGAAAAGATGCATCACCTGCTTGCACACCACCTCCCTTCTCCCTCCATGCATGTCCCCAAACAGTCCTTCGTGGTAAGGCAGAGATTCACCTACCTCTCTTCCAGCCTAGTTTATTGCATTAGGTACTCCCAATGCAGTCTTGCTACATCGGGGAGACCAACCATAATCAAAAGGGCACATTTCACTGAGCATCACAGCCAGGCCTGCAGGGAATGAGCGGACCTCCCAGTCACTACCCATTCCAAGTCTCCCTCACAATCTCTTTCCGACATAACCATCCCTGGCCTCCTCCATTGCCACAATGAACCAAACCGCAAATTAGTGTAAGAATACCTCATCGTCCGCCTGGGCAGTCTACAACCCAGAGGACTCAACATTGAGTTCTCAATTTCAAATTAGCTCCCTTCCAATCCCCTGACTCACTTCCCAGCCACCCTCCTATCCAATGTTCTGATCCACGCTTCTTTCAGTTTCCAAACAGATTCAGTCTTCCCATCGCCAACCTAGTTAGACCTTCTACCTGTGTTCAGCTATACCCACCTCACCACGGTGCCTCCTTCTCCTCCCTCGCTATGTCCCTTTATCTGTAGACCTCCTTACCCCCACCTCCAGTACCGTAGAATGGTTATACCCAAGGCTATGACTTCTCCACCACCTGATGCTGCCTTGCTTGTTGTGCTCTTCCAAGCTCCTGCGTGTTTACTTTAGATTCCAACATCTTCAGTTTATTTTTTAACAAAAAGGCCTTCTTATGTGATGGTCAGGAAAGAGTATTTAGTATTTAGCAGTACTTAAAGATTAATGTTACCTATACATTAAAGCACAAGCTTGAATGTTTTGGCAGTGAGGCAGATTGCAAATTGGAGTAACAACACTTTATCTTTCGCCTGAGCTGACTACTGTCCGAGGACTCGACAATGAGTTCTCCAATTTGAAACAACGTTCCTGCTCATGTCCCCACGCCATTTCCAGCCCCTCCCCCTCCCGTCCGTTCCACCTAACAACCCTGCTTTCCAACTCTCAAACGGATCCATCCCTCCCATACACCAACCAGGATGCAACTACTGCTTCTGTCCACCAATTCCCGGCCTCACCATCCCACTACTCTCCCCACCCCAACCACCCACTTCCCTCTTTAACTGCAGCTCCCCCTAACCCCAAACCAGTCTTGAAGAATGGTGACACCTGAAATGTTGATTCCCCACCTCCTGATGCTGCCCGGCTTGGTGTGTTCTTCCAGCCTCCTTTTTGTCTCACATGACACAGAAAGAAAAAGAGTCGAGCCAGCAAATCACGCTGGTAAGCAGGAAGAATGGGTTGCCCATTAAAGTCCTTGAAACTCTTCCCTGGGGCCAGGAGGAGGACATTCAGCCCCAGGAGTATAACTTTGCAATTTGTTTAGTAACTGTACATTGAAAATTACACGGAGTAAGATAGCTAGGTTGACTACTAGATATTAAAGCTGACAAAAACTTTATTCACAAAATTACGCAATGAAGCACAAAGCACGGAATAAAAAACCCTGGACAGAATTCAACCTACTCAGCTCGACTTAGTTATACTGTTCTGAATATAACCACAGTCCCAATAAGCAAACTCCCGTTAAATCCCAGAAGAAATGTAACACATGCTTACAGGTTGAAGTTGAAGGGCAGAAAAGAGAGAGTTTCCACACTGCTCCCTGTTGAATTTCTAGTTCAAGACTTCACTGAAAACTGCTCAGCTCAGCTCGTTCAGCTAAAAGAGCTGACCACTCCCTTTTCAGAAAACAGGTCACTTCAAAAGCATGACCACTTTGGCCTGAAGACTCGTCTGTTGACAAATCAACGAAAGGCGCCAGAAAATCCTTTGCATCTCTGTACCAAACCAGACTGATCAAAACCCAGTCCCTTTTTACTGATCCTGTTAAAAAATCAAGGACAGCGTTTCCCCGAGCCAAGGAACAGCATATAGACATAAAAGTGACTAGCTTGTGATACCTCCCCCTTTAAAAAACATCAATACCAAAGGATGGCTGCATTTTTATCGCTTCAAACGTTTGTCATTTAAAAGCATACATATACCAACTATAAACATGCATAAACTCATGCAAATTCAGGCTGCTGCACACCCGCTGCCGTACGCCTCTGTGTCTCATTCTAGTCTCGATACCACATCAGCTTTCACGTTTTCGTGACCTGCCACCTGCACAATTGTCAGATTGACTGTCTGCATCAGCAAGATCCATCAAAACAATCTGGCATTTTTGTCCTTCTTAAATTTTACCACAAATGTCAATGAGTTGTGATCGGTGCATCCAATTGTCTCAGATGCTTTGCCGGTAACACGAACACTGAAATATGGTAAACCAACACTAAGCATAAATTACCTTTCTCCATCGTTGAATATTTATGTTGATGAACATTCAACTTACTTGGGTCTTTCAATTCCGTTGTCATCCTCCTGCAGGAGCACTTTACCGACACCCGCATCACTGGAATCGATAGGAACCTTCAAAGGCTTTGTGGGCTAACACTGGGGTCAATGGTTAACACAGTTTTTGAGGCTGTCAAATACCTTTTGAAAGTCCTCTGTCCACTGAGAGTTCTTGACCTTTTTCCACAATTTGGTGAGTGAAGCAGCCACACTTCTAAAATCTGGTACAAACTTTCGATAAAATCCAGTCAATTCCAGGAACCGTAGTACATTTCCTTTTTTTATGTCGACGGTTTGCGAAATTCGCAATGACTTTCGTTTTCATATCTCGTGGGGCCATTGATTCATGTCCAATAACGTGGGCCAGGAACGTGACATGGACTTTCACAAATTCACTTTTAGCTAGGTTTACCATTGAAGTCGGTCAAAGAAGTCCGATAAAGGCTGTAAATGTTCCTTCCATGACTGACTAAAATTCATCAGGTCATCAATGTACACCACACACTTGGGCAATCTGCCAATGACCTTATTATCAGTCTCTGAAATGTGGATGGAGCTTTTTTCATACCTCCTGCAATGACTTTGAACTGATGTAGTCCATTCGGCGTTACGAAAGCCGAAATTACCTTTGCACTCTCTGACAGAGGTCCTTGCCAACAGTCTCTGAGCAAGTCCTACATTAGAAATGTAAGTTGCTTCACCAGCTTTTTTGACACAGCCTTCCAAGCATTGGACTGGATATCCCTCAGTCTTGTAAAGGCGTTGACTTTGCGATAGTTCCCACATGACCGTTGGGTACCATCTGGCTTTGGCACCATGACTTTCGGTGAGCTCCAGTCACTGTAACACACATCAATGATGCCACATTGGAGCATGTGCTCTACCTCCTTCTGAACCTGTGCCAACTTTGGAATGCTGTGCCTGTGAGGATGTTGATTTATCGGATCAGCATCTCCTACATCTACATCATGCATAATTATGTTGCTAATTCCCAGTTCATTTACACGTATCTCTCCGTGTGATAGTAATAACTCTTTCAGCTATTTCAATTTTCTTGTGAAAGGTAACTCAATACTTTGTCCCAATTTTTCAAAACTTTCTCGTTTTCCAATTTGATTTGAGGAATGTTCAATTCAGAATCTTCTGAAATTGGTTCTTCCTTTTTTTGCTGTTATCAGTAACAACTTCTCCTCTTGCTTTCCTTCACTATTAAACTATTGAATGCGCATATTCACCCGAAACATACTCCACCGCCAGCACACACACTGCCTCACACAACCCTCACAGTCACACTCACTCGCCGAAACTCCACCATCATCAAAGTCACTGCCACACACCACGCTCACCGCCACGCTCACCCCCACACATTCCAATACCATCACACACACTGCCACACACCACCCCAACTACCATGCTCACCCACAGCTACCTTGACTACACCTCCTCCCACCCTGCCTCCCATCCCATATTGCCAATTCCGTCGTCTCCGCCGCATCTGCTCTCAGGAGGACCAGTTCCAATACCGTACAGCCCTGATGGCCTCCTTCTTCAAGGACGGCAGCTGCCCCCCAGACGTGATCGACGATGTCCTCCACCGCATCTCCTCCACTTCCCGCTCCTCCGCCCTTGAGCCCCACCCCACCAACTTCCATTTACAGCGTATCATCCGCCGTCATTTCCGCCACCTCCAAACGGACCCCACCACCAGGGATATATTTCCCTCCCCTCCCCTATCGGAATCTCCTCCACTTCCCGCTCCTCCACCCTTGAGCCCCACCCCACCAACCTCCATTTACAGCGTATCATCCGCCGTCATTTCCGCCAGCTCCAAACGGACCCCACCACCAGGGATATATTTCCCTCCCCTCCCCTATCAGCATTCCGAAAAGACCATTCCCTCCATCACTCCCTCGTCAGGTCCACACCCCCCACCAACCCAACCTCCACTCCCAGCACCTTCCCTTGCAACCGCAAGACATGTAAAACTTGCGCCCACACCTCCTCCCTTACTTCTCTCCAAGGCCCCAATGGATCCTTCCATATCCGCCACAAATTCAATTGCACCTCCACACACATCATCTATTGCATCCGCAGCACCCGATGTGGCCTCCTCTATATTGGGGAGACAAGCCGCCTACTTGCGAAATGTGTCAGAGAACACCTCTGGGACACCCGGACCAACCAAGCCTACCACCCCGTGGCTCAACACTTTAACTCCCCCTCCCATTCCACCAAGGACATGCAGGTTCTTGGACTACTCCATCGCCAGACCATAACAACACGACGGTTGGAGGAAGAGCGCCTCATCTTCGGCCTGGGAACCCTCCAACCACAAGGGATGAACTCAAACTTCTCCAGTTTCCTCATTTCACCTCCCCCCACCTTGTCTCAGTCGAATCCTTCGAACTCAGCATCGCCTTCCTAACCTGCAATCTTCTTCCTGACCTCTCCGCCCCCACCTCACTCTGGCCTATCACCCTCACCTTGACCTCCTTCCACCTATCACATCTCCATCGCCCCTCCCCCAAGTCCCTCCTCCCCACCTTTTATCTTAGCCGGCTGGACACTCTTTCCTTATTCCTGAAGAAGGGCATATGCCTGAAACGGCGAATTTCCGGTTCCTTGGATGATGCCTGACCTGCTCCGCTTATCCAGCAACACATTTTCAGCTTCCATGCTCACCCCCAGATACTCCAGCACCATCACACACATTGCCCCACACAACCCTCACAGTCACACACACTCCCACACACTGCACCAACATCACACACACTGCACCACAGCATCACCACTGTCACGCGTACACCCCCAAACGCCATCAGCATCACAGATACTGCTCCACACAAAAGCCTCACGGCCACACTCACCCCCATACACTGCGCCACCATCACACACACTGCCCCACACCATCCCCACCATCGCGCTTACCCCCAAAAACTCCACTACCGTCACAAACACTTCACTACACCAGCCCACACACTGCACCGCCATCAAGCACACTGTTCCACACGATCCTCACCGTCACGCTTACCAACACAAACGCCATCACCATCGCACATACTGCCCCACACCTCCCTCACAGTCACGCTCACCCCTACACATTCCACAAAGATCACAGGCACAGTCCCATACCACCCCGACCTTCACGCCGACTACCCCACATTCCACCACCATCACAAACACTACAAGACTCCACCCCCACCCTCACGCTCACCTCCACAACTTCCACCACCATCACACATACAGCCCCAAACCACCCCTACCATCACGTTCAGCGCCACGCACTCCACCACCATCTCACACACACTGCGCCACACCACCGTCACTGTCAGGCTCACCCCCACATACTCCACCACCATCATGCTCAATGCCCTATACCACCACCACCATCACGCTCACTCCTCCGAACATTCCAGCAGCATCACAAACACTGTCTCGCACTTCCCCAACCTTCATGCTTACCCCCTCACACTCCAGCACCATCACACACTCTGCACCACACCACCCTCACAGTCACGCTCACACCCATACACTCAACCACCATCAAGAACACTGCCAAACACCACCCCCACCCTCACGCTCACCTCCACAACTTCCACCACCATCACACATACAGCCCCAAACCACCCCTACCATCACGTTCAGCGCCACGCACTCCACCACCATCTCACACACACTGCGCCACACCACCATCACTGTCAGGCTCACCCCCACATACTCCACCACCATCATGCTCAATGCCCTATACCACCACCACCATCACGCTCACTCCTCCGAACATTCCAGCAGCATCACAAACACTGTCTCGCACTTCCCCAACCTTCATGCTTACCCCCTCACACTCCAGCACCATCACACACTCTGCACCACACCACCCTCACAGTCACGCTCACACCCATACACTCAACCACCATCAAGAACACTGCCAAACACCACTCCCACCATCATGCTCGCCCCACAATTTACACCAACATCACACCCACTGCCCCACACTGGCCTCACTGTCACGCTAACAACCACACACTCCACCACTGACACTCACACAGCACCACAACATCCTCATCAACATCCTCACCACGACAGACTCCTCCAATACCACACACACTGCCCCACACCACCCTCACCGTTACACTCACACCCACACACTCCACTACCATCACACATACTGCCCCACACCATCCTCATCAACATTGTCACTCCCACCATCATCTTGTATACTGCCCCACACCACCCTCACCATCACATTCTCCCCTACACACTCCACCACCATCACACATACTGACACACACCACCCCCACGGTCACACTCACCCCCACACACTTCACCACCATCTCACACACTGCACCACACCGCAGCAAACTTCATGCTCACCCCACACACTGCACCACCATCATGCTCAGTGCACCACACCACCCTCACCATCTCGCTAACCCCCACAAAGTCCACACCATCGCACATACTGCCACACGCCATCCATACCGTCACGATCACGCCCACACCCTCCACCACCATCAGAAACTCTGCCCAATACCACCCCAACTTTCATGCTCACTTCCCTATACTCCACCATCATCACACAGACTTCCTCACACCACCCCCATCCTCACGCTCACCCCCACACACTCCGCAACCATCACACACGCTGCCGCATACCACCCCCACCATCACGCTCAAACCCACACACTTAACCACCATCACACACAGACTGCTCCACTCCACACCCCCCGTCACGCTCACTCCCCCATACACCACCACCATCACAGACACAGCCCCACACTTCCCCAACTTTCATGTTCACACCCACACACTCCACCACCATCACTCGCACTTGCCTACACTACCTTCACAGTCATGCTTACCATCAAACACTCTGCCTCACACCACCCTCACCGTGACACTCACGATCACCGCATCAGACTCCACCACCATCACACACACACTGCCCAACAAAACCCCAACCTTTTATCCTCATCCCCACGCACTCCACCACCATCACACACACTGTGCCACACCTCCACAACCTTCATGGTCACTCTTCCACACTCTCCACCACCATCACACACACTGCCCCAACCCAAGCCCACCGTCACGCTCACTCCCTCAAACTCTACCAACACTGGAGACACTGCCACACACCACCCCCACCGCCACGCCCACCACTTCACACTCCACCACCATCACCCACACTGTCCCACACCACCCTCACAGTCACGCTCATCCACACACACTCCACCACAATCACACACACTGCCCCACACCATCCTCACCGTCATTCACACCGCCACACACTCCACCACCATCACACACACTGCCCCACACCATCCCCATCGTCACGCTCACACACACACTCCACCACCATCACACACACTGCCCCACAACACCCACCGTCATGCTCAGCCCCACATACTCCACCAACATCACAGTTCCTGCCCCACACCCCACATACCGCTACGCTCACACTCCACCACCATCACACACACTGCCCCACAAAATCCAAACCTCCTTGGTCACCCCTACCCTTTCCAGCACCATCTCACACACACTGCCCGACACCACCCCAATCTTCATGCACCCCCCGACACACTCCTCCACCATCACACACACTGCCCACTCCACCCTCACCATCATGATCACCCCACACACTCCACCACCATCGCACATACACCACCACATCGACGACAACATGCAACCACGTCACGCTTATATGATACACTCCACCACCATCTCCCACACAGCGCCACACCACCCCAACCTCCATGCTCACTTCCACACACCCCACCAGAATCACACGCACGGCCCCCACACCACCCTCACTGTCACGCTTATCCCCACACAATCCACCACCATTACAAACACTGCCCCATCCTGCCCACTGTCATGCTCACCCTCACACACTCCACCACCATGACACACACCGACACACACCACCCTCACCGTCACGCTCAAGCCCACGAACTCCACCACCATCACAAACATTGCCCCACAACACCCCAACCTTTTATCCTCACCCCCACATACTCCACCACCATCACAGATACTGGCCCACACCACCACAACCTTCATGCTCACCCCCACACTCTCCACCACCATCACAAACACTGCCCCAACCCACCCTCAGTGTCACGCTCACTCCCTCAAACTCCACCAACACCACAGAAACTGCCACACACCACGCCAAACTTCATGCTCTTCCCCACCCCCTCCACCACCATCACACACATTGCCCCACACCACCCTCACCACCATGGTCGCCCCATCTCACTCCACCACCATCACACTCACTGCCCCACAAAACCCCAACCTTTTATCCTCACCACCACACACTCCACCACCGTCACACACACTGCCCCACACAACCCCAACCTTCATGCTCACTCCCCCACACTCTCCACCACCATCACACACACTGCCCCAACCCACCCCCACTCCCACGCTCACTCCTTCAAACTTCACCAACACCACGGGCACTGCTACACACCACCCTCCCCTCCACGCCCACCACTACACACTCCACCACCATCACACACACTGTCACACACCACCCTCACTGTCACGCTCACGCACACACACTCCAACACCATCACAAACGCTGCCCCACAATACCCCAACCTCTATTCTCACTCGCCCATACTCCACCATCATCAAACACACTGTCCCACACCACACCTCAACCATGATTACAGACACTGCTCCACACCACTCTCTCCGCTACACATAAGCCAATAGACTCCACTACCATCAAACACACTGCCCCCACATCACCCTCACCGTCATGCATAACCCCACACACGCCACCACCATCACACACACTTCCCCACACCATCCTCATCATCACGAACACCCCCACACACTCAAAACTATCACACACCCTTCCCCACGCCACCCGCATTGTCACACTCACCCCCACACATTCCACCACAACCACACAGACTGGCAGTCACCACTCAAACTTTCATACTCTGCCCCGCACACACCAGCACCATCACACGCACTGCTCCACGCCAACCTCACCATCATTCTCACCCCTCAAACTACACCATAATCACACACAGTGGCCCACACCACGCCAACCTTCATGCTCATCCCTACACATTCCACCACGATCACACACACTGCCCTACTCCACCGTCACCGTCACGCTCTCCCCCACAGACTCCACCACCAACACACACTGCGCCACAACATGCTCATCATCAATCTCACCCGCACACACACCACCACCATCACATATACTTCCCCATACCACCCGCACCGCCAAGCACAACACCACACACTCCAGCATCATCACACACACTGCCACGCACCACCCGCTCCACACCCCACCAACCCACTCCAGAACAATCACAGAGTGTGCCACACCACACAAACATTCATGCTCACTCCCCCACACACTACCACTATCACACACGCTGCCACATACCAACCCCACTGCCACGCTCACCCCCACACATTCTGCTACCATCACACACTGACCCTCACCATCCCAACTTTCATGCTCACCCCCACACATTCCGCTAACATCACACGCTGGCCCTCATCATCCCAACTTTCATGCTCACGTCCAAACACACCATTACCATCACACACACTGCCCCACACTACCCCAACCTTCATGCTCACACACACGCACTCCACCACCATCACACACACTGCCCCACACCATCCATACCGTCACGCTCAACCCCACACACTCCAACACCACCACACACACTGCCCCACAGCATCCTCATCATCACGATCACCCCCACATACTCCAACACCATCACAAATACTGCCCAATTACACAATCACCGTCACCCTCAACCCCGCACACTCCACCACCATTACCCACACTGCGCTACACCACCCTGACAGAAACGCTCACTCTCCCAAACTCCACCACGATCACAGATACTGCCCACACCACCCTCACCGGTACTCCCAGCCCACCCACACCTCCACTATCAAACACACTGCCCCCCACCACCTTCAATGTCACGCATAACCCCACAAACTTCACCACCATCAGACACACTGCCCCACACCACCCCGATCGTCACACTAACCCGACACACTCCACTACCATCATACACACTGCCCCGCACCACCATCATCATCACGCTCAACACCACACACTCCACTACTATCACTTACACTGTCCCACATCACCCTCATCAACGCAAACACTCCCACAAACTCCAAAACTATCACACACACTGCCCTAGGACACACTCAACCCCACACACTCCACCACCATCACACAGACTGGCACTCGCCACTCAAACTTTCATGCTCAGCCCCACAAACTCCTACACATCACACGCACTGCTCCACGCCACCCTCACCGTCATGCTCACCCCACAAACTCCACCACAATAAAACACAGTGGCCCACACCACCCCAACCTTCATGCTCACCCCCCCCACACACCACCACCCTCACACGCACTGCCCCACAACACCCTCACCTTCATGCTCACCCCCACACAATCCACCACTATCACACACACTGCCTTACTCCACCGTCACCGTCACGCTCACCACCACACACTCCACTACCATCACACACACTTCCCCACAACATCGGGACCGTCGCGTCATCCCACACACTCCACCACAAACACACACTGCCCCACAACATCCTCATCATCATTCACACCCGCACACACAACACCAGAATCACATATACTGCCCCACACCACCCGCAGCGCCAAACTCAACCCCACACACTCCACCACCATCACACACACTGGGCTTCACTACTCCATCTTTCATGCTCAGGCCCACACACTCCAGCAACATCACACACGGTGCCCCACACCACCCCAACCTTCTTGTTCACCCCCACAGACACCACCACAATCACATACAGTAACCCACACCACCCTCACCGTCACGCTCACCCCACGCACTCCACCACCATCACACACATTGCTCCCAGAACACCATCACCGTTATGATCACCCCACACACTCCACCACCATCACACACACTGTCCCACACCAACCACACCGTCACGTACACCCCCAAACACTCCACCACCATCACATACAGAAACCCACACCACCCTCACCATCATGGTCACCAAATGCACTCTACCACCATCACACACACTGCCCCACACCAACCACATTGTCACGTACATCCCCACACACTCCACCACCATCACATACAGTAATCGATACCACCCTCACCATCACGCTCACCAAACACACTCCACCACCATCACAAAAGACTGCCCAACTTCACTCCAACCATCATGCTCACCACCACGCATTCCACCATCGTCACACACATTGCCCGACTCCACTGTCACCGTCACGCTCGCCACCACACACTCCACCTCCATCACATATACTGCTGCACACCATCCCCACAGCCACGCTCACTCCCTCACATTCTGCTACAATCACACACACTGGCCCACACCACCCCAACGTCCATGCTCACCCCCACACACTCCAGCACCATCCAACACATTGACACAAACCACCCTCACCACCACACAGTCCACCAACATCACACACAGTGGCCCACACCACCCCAACCTTCATGCTCACCCCCACATACTCTTCCACCATGGCACACACTACCTCACACCACCGTCACTTTCACGCTCACACCCACACACTGCACCACAAGCACACACACTGCTCCACACCATCCTCACTGTCACGCTCACCTCCATACACTCACCACAATCACACACACTGCCCCACCGTCTCACACACACCTCCACAAACTCCACTGCAACCATACACATTGCCGCACAAAACCTTAACCTTCATGCTCACCCCCAACCATTCCTGTACATTCACACACACTGATCCACACAACCCCAAACTTCATGCTAACCACTAACCATTCGAACACCATCACACACACTGTCCCACACCACTCTCACCATCACGCCACTCGACACACTCCACCACCATCGCACACACTGTCCAACAACACCCTCACCGTCATGCCACTCGACACACTCCACCACCGTCACACACACTGCCAAGCAACACCCCAATCTTCATGCTCACTCCCCCACACTCCACCAGCATCACACACA
Source organism: Hemiscyllium ocellatum (assembly GCF_020745735.1). Taxonomy (NCBI): domain Eukaryota; kingdom Metazoa; phylum Chordata; class Chondrichthyes; order Orectolobiformes; family Hemiscylliidae; genus Hemiscyllium; species Hemiscyllium ocellatum. The sequence goes on from NC_083420.1 coordinate 65,338,767, forward strand.
CTGCGCCACACCAACTCCACTATCAAGGTCATCCCACACACTCCAACAGAATCATACACGCTGCCCCACACCATCCTCATAATCACGCTCACCCCCACACCATCACATATACTGCCCCACAACACCCCCATCACCGCACACTCCACCACCATTACACATCCTGCGCCACACCAACCTCAACAACACGCTCACTCCCCCAGACTCCACCATGATCGCAGACACCCACACCGTTATGCAGAAACCCACACATTCTACCTCCTTCACTCACACTGCCCCACACCACGCCCAGAGTCATGCTCAGCCCCACACTCTGCATCACCATCACACACACTTTCCCACCACACACTCCATCACAATCACTTACACTGCTCCTCAACACCACACCACCACGAACACCGCCTCACACTCAAAAACCATCACACACACTGCTCCACGCCACCCTCACTGTCACGCTCACCCCACATACTCCATCACAATCACACACAGCTGCCCACACCACCCCAACCTTCATGCTCACCCCCACACTATCCAACACTATCACACACACTGCCTTACTCCACCATTACTGTCACGCTCACCACCACACACTCCACCACCATCACATACACTGACACTCACCATCTCAACTTTCATGCTCAGACCTACACACTCCACCACCATCACACGCACTGCCCCACACTACGCCCACCGTCATGCTGAACCCCACACTCTGCACCACAATAACACACACTATCCCATAATTCACCCACCATCACGGTCACCCTCACATACTGCACCATCATCACATACACTGCTCCACGCAACGCTCACCGTCACGCTCACGCCCACACACTCCATCACCATCACACTCACCGCCGCACACCACCCACGCCGTCACACTCACCTCCACAAACTCCACCACTATCACACACACTGCCCCAAACCATCCTTTTCGTCACGCTCACCCCCACACACTCCATCCCCAACACAAACACTGCCCAACACCAGCCTCGCCGTTACGCTCACCGCTAGACACTCCACCACCATCACAGATACTGCCCTGCACCTCGCCCACCATCACGCTCACAGTCACATTCTTCACCACCATCATACACGCTGCCCCACACCACCCTCACCATCACGCTCACCCCCTCACACTCCACCACCAACACCCACACTGCCCCACTCCAGCTCAACCTTCATTCTCACTCTCCCAGACACCCCCAAGTCACGTTCTCTCTCCCACCTACTCGCCGACTATCACACACACTCCACAACACAATGCCTCACGATCAGACTCACTCACCATACTCTCCCCGACTGTAACGCTCACTCCCCCACAAACTACCCACCCTGATTCTCAGACCACTCGCCCTCCCCCACTAACACGTTCATTCCCCCACAAACTCCCCAGTCGTCACTCTCACTTCCCTACAATCTCCCCCACCGTCATGCTTTCTCACCCATGCAGTTCCCTGCCTTAAGGCTCACTATCCTGCACATTACCGCACTATCACACTCACTCCCCCACAAATATCCCCACCATCACACTCACTCTCTCGCACACTCCTCCAGTTGCATGGTCACATGCCCACACAGTCACGACCTTCACACTCCTCGCAAACATTAACCTCATCACTAGCCTGCGAACACCTCCCCAGTTTATCCCCTCTAAATGGCCTTTCTATTCCCTGAGGAGCAGAGAGTGCGTCGTACACAATGTGTTCTGTATGTAGCATTCTGTCGCACCACTCTCAGACACACCTTATGGGGCCGCTCCATTTCTTGCCCTCTTCTGACGGCTCGTGTTCTCACACTGACTATGTCCCCCAGCAATGGCGTTTGGCCCAAACTCCATACTGTTGCCCTAACAATGGCCTAGCATGCCGTATCAATTTCTCTTCCCTCATCTCGGCCTGAAAATCGACAACACCCTTCTGCTCCCCCAGCCCCGAAGGGTGGAATAGGATTTGAGGAAAACAGTAAAATTGGGAGTATATGCCTGCATGATGGAGAGAGAGTGAATGAGATTGGAAGGGACAATGGAATTGAGTGTGTAAATGGGAAAAGAAGAAAGCAACAGCGGCGCAGTATGAGTGTGTGTGTGGTGGGGGGGGCGGTATATGGAAGGAGAGTGACAAAGGGGTCAATTTGAATTCTGCTGATAGTCAAGTTGGAGTGGGGAACCCAGAAGTGAAAGTAAGGACAGAGTGTCTGAAACCAAACTCCAGAGCTCAGGGCCCATACCCCTCCCCTTCCCAGAGGACCAGAAATTGGGGCTGAGTCTGTCTCTCTCCAGCTCAGCTTCTCCAACACAATGACACAAAACAACATCTCTCACTCTGCTGCTCGGCACTTTTTAATGAAGACTTTTATTCTTTACTAATTGAAGTGTTGGATATAATCATTGGGATGGTGCCTTTTCTCACTGGCCCCTGAGTTGTGAGAAACATTGAAATATTTCCCTGTAACCTCCCTGGGGGATGAGGATGGACAAACAAGCGCTACCCTCAGTCTGTTACCATAGCGACAGGCTGCTCCATCACTGAAACACTGAACTGAAATGAGAAAATCCCGGATGGCTTGAGGAATGAGGGAATTTGATTGATGGATGGATTTGGGTGAAGGGATATTTCAGCACATTCTTCAGCTGCTGCCTGAACTTAGTCTGGGACACGGCATAAATCGTGGTGCTTTTGCAGCAACTGAGGAGCTGCAGTATGAAGCCCAGTTCCAGCACAAAGCCACGAAGAGACACATAGCGATAATCAATCCACGATTTCCGGTACCATATAGAAAACACCATGAACGTTGACCATAACAGGATGAAATTGGCCGAGATGACAAACAGTAAAATGATGGATTTTTTTTCTCGTTTCTGTGTCAGACTAAGCGTCCCCATTGGTGTGAGCCCGGAGTCTCCTGCGGGCTCTGCTGGTCACTAAAATGTGTCTGACAGTGAGAACATTGAGTAGCAGAATCAGAAGAAATGGGATGCATGGGTTTAGAATGTAGTGGAGTGACTCGATTGTGACCCAGACTCTGGAGGATCGAACAGCGGGATGCATATTACAAAGCCACGGGACGTTATCCAGCCAATACCGAGCTGTGAGCATAAAATACAGGGAAATGCTCTTTAAACCGTCTGCACAGCCACTGCACACAGAACCACAGGCGCCATTTTCTCACTGCAATATTTACTTTTCAGCTTCTGGCAACAAATGGCCACAAACCGATCAAAGGTGAAAGTGATGGTGAACCAACAGAACGGTCAGTGGCTGCATAAAGCAGGATGGCGTGGATATTACACACGGGGCCGGAGTACACCAAGAAATAAAACTGTTCCCGATAAGCAATTGGAATGTGTCTCAGGATCAGGTCGAGGATAATGACCAGGAGATCCGCCGCTGCCATGGCCCCCAGGTAACGCCTGACACATGGAGATAATCCACAATCTTTATAAAGCAGGACGTAGATTGTCACTACGTTAACTGTGAGGAAGGAAAACAAACACATTATCCATCAGCCTGGAGGCAAAGGGACCCAGTAAGATTTTCAAATGTGTCACTGTATTCAGAGATTTATTAAAATAATTGCAGATGGAAAAATACTGGCAAGGTCTGAATGACTGACAAAAATGTGTCATAAACCACAAGAAACCCTCCCTCCCCAAACACACAGGGACACATCCATAAGAACAGATGGTTTCTGGAACATTCCAACATACTCTATCACTCGAGAGCAGGCACTGGTCACTTGTTCCCATTTCCTTATTCGGAGGGTGAAAACGTTGCTGTCCTGAACGATTCTCTCCCAGTTTCCGAAAGACAAACGGTGTTTGGAAATTTTTGTCTTTTAGTCTAAATTGTAGTCGATCCTGTGTCGTGACGAAATGCAAACGCAGGGAAAATGTATTCACCCTTTTAACTGCCTAAGTGGACCTCGAAACAGTGTCTCCTTCTCCCTGGAACGGGATCTCTTCCCTCGGGATCTTATAATTTCTTCAATTCTCTGAGGTATGTCTTTTCACAAAGAATGGCAGGGATCCAATCTTCCGGGGAATGTCAGTTATAGAATGTTGGGGAGAGAATATTCCGTAAAACACTTTGACCGGTCCATCACCTTTCCCACCTATCCACTCCACCAACATGATATTCTGCGCACTGGCACACGGTAACATTAATGGAATGAGAGGCAGAGCGTCCAATAACAATAATGGGAACTAAACGCATTGCCAGATCAGCTGAAATGGTTAGTTATGCCACATTCTCAATCCACCTCATAGAAAAACTCCAAGATCCATAAACCCAGAGGAGATATCTGTTCACCGTCGAACGCTGTGCAGACCCGGCCAGTGTACTGCTCAGTACAACCCAGCAACCTGACCAGAGTGGAACACTGCACAGATCATGTCAGGGCACTTATCGTCAAACGCACTATGGAAAGCTGGGATAAAGAAGAAAAGGTGCAGATGCTGGAATCCAAAGTAGACAGGTAGGAAGCTAGGAGAACACAGCAAGCCAGGCAGCATCAGGAGGTGGAGAAGTCGATGTTTCCTGAGTAACCCTTCTGCAAGACCCCTGAAGAAGGGTTACACCTGAAATATCAAATTCTTCACCTCCTGAAGCAGCCTGGATTGCTGTGCTCCTCCAGCAAGTATTCAGCATGGGAAGCAGTGCAGATCACACCCGTGCATTGACCTATAAACCTGGACTAGATATCTGTCCAGCACTGGGAGTTGTGCACATCATAGCAGTGCATTGATCTCTAAACCCAGACTAAACATCTGTCCAGCATGGGGTGTTGCGTAGATCACAGCATTGCATTGATCTATAAATCCAGACTAAATATTTGTCCAGCATGGAGAGCTGTGAAGACCACAGCAGTTCATTGATCTATCAACCCGCACTCGATATCTGTCCAGCACTGGGAGGTACACAGAACACAGCAGTGCATTGATCTATAAACCCGAACTTGCTATCTGTCCAGCACGGGGAGCTATCCAGAACATAGGACTGCATTGACCTGGATTGTATACTAGTCCAGTACGGGGATCAATGAAGACTACAGCAGTGCATTGATCTATAAACCCGGACTAGATATCTCTCCAGCACCGAGTGCTATGCAGAATACAGCAGTGTATTGATCTCTAAACCCGGACTAGATATCTGTCCAGCACAGGGAGCTGTGCAGAACACAGCAGTGCATTGACTGATAAACCAGGACATATATCTGTGCAGCATGGGCTGCAGTGCAGATCATAACAGATCATTAGTAACTGAACCTAAGACAAATATGCAATCCGCACGGGGAGCTGCACAGACAACATCATTGCATTTCTAGAAATCTCAACCAGAGAGTGTGACCAGCACAGCGAACTGTGCGGTGATTACCCGTGAAACAATCTATAAACCAAGGGCAGTTACCCTGCCAGCATGTAGAGCTGTATGCACCACCCCAGTGCATTGATGTGTAAACCTGGAGCAGTTACTCTACCAGCATGTGGGACTGTGTACACCACCCCAGTGCATTGATCTGTAAACCAGGAGCAGTTACCCTCCCAGCATGTCGGATTATGTACACCAGCCCAGTGCATTGATCTCTAAACCAGGAGCAGTTACCCTCCCAGCATGTAGGACGGTGTACTCCACCCCAATGCATTGATCTGTAAACCAGAGGCAGTTACCCTCCCAGCATGTGGATCTGTGTACGCCACGACGGTGCATTGACCTGTAAACTAGGAGCAGTTACTCTTAGCAGCATGTAGGCCTGAGTACACCATCGCAGTGCATTGAACTATAAATCAGGGCAGTTACGCTTCCAGCATGTCGGACTGCATGCATCACCCTCAGTGCATGGATCTGTAAACCAGGTGCAGTTACTCTCTTAGAATCTAGAGCTGTGTACATCACCCCAGTGCATTGTTCAGTAACATTATGTTAGATCACTGCACAGTATGTGGAAACTTGCAGCCCATGCTGGAAGTGGCAGAATGTGCAGCTCCCATTCATTTACAGCTCCATATCTTCATTGTGCCATGACAACGGGGTGCTATGGGCGTGAACATCACTGCCAGATAGAGATGGCGGGGGTATCAGTTTAAATATAACCACATGGGAGGGGTTTTTGGAAATACACAGAGAAGGGGAGACTGAGTGACAGTGTCATGGAAGGATCTGTTCCTAGGTTTCAGAATGCTGAAGTGTAGACACTTCGATAGCATCCTGTAACATGAGCCAGTCTTCCCGGAAAGATGGCTAAAAGGGATATCGGTGTGAGATCAGATGATTATTTGTTCTGCAGCGTTGTAACTGGAAGTGGTTCCAACAGAATCTATGACTCATGGGGTAGATTCTAACAATAATTTGTCTCAGTGGCATTTTCATTGAGTGTGACAGAGGGATCGTCTGCCGAAAATGAGCTAGTTTACTGTTGCTAACTTATTAAACTCGCTTCAATATCATGGACTCCCTCACATTCAATACCTGCGGGATTCCCCACCCCATCGAGGCTGGAGGTAATGACCATCGCCCAGATATCCCTGAATATTCTGTGTTCGCTGGCACTGATGCCAACTTTAAAAGTCCAATGGGCACACGATTGAGCTTTCTCAGTTTGGAGCTGCCCTGCACAGTTTACCCTGAGCATGGCAGATGAGGGGCAATTTTACCACGGTTTGTCGACAGGGGCACGGAGGTCCTGCTGAATGGGCTAGTACAGAGGAGAGCCATTCTCTTCCCAGCGGGACCACACCGCCAGACCTACTGAACATGGTCTGAGCTTGGAGCAGTATCTGCAGTCTGAAGAAATGTCCAGCAATGCAGGACAAGCATCAGTAACCTTCCTCGCTCTGTTAGGATTAGGGTCACCGTATTCTCTCTGCTCCCTCACATTTGCTGCATATCAGTTATAGCACCAACCCCCGAACAAGGCTCATGCTCCACCACTCTCACTGCTGCATGCAGCACCTTTCCCCCCTCTCTGTCTCTTTCTCTTCGCTTCACTTTACTCCAACGCCCCCCCCGCCCCAACACACACACACACACGCTAATAACATTGCATGGATGCAACAGTGTGGACTGATTCCCTCCGAACCCCTCACCATATCTTCCCCCGCCCGCACCTGTGCCAGCACTAACAGCGGGCCACCCACTCCCACCCTCACTCCCTCCCTCTCCTTTTCCCATTCCAGGAGGAAGAGGCTAGAAAAGGACAGAAAGGGCCAAGCCGGGTGTTGGAGTGCCCGATATCCATTCCCTCTCCCCCGCCACCCCCCCCCCCCACCCAACCGCCATGTGGGGAGGACCCTGGTAAGAGCCGGAGAGGACCAGGACGCCTTGAGTGGAAATTCTGAGACATCCACATCCCATCAACCGAGTAGGGAGCAATGTTCAGTGAAGGGTAATTCTCATTTTAAACATACTGGCATTTCCGTTTCCCCCAATACAACTTAGAAGACATGGCCGTGATGTCATCACCATTTCGTGTCGAGCTGTTACAAATGGAATCCCCATCGTCTCGGTCGGCAGGAGGGTGGGCTCACAACACATCATCAACACCACCTCCCAGGAAGCGAGCACGGAGGCTCCCTCCTACACCTTCCCCTGTAAACAGCTCAGACACTGAAGCTAATCTGTGATAGTTACTGCTCTCCTCCTCGTCCTGATATCTTCAATAATCTGTGCTCATATACACCCAGGGCCCTCTGTTCCTGCATCCGGTTTACAACCGTATAGTCTGTTTTATATTGGCTTTTAATATCCTTCCTGCCAAAGTGCATCACTTCACACTGCTCTGCATTGATCCCCATCTGCCATACACCTGAACACGACATTGTCCTGTTGCACTTCCACACTGTCCACCACACTCTTTACAATTCTTCCAAGCTTGCTTCCTGCGAACATTGAAATTGTCCTGCAGCCACAGTCCATACAGAAATACTGACACACCTCCTGGTGTGAGCAAGTGCAATACTAACAAACTGCCTGAGGACACACCAGACATTATGAGTGAAATATTGACCAGCTCACCATGGAGCAAGAGAAATACTGACAGATTATCCAAGTCGGTATTCGTGTTGCTGTCTTAGTGAGTATCTCTATGACTCTCTATTCACAGTGTTGACATTTGATTAGCTTAGGCGCAGTGTGGAAACCGACCCTTCGGCCCAACAAGTCCACACCGACCCGGCGAAGCGCATCCATCCAGACCCATTCCCCTACATTTACCCCTTCACCTAACACTACAGGCAAGTTAGCAAGACCAATTCACCTGACCTGCATATTTTTGGACTGTGGGATGAAACCGGAGCATCCGGAGGAAACCCACGCAGACACCAGAAAATGTGCAAACTCGACACAATCAGTCGACTGAGGCTGGAATTGAACTGGGTAGCTGGCGCTGTGAGGCAGCAGTGCTAACCACTGTGCCATCCACGTGTGTAGGTATATGAGTGTATCCATGTGTGCCCGGTCTGGCAGAATTTGTGAAGTTTAAAGTTAAGTAAGATCCCCCAACATGATTTCTTAGCAAGGGACACAGGACCCAAAACCACTACTTTTATTTCTCTCCACAGATGCTGCCAGACCTGCTGAGCTTTCTGTTTTTGTAACTCTCTCCACGGTCCCACAACGCCTCCCTGTCCCTTGTAAAGGTGGCAGTGAGCGTGAACGCCATCAGTCTGCAAGGGAGAAAGTGAGAACCGCAGCTCACACAGAAGCACACAGAGAGACACTCAGACACAGCACACAAATCAGAAACACACGCAGATGCAAACACAACACACATACACTCACACACACACACCGAAACACCACACACATACTCTTGCAGTCCACACACAGAGACACATACATACACACAGGCACGCAGAGACACCCACGCCCCACATACAGGCACACACAAACGCACACACCAGACTCACACAGACACCCACACACCACACACACAGACACACACACACACCAAACACAAATACACCCACGCACCATACACAGACACTCACACACTACTCACCACACACATACACTCACACTCCACGTACACACGCACAGAGACACATACGTACAGAGAGACACATACCAACATGCACACACGGACACCAACACACCACACACAAATACAGACACCAACACAAACGCACATACATGCAGCCACACACACACACAAACACACACACACACACACACACACACACACACACACAGATATATGGAGACAAACACACACACCACGCAGGCACAGTCGCACGATCACACTCTCATAGACAAACACTCTAAGAGAATTTGACACACGCACATGCACAGACACACAGACGCACACATACAGACACACACAGACACACACATGCAGACACACAGAGATGTGCACACACTAACACGCAACACAGAAACACACACAGATGCACAAAGAAATGTGAACACGCCACACACTTTCACAGATCACACTCACACAGATACCCACAGATCACACTCAAAAACTCCATTCCCTGCAACAGACTGGTAAATCTCTTCTGAACCTTCTCCAGCTGAATAATATCCTCAGTGAAACAGGTCCCCGGGAACTGCACACATTATTCCAGGAGAGGTCTCACGAATGTCCTGTACAGACTGAACAAAACGTCCCAACTCCTGTGCTGAAAGGTCTGAGCAATGAAAGGAAGTGTTCCAAACGCCTTCTTAACCATCCCGTCTACACATGACGCAAACTTCAAAGAAGTTCAAACCTGAAACCCTAGGTCCCTCTGCTCTATGACGCTACCAATGTCTTAACACTTAATCGTATATGTGTTCTCCTTGTCTGAACAAGTTCATAAAAATGATTTATAAATGTGTTTTGATGGAGAAGGAAGATCTTTCAGTACTGAATTAGAGAATACTGGCCCCGGATGACTGAAAGCACAGCCATTTGTGTTGATTCGAGTTAAACCTGCACCTTCTAGAGGTTTATAAAATCATGAGGGGCATGGATAAGTGAGCAGTCAATGTCTTTTTCCCAGGATAGGGGAGTCCAAAGCTAGAAGACGTAGATTCAAGGTGACATGGACAAGATTTAAAATGATCTAAAGTGGAACATTTTCACACAGACAATGATGCGTGCATGGAATGAGCTGCCAGAGGAAGTGGTGGAGTCTGCTACAATTACAACTTTTGAAATGCATTTGGATGAGTATATAAATAGGAATGGTGTACAGGGATATGAAACAAATGCTGGAAAATGAATCTAAAAAAAAGTTAGGGCATCTGTTTGGGACAAATGAGTTGGACCAGAGGACCAGTTTCTGTGTTGTACAACTCTGTGATTTATTGATGCAATTTGTAAAGATGTCTTTGCAATCTGAGAAAACATTCTTCACTGCTCACAATATAACTAATCTTGCTGTCATCTAAAAGCATGCTAACCATGCCTTCTATAATTCTTATCTAAATCATTGACATAAATGACAGCGCAAAGTTGCTCAAGCACCAATCCCTGTGGAACACCGCTTGTCTCAGGCTTCCAATCCGCCACCACCCTGTTTCCTGCCAATAACCCGAAACACATACATGCAAACAGAAATTCGGAAACACAGACACAATTCTGCCTTTAGGACAGAGACAGATAATTTTTAATGAATAAAGGGATCAAGTGTTACGAAGAGAAGGCAGGAGAATTGTATTGAGAAGCATGTCAGGCATGATCGAACAGCAAATCAGGTTCAATGTGCCAAACAGTACATTTAGCTCCAATTTCGTATGCTCTACAGTTCACAGTATCGGAAATGTCTACCGAAGAGGGCAGTGAAGGCTGAGTTTGATAAATACTTTGCTGAACAGAGTCAATAGCAGTGTGCGATATGTTTGAGAGGCTGAATGGTCTGTCTCTTCGTGTTTGTCGTGCTCTGCATTCTCAAAAGAGAAAGTGACTTGCTGTGAGGTTGGCACACTTTCAAATTAAGAGTCTCCCATTTAAGATTGAGGTAAAGATGTTTCTTTCTGCTTAATGCTGTGCTGTCTGTGGTGCTGTTATTCCCAGGGAACAGTGAACACTGGGTCATTGCAGATAATCGAAGCTAACCTCTCCGATCTTCGATGGGCGGAAGAGTCAGTATTTAATGGGAAGGGGCAGGAAAGGGGTGTTCAGCCACAAACAGCCCAGCCGAGATCTTTCCACATTGAGCAACAGGGTCGATCGGTCGAATGGCAAACTGCAGCTCCTATCCCATGTGTTTTCTTTCCCTGCACCCCTCAATGTTGTTACAGATGGAGGGAAAAATCCCATTCAGCAATGAGACAGGAGAAGGCCATTCTGCCCCCTCACTTTATGGAATAAAAAATATTCAATCGCAGAGAGAGACAACACGGAAACAGACCCTTTGGTCTATCTTAACCCTACTAATCAGATGCCCTAAATTTACTTAGTTTCATTTGCCAGCATTTGGCCCATTTCCCTCTGCATCCTCCTTGTTCATGTCCCAACAGATGCCTTTTCAATGTTGCAATCGCACCAGCCTCCACCACTTCCTCCAGCAGCTTATTTTATACACACAGCACGTTGCTTCTTGGGTCTTCTTTAAAACTTTTACCGCTTACCCTAAACCTATGGTTGCCAATTTGGACTCCCCCAACTTACCTGGGCAAAGGACCTTGCCTATTTAACCGATCCATGCCTCTGATGATTTTACAAAGCTTTATAAGATCACCTCTCATCACGAATGTTTATTTTAATGTGTAGTGACTACTGGAATATTTCAACACTCCAACAGCCAAAATTGAAATTACTGATGAAGATTATCTTTGCTGGTTGTGTTGATAAAAGGACACATGTTAATGAGAAATCTTCCCATTCCTTGATATCCGTCGGGTGAAAATTGGGCTCATGACTGAGGTTGCAGAATGGATCCATTGCTGCATCTGACAGCATGTTTGACCATGTAGTGATCGACTCAAATGTTAGTCTATATGTTGTGCTCATCTTTTAAACTCTCAGGCATTAGTATCATTGAAAGTACGATCTCCAGCTCGGACAACAAATGGTCTTGATGGATCATTGCTGAGCTCAGAAACATCTCGACAACCACCAACTATAGATCGGCAAGCCTGACATCATTGGTGGGCACGTTGTTGTAGAGGATTGTGAGGGCAATGCAACGACTGATTAAGGATAGTCAACGTGGTTTTATGCATGGGGAACCATGTCTAACAAAGTTGATTGCATTTTTTTTACTGGCTGACAAAGATAACTGGTGATGGTAGTGTGGTGGACACTGTCCACATAGATTTCCGCAAGGCATTCAACACGATCCCGCATGGCAGATCAAGTTAGTAAGGTTAGGTGATAAGTAGATCCAAGATAAGCTAGCTAATTGACGACAAAACTAAGTGAAGTTAGGAGACAGAGGGTAGTAAACATTTGCTTTTCAGAATGGAGACCTGTGGCCAGTGGTGTACCACAGGTAGCAGTGCTGAATGCATTGTTTTTCATCATTTATATAAATGCGTTAGATGTGAGTACGTTCCTGGTTAGTATATTTGCAGATGACATCAGAATTGTAGTTGCAGTGGCCAACAATGTTTACCCGAGTACAATGGGCCCTTGACCAGATGGGCCAACGGGACAAGGATAGAGTTACATTTAGATAAATGTGAAGTGTTGCATTTTGGCAAGGTAAAACAAGACAGGACTTATGAAATTCTTGGTGGGGCCCTGCAGAATGTTGTTGAACAGAAGTGTGCAGGCTCATCGATCTTTGAAAGTACAGTCGCTGACAGTGTGGTGAAGAAGGGGTTTGGTATGGTTGCCTTTATTAATCAGCGCATTGAGTATGCGAGTTGGGTGATCATGTTGCGACTGGGCAGGATGTTAGTGCGGCCAGATTTTGAATATTGTGTTTAATTCAGTTCTGTCTGATACAGGAAGAATGTTGTTAAATTTGAGAGGATGCAGAAAGGCCTTACCAGGATATTACCGGGAGTGGAGGGTTTGATGTCTGGGGAAGGATGGAGAGATTAGGGCATGTTTACTGTTGAGCAGCAGAGGCCAAGGAGTGATATTAAAGACGTTTATAAAACGATTAGGGGCATGGATAGTCTGAATCGTCAAAGCCTTTTTTCCCAGGATAGGGGAGTCCAAAACTCGTGGGCAATGGTTTGAGATGAGAGGAAAACGATATAAAAGGCATAAAAATTTCATGCACAGGATGGTTTGTGCATGGAACAAGCTGTCAGAGAAAGTGATGTAGATTCGCACAATTACACCATTTAAAAGGTATCTAGATGTTCTTATTACCAGGAAGTAATTAGAGGGATATGAGCCTAATGCTGGCAAATGGGACTGCATCGGAATGGGATGCCTGGTCTATGTGGAGTAATTCCAAAAAGGGACTTCTGAGTGGAAATTCTCTTTCCAGAATTTTGTGATGCTTCTCAGTTTACAGTTATTCAAACTGAGTTAGTTAAATATTTGACAGTGAGTTACTGATACTGGGATACAGACAGTAAAGTGGGGCTGACACCACAACCTGATCAGCCACAATCTTAGTGCCTGGTGGAAAAGACTCAAAGTATCTAATGACTCACCCCTGCTCTTCAGCCCTATGTTTCTGTGTTCCATTCAGCCCACCAAACCTGCTAAACAGGAGCAGTTGTAGGCCACTTTCTGCTCCAAATTAGTGCACAGAAACAGAGTAAACCATTCAGTCATCATTCAGCGATCTAACCCCTCTAACTCTCTATGTAAAAGAATTCCTGACATTCGCTACACTCTGTTTCAAGAAAACACTCCGTGCTCCGACACCACGGCCTATTGATATGAGCAATAAAGATGAATACAACAGCTCAGGTAAGAGGGATTGGCCCTGGTATCAGTGCAGTATTTGATTGAGGATGACATCAAGGAACTATTACGAAATTGCAATTAATGAGAATCGATTACAAACTCTGCTGTTTGGCGTCATCACAATATGAGATCCTCAGGGTGGCTCCCTCACACCAGGTATCTCCAATTTGTCAGCGGGAAATCCCTGCAGTGTGGAAGCAGGCCATTCAGCCCACTGAGTTCATACTTCCAGAAGTGGGGACAGTCACTCTAGGTTACACAATATTTCGAACATTTCATCATCCCTCAGCTCTGAAACAGTCTGTTTCCATGTGTAACACGACCTGGACAGCATTCAAGCCTGTGCTGTTAACTTTTCGGTAACATTCATAGAACATAGAACATAGAAGGATACAGCGCAGTACAGGCCCTTCGGCCCTCGATGTTGCGCCGACCGAATCCTACCTAACCTATACTAGCCCAATAACTTCCAAATGCCTATCCAATGCCCGCTTAAATGACCATAAAGAAGGAGAGTTCACCACTGATACGGGCAGGGCATTCCATGAACTCACAACCCGCTGTGTGAAGAATCTACCCCTAACATCTGTCCTATACCTACCACCCCTTAATTTAAAGCTATGTCCCCTAGTAACACCTGACTCCATTAGCGGTAAAAGGTTCTTAGTATCTACCCTATCTAAACCCCTAATCATCTTATACACTTCTATCAGATCTCCCCTAAACCTTCTCTTCTCCAATGAGAACAGCCCCAAGTGCCTCAGCCTTTCCTCATAAGATTTTCCTACCATTCCAAGCAACATCCTGGTAAACCTCCTCTGCACTCGTTCTAAAGCTTCCACATCCTTCCTATAGTATGGCGACCAAAACTGCACACAATACTCCAGATGAGGCCGCACCAGAGTCTTATACAACTGCAACATGACCTCAGGACTCCGGAACTCAATTCCTCTGCCAATAAAGCCCAGTACACCATATGCCTTCCTCACAGCACTATTTACCTGGGTGGCAACTTTCAGAGATCTGTGTACATGGACACCAAGATCCCTCTGCTCATCCACACTACCAAGTCGCCTACCATTAGCCCAGTAATCCATCATCTTGTTATTCCTACCATGTAACAGTGCTGCCCGACATCGCACATTCCCACAGTAAATGAAGGAGTTCATTCAGCATTTCAGGCTGGTTTCTACAAAAATGTGGGGAAGCCATTCAGTTGATCAAACTGTCGGGTAAGAAGAGGGACAGCCCATTCAGTCCCTCCTGTCTGCCCCACACGTCACTTACACGGGATAAGGAGACCATTTCACACCCGGAGTAACGTACAAAGGAGAGGAAGAGGTCATTCAATTTCTCAAGTCACTAGCACAGGAACAGGAAGGTGTCAGATATGCTTCAACTTCACAAACAAATGGAGCAAGGGCTGTACAGCTAGAACGTTCCACCTTGTTCCTCGTGGCTGCAATACTCGTCGTACATACGTCTGACTTGAACATGGTTTTCTGGCAGTAGGAATGAAGTCAGCATTTTTTAACCAGTTTCAAAGGCATCTTCTATCTCTGAAAGAGCAGATGCATGTTCTCTCTGGAGGTCAGAAGCTGCTGGGTAGTGGCTAATTGTTTCAGGATGAAGGTATCATGGCTGCTGACAGTATTGTGTGCAATGCAACTTTGAGCGCAGAGTCACACAGTAACGGTGCATTAAAGTGTTCAAAGTTCATTCAGAGCCTGTATCTCTTTGTCAATCGACATGAGAGGTCATTCTCTCACAGCTCTACAGACTAAACACATAGTTACAGCATTCTCTCTCCTTATGGTACCATCATGCTGGGGTTTAGTCTGGTTAAACTCATTTGCACTATCTCAGTGACATGGAGATCATTATTTATAAAGCAGACTCAGTCTGTACACAATACCTCAAATCGTGAATTCTGTTAGTGACTTATAACAAAAGACATCTAGATCATTTTCAAAACAGCTCTTCCCAACCTCTCACCATTTAATATACTTGAAAGTGAACGATGATATTTGTTGTTCACATCTGAGTCATATCTTATCCCTTGTGCACAGCTATTTCACAAGAATTGATCCTTCTGATACTTTACAAGATTTCCGTCCAGAGAGAAAAAAAAAACTACTCTGTTCACCTTGCCCATTACTCAAGTTTTAATCAATTCGGTAAATTCCACCCCAACCGACCCATGGATACTAACATTTTAAGACTATAAGACATAAGAGTGGAAGTAAGGCCATTCGGCCCACCGAGTCCACTCCACCATTCAATCATGGCTGATGGGCATTTCAACTCCACTTACCAGCGTTCTCCCCGTAGCCCTTAATTCCTCGAGACAACAAGAATCTATCAAGCTCTGCCTTGAAGACATTTAGCGTCCCAGCCTCCACTGCACTCCGTGGCAATGATTCCACAGGCCCACTAACCTCTGGCTGAAGAAATGTCTCCACATTTCTGTTCTGAATTGACCCCCTCTAATTCTAAGGCTGTGTCCACGGGTCCTGGTCTCCTCGCCATTGGAAACAATTTCCTGGCATCCACCCTTTCCAAGCCTTTTTACATCTCTATTAATCTTCTAAACACCAATGAATACAATCCCAGGATCCTCAGCCGTTCCTCATATGTTAGACCTACCATTCCAGGGATCATTCCATTTTCTGCTCATATCAAATGTATTCTGAAAATTCTAATACTTCACTCCCACTGGATCTCAGTTGTCGATGTCACTATGGACAATCCCCACAAATCCCAGCTGTTTGATCAAAGATCATTTCCCTTTCCTGAATGTCCCACCAATTTTACCAAATCATATCATTATTCTCGAAGTGTCTAGTTGTCACGTTACGTATGAAATCTTTTCATATTTTTCTCACAGCTGACATCAAGCTATTTAGTTTTCTGTTTGTCCTCTCCGTCCTGCCTAAATTGTTTAGGTTTACAAGAGCCGTTTTCCAGTCTGCAGGATCCTTTCCAGAATCCAACCATATTTGAAGAATAATCAGTAATTCTTTTACGGGCTCTATAGCCACCTCCTCAATACTCTGGGATGTGGCTTATTAAATGCAGCAACATACCAAGCTTCAATTCGATTAGATTTTCAAAAAATGCTCTTATTTAATTCTAATTAGCTGCAGCTCCTCATTTTCAGCAGCCCCCCTGTTCCCTATTATTTCTGACAGTTAGTTTCTGTACCTTCTTCTGGCGAGGCATAATCAATTTATTCCTCTCTGTGGGCAGATGGCTTCTGACGGTCAGTGTTACATCGGAGGGCTGCACTCGGAGATGATGGATATGTCATCCACTCCAGCCTGGAAAGTTCCAGAATCAATCCAGTTCACTTCATGGTGATTGTCAGCACAGTCCTGATCTTGGTGTAAGGCTATCGGTTATACTGAAGGAGGGGACGTATCTCAGTGAGCTTCTCGTTTTTGAAAGATGCTGGTTTCACATTTTACACTTGGAAGTTGTCCAGATTAGCAAAATGTTCCTAGAAATCCCAGAGATGATAATACAGTGCCCTGGCCCTCACCGTTGACAGAGCTTCCCTTCTGCACAATCTCGGCTCCATGGACCCAGACACTCTGAAAATGCAGTGTCTAGTGTGGGGTCACCAGACTCTCGGGTCTCCCTGAATGGATGCAGCAGCAGACAGCACAAACCTGAGGAAAGCATCCATAGAACCTCCACTTACTGTCCAAGGACAGGCGCAAGTCAAATTCCCACATGCACAGTGCACCCATTCTGTGTTGAAAATACCTCCCTCTCCCCATTTTGTCTTCCTGGCTGAGAAAGCCGTTACATTTCTGCACAGTCCCATAGTAACTGTTCCTCGGTACAAAGCAGTTGACAATGCAACATTACGTTTCTCTGTATCTCAGCAACTATAAGGGCAGCACCAGTATTGCCGATGGAGTTGATCACCACAATCAGAGAAGAGCGATAGAGGGACTATAACTCAATTTCAACACGGACACATCTAAATTGACGTTATATTCAAGAATATGGGAAAAGGGGAAATGTTGAAAAAACTCCCATTTTAGATTAGATTTACAGTGTGGAAACAGGCCCTTTGGCCCAACAAGCCCACACCGACCCGCCACCCACCCATACCCCTACATTCACCCCTTACCTAACACTACGGGCAATTTAGCTTGACCAATTCACCTGACCCGCACATCTTTGTGACTGTGGGAGGAAACCGGAGCACCCGGAGGAAACCCACGCAGACACGGGGAGAACGTGCAAACTCCACACAGTCAGTCGCCTGAGTAGGGAATTGAACCCGGGTTTACAGGCGCTGTGAGGCAGCAGTGCTAACCACTGTGCCACCTTGCTTCTAAGCAGTCCCTTTGTTTGCTTTTCATTTCTCTCTTTCTGGACATTTCTACATCTATTCAACTAATCTCCCCCCTCACTCACCGAGCCATCTCTGACATAAATAATATTATTTCACAGTTGTTTTCAGTTCTGATGTAGGTTCACTAGAGTCGAAACGTTATCTATTTTTCTTCTGACTGAGGCTGCCGTACCTACTGATATTCTCCAACACTTTCAGATGTTGGAGAATTGTACTTCAGATATCCAATATCCACAGTTCCTTGGTTCATTTCACCTTTAATGTTGTTGTTTCCCTGGATGTCAACATCACTGGCATGGGCAGCATATGTTATCCAACACTAATTGTCCTTGAGTGTGAGATCATTTCTTAAGACAATAAGGAGTCAAAAATTTTGTTGTGGATTTGCAGTCACACTTAGATTCTTTACCAAATATTAATAGGAATCCTGTTGAATATATACTTATGTATAAACGTATACTTATATACTTATATGTAAACTTATATACAAGGACGAAATAGTTTATATTTTATTAACATGGACACTTCGTCATCTCCAACCTTGCAAGGGGGGAGATGATAAAGATCGAACTCGACCTGTTGTGTGGACTTGTCATTGCCAGCATTAGTGCACAAGAAGGGACAGTTTACCTGTGCTATCCTGAGTAAACAGAGACTGTGTATCAACAATGCCAGGAAGATGTCCTTGTGTGCCAAAAGACTGAATGTTGCCAAGAAAGACTTTTGCAGTGGTCAACTGCGTAAAAACAAATAAACAGTTCATTTACAGATCAAGTCTAAATGGTCTTTACCATGTAAAACTGTTGTGTGCCAGTTTGATTCCATTTGAACTATGGGCATCCCTGATAAGCCTTACCCCCTTTCAGATAGATCACGTCGTAAAGAGACAAAGGGGAGATGTTTCTAGAAACTCATAATATAATTTTTAGAGTGGATGAAGTAATTTGTTATGCCCTTACTTCCGCAAGAGACTCCCTGACCTCTTTTATCCTTCCATGTCCTAACATGGGGGTATGGAATAGTATTAAAGTCTTTACATGAGGAAATATCTTTTTTAGTTTTTATCTATCCCCACCCGCTACTTGTTTACGAACTTCCTCCAATAAATCCGCAATATCCTATCCAAATTACGACAAGGGTAAGAATGGGGGTGCGCTTATATAAGAGTGCCTGAACTTTTTTTGTAGTATCATTAAATATATTAGTCGTCACCGACTTTTATGAAGGACCTTGCATCTCATTTGCATGCCTTAACTAAAATGAATCCCTATTATCACTGGAATTCAACCGCTATTTGGAGATGGTAACAACACACACCTTCATTCTGATACCCCTAACGGCACCAGTTATTGTAGGGGAGGATCCATTTTGGGATATTGACCATGTTTCTTATCAAGAAACGCACCTCATTAGTACTGGATGATTCTCACCCTCAGCACCCAGGGTCAAAATACGTAATCATGGATTATTCGCATGCCCCAGGAAGTCACAAATATAGGCCCACATCTCACTAGGAAGGTCCCTCTATTGCCTATGCTAAACCTGGATATTATTTTTGTTCACTTATAATAAGGCAGTTAACTACATTGTCCAGAATAGAGCAAGTAGTCCTCGTGTCGTAACTGTATGAATACTATTTCCAACTCCTGTTCCATGTCCAATTACCTGACAATGAAATCATAAATCCACTTTTAAACATACAGTTTCTCCTGACTTCTGCGCAGAATGGAAGAATCCAAAGAGCATATCAAGAAGTAACTCACACTCATTGACATATGCAGCTCTTCGTGTTCTTTCATTCGGAGAGTCCTTAAGAATTATCAGTCTTCAAAACCATAATTAACTCATTGGTGCACTCACAATTTTGGGAAATGAGACAACTGCTACCTTAATGGAAATAAGAAATGCTTTCAGAATTGTGCCTATTTGCCCAACAAAACCGATTGCATACTTGCGAAGGAAGGTGGATTTTGCGTTATAATTAAAGGAAAATGCATTATAAGGTTCACGGATCTTTTCGAAAACATTACTAGGAATGTTGATATTATTCATACTTCTTCCAATCAAATGAACGAAAGTGATGGATAGAAAGGTTGGAGTTTGGCTCATGGTACAATTGATTAATTAATATGTCTTTGTATGGTGCTATTGTTTTAATTGCTCTTTTTATTGATATTGCTATAGTTAAGACTATTATTGCTAAAATATTAACTTCTATTGACAATATTGGCTCGACCCATAAAATGCTCCTTCGCCACTTAAATGAAGACGAGGAAACACCATTGCCTGCCCTTAGTTCCTCTTCGGAGGAAGAGAATGTATAGCAGTCTTTTGCTGCTGCTGAATTGAATTGATTTGATCTATGCCTTTATGGTGTGGTTATAAAATGACCAAAGGTGGGAATGGGGTTCTAAAATTGGAATTTAGGCAACAAAATATGTAGACGTTTATTTCAACAAAATGGTTTATCGATTTAAAAGAATACTACAAACTGGCCTGTAAACCATACTTCTGAACATACTGCTAATTTGCAGAATTAAGTTGTAATTCAAAGATAAGAGAACAATAGAGTTTTCATAATATGAATACTGACACATTAATTGACCATTTGAACCAATCTTGAACTCATACATGACATGACAATTTACGTAAATTAGATATCATTCTAAAAAAAAAATCATTGGATTAACTTTCTGTAAATAATGTCACCTTATTGTGTGTGATTAGTCTTTCTTATATATAAGGCTTCTTTAAAAATATATATAAATAAAGTGCAATTTTCAAATGTAATTCGGCAACTTCATCACGGAATACAGAAGCTTGAATCTCTGTGTTGCTGGATAGAATTGCGTCAAGGTACCTTAATTCAATAAACTAATGAAAGTTGCTTTTCCAATAGACCGCGTTTGTCGATTCCTTTGGCCGATTTGGAACCAAAAAGGTCTGTTTTGAGGGGACACAGACCAGCTCGGCAAAATGTCCATTCTAATCTCAGTACAACACAGCAATCTGTCCAGGATGGCATAATGTTCAGTACAGGCTCAGTACGACTTAGCTAATCATCCAGGATTAAATACTGTACAGATCAGGGCACAGTACAACCCAGAAACGTGCAATGGATGGAATACTGTACCGACCAGTCTCAGTAAAATACAGCAATCTGTCCACGACTGAATACTGTGCAGACCAGGTGCAGTATACCCAAAAAATCTATCCAGGAAGGAATACCATACAGACCAGTCTCAGTAAAATCGAGCAATCGGTCCAGGATAGAATCCTGTACAGACCAAGCTCAATATATCTCAGCAATCTTTCCAGGATGAAATACTGCACAGACAAGACTTAGTAAAACATAGCAATCCGTCCAGGATGGAATAACTGTCCAGACCAGGCACAGTACAACCCAGCAATTTGTCCAAGACGGTATACTGTACAAACCAGGCTTAGTACAACGTAGCAAATTGTCGAGGAGGGAACACCATACGGACCAGGCTAAGTGCAACCGCAAAATCTGTTCAGGATTGAATACTGGATAAACTAGGCTCAGAATAACTCAGCAACCTGGAAAGGGTTAAATACTGCACACACCAGACTCAGTACAAGTAAGCAATCCGTCCAGGATGGAATACTGTACAGACCAGCCTCAGGACAACCCAACAATCTGTCCAGGACGGAACACTGCACAGACAAGGCTAAATGCAACGCCAAAATCTATCCAGGATGAAATACTGTACAGACCAGCCTCAGATTGGCATAATGTACATACCGGTCTCAGTACAGCCCAGCAACCTGTCCAGGATGCATAATGTTCAGTACAGGCTCAGTACAACTCAGCTATCTTTCCAGGATGGAACACTGTACAGATCAGGCACAGTACAATCCAGGAACGTGCAATGGATGGAATGCGGAACCAACCAGTCTCAGTACAATCCAGCAATCGGTCCAGGATGGAATACTGTACAGACCAGGCAGAATACAACCCAGCAACCTGTCTAGGACACTATATTGTACAAACCAGGCTCAGTACAACACAGCAAGCTGTCCAGGAGGGAACACTGTACAGACCAGGCTCAGTGCAACACAGCAATCTGCACAGGAGAGAATACTGTACAGATCAGGCTCAGTGCAACACAGCAATCTGTTCAGGATGAAATCCTTTACAGACCAGGCACAGTGCAACACATCACACTGTCCAGGATGAAATATTGTATAGACTAGGCTCAGAGCTGAAAATGTGTCGCTGGAAAAGCACAGCAGGTCAGGCAGCATCCAAGGAGCAGGAGAATCGACGTTTCAGGCATGAGCCCGTCTTCAGGAAAAGGCTCATGCCCGAAACGTCGATTCTCCTGCTCCTTGGATGCTGCCTGACCAGCTGCGCTTTTCCAGTAACACATTTTCAACTCTGATCTCCAGCATCGGAAGTCCTCACTTTCTCCTAGACCAGGCTCAGTACAACCCAGCAAACCATCCAGAACAGAACACTGCACAGACCAGGCTAAGTGCAACCCCAAATTCCGTCCAGGATAGAATACTCTACAGACCAGGCACAGTACAACTCAGCATTCTGTAGAGGTTGGAATACTGTACAGACCAATCTCAGTACAATCGGGCAATAAGTCCAGAATGGAATGCATACAGATCAGGCTCCGTATATCCCAACAATCTGTCCAGGATGGAATACTGTAGACGAAGCTCAGTATACGCCAGCCATCTGTCCAGGATGGAATACTGTAGAGACCAGCCTCAGTACAAAACCACAACCTGTCCAGGATGGAATACTGTACAGGCCAGTCTCAGCAAATTCCATCAATCTGTCCAAGATGCAATACTGTGCAGACCAAGCTAAGTATAACCCAGCAATCTTTTCCGGATGGAATACTGTACAGACTAGGCTCGGTCTATCCCAGCAATATGCACAGGATGGAATACTGTACAGACAAGACTCAGGAAAACACAGCAATCTGTCCATGATGGAACACTGTACAGTCCACGCCCAGTGTTACACAGCAATCTGTCCATGTTGGGGCGTTTTAGAGACCAGGCTCAATACAACTCAGCAACCTGTCCCGGATAGAATACTGTACAGACCAGCCTCAGTACAACACAGCAATCTGTCCAGGATGGAATACTGTACAGACCAGCCTCAGTACAACACAGCAATCTGTCCAGGATGGAATACTGTACAGACAAGGCTTGGTATACCCCAGCCATCTGTCCAGGATGGAATACTGAACAGACCAGTCTCAGTCTATCCCAGCAATCTACCCAAGATGGAATAATGTACAGACAAGGCTCAGGAAAACACAGCAATCTGTCCATGATAGAAAATTGTACAGACTAGGCTCAGTGTTACTCAGCAATCCATCCATAATGGAAAATTGTACAGACTAGGCTCAGTGTTACGCAGCAATCTATCCATGATGGAGCGCTGTACAGAGCAGGCTCAGCAGAACTCAGCAAAGTGTCCAGGATGCAATTGTGTACAGACCTACCTCACAACAAACCAGCGATCAGTATAGGTGGAATGCTGTACTGATCAGGCTCATACAACACAACCATCTGTCCAGGATGGATTACTTCACACACGAGGCACAAGACAACCTAGCAATACGTTAAGGATGGAACACTGTACAGACCAGGTTCATTACAAATTTGCAAGCTGCTCAGGATGGAAAACTGTAGAGCAGTCTAAGGGGTACACAGACAGGATGAAATGTTGTACAGAGCATTCTCAATAAAATGCAGCAATCTGTCGTGATGGAATACTGTCATGACAAGTCTCAGTACAACCCAGCAATCCAGGATGTAGAAGTGTCCACATCAGGATCAGTACAACACAGCAATCTTGCCGGGATGGAATACTGTACTGACAAGATTTAGGAAAACACAGAAATTCGTCCATGATGGAACACTGTACAGACCAGGCTCAGTACAATCCAGCAACCTGTCCAGGATGGCATACTGCACAGACCAGTCTCAGTAAAATCCAGCAATCTGTCCAAGATGGAATACTGTACAGACCAGGCTCAGTATACCTCAGAAATCTGTCCAGGATGGAATACCGTACAGACCAGTGGTCGTACAATCGAACAATCTATCCAGGAGAGAATACTGTACAGAACACACTCAGTATACAACAGCAATCTGTCCAGAATAGAATACTGTATAGACCAATCTCAATACAACTCAGCAATCTGTCCAGGATGGAATACTCTACAGACTAGGCACAGTGCAACACAGCAATCGAACTCGGATGGAATTCTGCACAGAGCAGGCTCAGTACAACATAGCAATCTGTCCAAATGGAACATCATACAGACCAGATTAAGTGCAAAACCAAAATCTGTCCAGGATGGAATACTGTACAGATCAGGCTCAGTACGACCGATCAAACTGTCCATGATGGAGCATTGTGCAGTAATCTGCCCAGGCTGGAGCGCTGTTCCAAACATGCTCCGTACAACCCAGGAACTTGTAAACGATGGAATACTCTATAGACCAGTTTCAGAACAATTTGGTATAGGTCCAGAATGAAATACTGTACAGACCAGTCTCTTTCATATCCAGCAATCTGTCGCGGATGGAATACAGTACTGACCAGTCACAATA
The DNA here is from genome assembly GCF_020745735.1 of Hemiscyllium ocellatum. Taxonomy (NCBI): domain Eukaryota; kingdom Metazoa; phylum Chordata; class Chondrichthyes; order Orectolobiformes; family Hemiscylliidae; genus Hemiscyllium; species Hemiscyllium ocellatum. The sequence continues at coordinate 65,363,539 of NC_083420.1, forward strand.
AAATACAGCAATCTGTCCAAGATGGAACACTCTACAGACCAGGCTCATTGCAACACAGAAATCTGTCCCGCATGGAGTACTGTCCCCACCAGGATCAGATCAACCAGCAATCTGTCCAGGATGGAATATTGTACATACCAGCGTGAGAACAATCCTGCAATCTGTATAGGATGGAATACTGTACGGATCAGGCTAAGTACTTAACTGCAATTTGTCCAGGAAGGAATACTGTACGTGCCTGTCTCATAACAGGCGAGAAATCTGTCCAGGAAGAAATACCATGCAGACCGGACTTAGTACAACCGAGTAATCTCTTCAAGATGGAATATTGTACAGACCAGCCTCAGTACAATCAAGCAATATGTCAAGATGGAATACTGTACAGACCAGGCTCAGTATACCTCAAAAATCTGCCCAGGATGGAATACTGTACACATCAGTCTCTGTACAATCGAGCAATCTATCCAGGATAGAATTCTGCATAGAACATGCTCAGTATATAACAGCAATCTATCCAGAATGGAGTACTGTATAGACCAATCTCAATACAACTCAGCAATCTGTCCAGGATGGAATACTCTACAAACCAGGCTCAGTACAACTCAACAATCTGTCCAGGATGGAATACTGTACAGGGCAGTCTCCGTACATCGCAGCAGTCTGTTTAAGATTGGAATACTGTACAGATCAGGCTCAGTACAACTCAGCAATTTGTCCAGAATCGAATACTGAACAGACCAGGCTCAGTACAGCACAACATTCTGTCCAGGATGGAATACAGTACAGATCAGTCTCAGTACAACACTGCAATCAGTCCAAGACAGAATCCTGTACAGACCAGGCACAGTGCAACACAGCTATCGAACCAGGATGGAATTCTGCACAGAGTAGGCTCAGTACAACGTAGCAATCTGTCCAAGATGGAACACCGTACAGACCAGATTAAGTGCAAAACCAAAATCTGTCCAGGATGGAATACTGTACAGACCAGGTTCAGTATGACCGTGCAAACTGTCCATGATGGACCATTGTGCAGTAATCTGCCCAGGATGGAGCGCTGTTCTAACAAAGCTCAGTATAACACGGGAACTTGTAAAGGATGGAATACTCTACAGACTAGTTTCAGTACAATTTGGTATAGGTCCAAAATGAAGTACTGTACAGACTCTGTAATATCCAGCAATCTATCACGGATGGAATACTGTATTGACCAGTCACAATACAGCAATCTGTCCAAGATGGAACACTGTATTGACCAGGCTTACTAGAACACAGAAATCTATCTCGCATGGAGTACTGTCCCCACCAGGATCAGACCAACCTGCAATCTGTCTAGGATGGTTTACTGTACATACCAACCTGAGAACAATCCCGCAATCTGTATAGGATGGAATACTGTACAGATCAGGCTTAATACTTAACAGCAATCTGTCCAGGAAGGAATACTGTGCGTATCTGCCTCATAACAGGCGAGAAATCTGTCCAGGAAGAAATACCACGCAGACAGGACTGAGTACAACCGAGCAATCTGTTCAAGATGGAATATTGTACAGACCAGCCTCAGTACAACACAGCAATCTGTCGACGGTGGAATACTGTACAGACCAGGTTCAGTGCCAGTTAGCAATCTGTCCAGAACGGGACACTTTACAGATCAGGCAAAGTGCAAACAAAAAAGAGAACAATCCAGGAGGATGCACTGTAAAAAACAGGCTCAGTCCAGCGCAGCAATCTGTCCAGGATGGAACACTGTGCAAATTAGCCTCAGTACAAACCAGTAATCTGTCCAGGGTGGAATACGGTATAGACCTGGCTCAGTACAACTCAGCAATCCGACTTGATGGAATACTGTACAGACGAGGCTCAGTGCAAACCAGCAATCTGTTCAGGATGAAATACTGTACAGACCCGGCTCAGTACATCACACCAATCGATCTAGAATGAAATACTGTACAGACCAGGCTCAGTGCAATACAGCAATCTGTCCAGGATGAAGCACTGCTTAGAACAGGCTCAGTAAAACCTATCAATCTGTCCCAGAGGTAATACTGTACAAACCAGGTTCAATACAATCCTGCAAACTCTCCAGTATGCAATACTGTCGGTACTTGACTCAACACAGGACAGAAATCTGCCCAGGAAGAAATACTATGCAGACCAGGCTAAGAACAACCTAGCAATCTGTCAAAGATGGAAAACTGGACAAACCAGACTCAATACAACCCAGAAAACTGTCCAGGATGGAGCACTGTATTGACCAGGCTCAGAACAACTCAGTAATCTGTCCTGGATGGAATACTTTCCCCACCAGGGTCAGTCCAACCAGCAATCTTCTAGGAAAAAGTGAGCACTACAGATGCTGGAGATCAGAGCTGAAAATGTGTTGCTGGATAAGCGCAGCAGGTCAGGCAGCATCCCAGGAGCAGGGGAATCGACGTTTCGGGCATGACCCCTTCTTCAGGAATAAGGTAGGTGTGCCAATCAGGCTAAGATAAAAGGTAGGGAGGAGAGACTTGGGTGAGGGGAGTTGGAAATGCGATAGGTGGAAGGAGGTTGGAATTGAATACTGTTCAGTTCAGGCTTAGTTCAACACGGCAATCTGTCCAGGATGGAATACTGTACAGACCAGGCTCAGTGCAACCCATAAAGGTTTAAAGGATGGAACACTGTACAGACCAGTTCAGTAAGATCCAACAATCTGCCCAAGTTGCAATACTGTGCAGTCCAGGCTCTGTACAACCCAGAAACGTGTAAAGAATGCAATACTGCATAGACTAGTCTCTGTAAAATCCAGCAATCTGTCCAGGATGGAATACTGTACAAACCAGCCTCACTACAAAGCATCAATCGGCCCAGGATGCAATACAGTACAGACGAATCTCAGTACAATCCAGCAATATGTCCATGACAGAATAATATACACACCAGCCTCAATATACCCCAGGAATCTGTCCAGGATGGTATACTGTACAGACCAGCCTCGGAACAACCCAACAATCTGTCCAGGATGGAATACTATGCAGATCAGCATCAGAACAACTCCGAAATCTGTCCAGCTTTGAAAACTGAACAGACCAGGTTTGGTACAATCCAGCAATATGTCCACGATAGAATGCTGTACAGAACAGGCTCAGTAAAATCCAGCAAACTGCCCAGGATGGAGCACTGTGCTGATCAGGATCAGTATAACCCAGCAATATGTCCAAGATGGAACACTGTTTAAAATCTGATTGAAGATTTGTAGCTCGGGTATCCGTTGTTGTAGTTCTGCTCGCCGAGCTTGAAGTTTTTGCTGCAAACATCAGCTAGCCACAAAACGACACGACCAGCTATCTCTAGTAGCCATACACTCAGACAACCAGCAACATGAATTTGACTGGGAAAACACCACTATCATAGGACAAGCCAGACAGCGAACAGCCAGAGAATTCCTAGAAGCATGGCATTCATCCCCAAACTCCATCAACAGACACATTGACCTGGACACTATATACAAACCACTACAGCTGAAACTGACACCCGGAAACGGCAAGAACATCCATCAACTGATACATCGACCTGGACCCCACATACAAATCACTGCAGCTGAAACTGACACCCGGAAGCGGCAAGAACAAACCAATATAAATACCGGAAGAAACATCAAAGCAGCGCTTCACACGAGGCTCCAACAGCACTGATGATGTTCCCTAGCCAGGGAACGAAACGTTTGCAGCAAAAACTTCCAGCTCGGCGAGCAGAACCACAACAATGGAACACTGCCGTGACCAGGCTTAGTACAATAAAGAAATCTGTTCCAGATGGAGTATTGTCCGCACCAGGATAAGTCTAACCAGGAATCTGTTCAGAATGGAATACTGTACACCAGGTTCGTACGACCCAGCAATCTGTCCAGGATGGAGCACTGTACTGACGGGGCCAAGTGCAACCCAAAATATGACCAGGATGGTGCACTGTCCAGACCAGGCTGAGTGCGGCCCAGCATAGCCTCCATGATGGAACACTGTAAAGAACAGGCTGGGTGCAACAGAGCAATCAGTCCACCTGTCGCATTGCACAGTCCAGGCTTAGTACAACCTATCAATCTGTCCAAGAGGTAATACTGTACAGACAAGGTCCAGTAAACACTTGAAAACTGTCCAGGGTTGAATACTGTATGCACCTGTCTCAATACAGGCCAGCAATCTGTCCAAGAACAAATACTATGCAGACCGGGCTTAGTACAACCTTGCAATCTGTCCAAGATGGAATACTGTACAGACCAGGCTCAGTGGAACACAGCAATCTGTCCAGGATGTAGCAGTGCGCGGACCAGGCACAGTACAACCTAATAATCTGTTCCAGAGGTAATTCTGTACAGACAAGTTCCAGTACACCACTGAAAACTATCCAGTATGGAGTACTGTATGTACCTTGCTCAGAACACAGCAATCTGTCCAGGAAATAACACTGCACAATCCAGGCTCAGTACAACATAGCAATCTGTCCCAGAGGTAATACAGTACGGAACAGGTCCAGTACAACCCTGCAAAAGCTCCAGTATGGAATACTGTACGTACCTGGCTCAGTACAGGTCAGAAATTTGTCCAGGAAGAAATACTATACAGACCGGGCTTAGCTCAACGTAGTAATCTGTCGAAGATGGAATAATGTACAGACCAGGCTCAGTACAATCCAGGTAACTGTGCAGGGTGGAGCATTGTGCAGACCAGACTCAGAACAACCCAGTAATTTGTCCACGATGTAATACTGCATAGACCAGCCTCAGTACAACGCAGCAGTTTGTCCAGGGTAGAATACTGTACAAATCAGGTTCAGCAGAAAGTGTCAATCTGTCCCGGATGGAATAGTATATTGACCAGGCTCAGTACAACTCAGAAATCTCTTCCGGATGGAGTCCTGTTCCCACCAGGATCAGTCCAACCAGCAATCTGTTTAGGATGGAATATTGCACATACCAGACTCAGTACGACCCATCAATCTGTCCAGGATGGAGCATTGAACAGAAGGGGCTAAATGCAACACAAAATTTTTACAGGATAGAGCACTGTAGAGACCAGGCTCAGTACGACCCAGCAAACCGTGCATGATGGAACACGTTAAAGACCAAGCTCAATGGTTAACAGCAATCTTGCCCAGGATGAAGGGGAGTACAGACAAGGCTCAGGACAATTCGGTATATGACCACGATGAATTACTGTACACACCAATCTCAGTAAAATCTATCAATCTGTACAGGATGGAATACTCTACAGACCAGGCTCAATACAACCCAGCAATCCATCTAGGATGGAAAACTGAGTTGATCAGGCTCAGTACCACGCAGCAAAGTGTAAAGGACGCAATACGGTACAGACGAGTCTCAGTACATTCCAGCAATATGTCCAGGACAGACTACTATACACACCAGCATCAGTATACCCCAGGAATCTGTCCAGGTTGACATAGTGTACAGACCAGCTTCGGAACAACCCAGCAATCTGTCCTGGATGGAATACTATACAGATCAGCCGCAGAAAACTCAATAATCTGTCCAGCTTTGAAAACTGAACAGACCAGGCTTGGTACAATCCAGCAATCAGTCCAGGATGGAACCATGAGAAACACAGACACACGGTAACACACAAATGGACACGAATACATATACATTCATACAGCACAATGCGTACAGACATACATGCATAAACACACAAATACAAAATCCGAAAAATGTCCTCCCACATGCCGACTCACTCAGTGTGCACAGAAATAAACATTAATATTATTAGTTTTCGATTTTCATAATCACAAACATACGATGACAGAGGCAGCTTAATTATTTATTTTTAAACCACATTGATCAGCATGTACGCACGGTCACACATACACATAAATTCAGAGTCTCACATGCAGACAAGTGCATAGTGCACAAGTGCATAGATTAACAAATAGAGGGGTATTTATAAAACAAGGATAATGGGCACAAGCATCAGCAAGCATTCACGCACAATAACACAAACAAGCTTATCAGGATATAGTTTAGGATAGATTGCCACACAAGCAGACATCAGCACATAAATATAAACATCAATCAAAATATGACATTGCATGCAAACATTTATTAAGCACAAACATGAAAATAACCTAGTGTAGGTAGGATCTGAAACAGACGCATGCACACACATTTTAGATAGCACTAACGAAAAGTGAGCACTCACAAAGACATTACAAGATAAGCATATGCAGCAATGCAGTGGTATATTAGCATGTGAAAAGGCCAAAAATTACGAACACAAACACATGTGCACACCAGCAGTAAATGACCATGAATATGTTTATTCATGTACAGACTCCAACATGGGCAAGGGTGAAGTAAGAGACAGTCATAACCACAGACACAACTATTAAAGGAAAACCAAACACACCAAGCAGTAGATCAAATATATAAAGGGACAAAACGTAAATGTACAGATCCTAGAAGCAAAAATACGAAGAAATGTTCTGACTGTGATTTAACTTATAACCATGATTTGCCAAGCAATTGGTCACCAATGCATAAAGATGAGAATCACATTTAGTGATGGCCACAAATTTCAACTAAACTGCTGTTGCAGCCTATTTTTAAAATGTATTGCTACAATTAAAATAACCGTTAGTAATAATAATATCCTTCAATAATAAAATAAAAAATAATTTAAAATGTTCTGACATGGACAATGAAGAAAGAACATGTGCAGAAGTATTTGTATGTTCTTGCTAAGTGTCAATAATGAACTAATAGATACAGATAAGAGAGTCATATTTGAGAAATACCTGACTGTTTTATGAAGATGTAATGGTCTCTGATTACATGACTTGGATGCAAACAGATCGATCTGGATCAATAAACAATTTAAATGCGTTCTCTCAGCTTTATATGCATAGATTCAATAGATCGCACTTGGATTGAAGACTATGACGACGTTAACAGTAACATCTGGACAACTGCTTCCACGTTCATCACCTTGTTTTTCCTAAGTATTTTCTACAGCACTGCCTTCTCTCTGGTGAAGGTGCGAATAATCACATCTTTCACATGCCAATCAGCTCAATATGTGTTGTGAAATCTCTAACTGTGCTATTGGATAAAAATTAAATCTGAACGTCCCTGATCATAAATAGCTGCGTCATTGCTATATCTCTCTTTTCCAGGTTAAGTGAATGATTTGTGGACCCCGTAGATTTTCCTGATCTGCTTATCAAAGTCTCTAAATTCCCATCTACAATCTGTCCTGTTGCTGACTCAGTGAGATCTCTTCAGTTTATCAGCGTGTAACTGAGACAATTATTGATGGATTTTCCTTTTTACTTTGATATCGTTGAGATGGTTGTGGTTGGAAGAATTTGCATCTTCCCAGTTGTTTGAAGCACATTTTTTTTTCTTTTTATTTGTTCCTTATTCAGAATGGTTGCCTAACCTTTAAGATGAGCCTTTGTATTCCCTTTCTTGTGACTGTCACAGATGTACAGAAATTTCCCAGCTCACAGCGCATGCATTCTCGTCTCAATGTGGCATCCAGTCATTATAGAGCTTGTAAGAAGGCCTCCGGTGTATTAGCGTTCATTAGCAGAAGGATTGAATTCAAGAGTCGTGAGATGATGTTGCAGCTGTACAGGACCTTGGTAAAGCCACATTTGGAGTACTGTGTGCAGTTCTGGTCGCCTCACTTTAGGAAGGATGTGGAAGCTTTGGAGAGGGTGCAGAGGAGATTTACCAGGATGTTGCCTGGAATGGAGAATAGGTCATACGAAGATAGGTTGAGAGTGTTAGGCCTTTTCTCATTGGAACGGCGAAGGATGAGGGGTGACTTGATAGAGGTTTGTAAGATGATCGGGGAATAGATAGAGTAGACAGTCAGAGACTTTTTCCCTGGGTACAACAGAGTGTTACAAGGGGACATAAATTTAAGTTGAAGGGTGGAAGGTATGGGGGGATGTCAGGGGTAGGTTCTTTACCCAGAGAGTGGTGGGGGCATGGAATGCGCTGCCTGTGGGAATGGCAGAGTCAGAATCATTGGTGGCCTTTAAGCGGCAATTGGATAGGTACATGGATAGGTGCTTAATCTAGGACAAATGTTCAGCAGAACATCGTGGGCCGAAGGGCCTGTTCTGTGCTGTATTGTTCTATGTTCTATTATATTCACTTCTGAGAACATTTACATCAACTTTTTGGATAAAAATGCTTTCTGAAAATCTTGAATGAACATGCACGAACCTTGAGTTTGCTTAATTCTTTCTTCAAGACCAATCAGTAATAATACATTTTCCCATGTCCCACTCCATTCCCAGTCAAATACTTTCACTTGTTCTGTTTGTTTGTGTTTCATCCAGTCATTTAGTTTAATGCTGAGGTATCATGCACCCCGCTAATGTAAATGCATCTTTCACACTATATGCCTGATGGAACACTCCAGAGGCAGAATGATTAGAGAACATTTCCTCTTATGCACAAAGGGTCATGGCCGCGGGTCACGTAATGGTACTAATGAGGAGCTTTGCTCCACCAAAATTCTATAAAATGCAGGCAATGGAGTTTGAAAGTTTCTTCTCCACTGTCTAAACTAAAAGTGCTCCCAATGTCGGGACAGCCTGGGTTAGTGATGCATAAATCACCACCTAAAGCGCCAACGAAGCATTCATCAGCCAAAAATGTTAACATTCAGTCGGATATTCAGTCACAACACGTGCAAAATTCAAGGACGAATTCTCAAAACTGGAGTTTTTCTCACGCAAAGATCTCATGGAGCACAATTCCTGGGATCTCTTTGACACATCACACCTGTCAAATCCCAGGATATGAGACTGAGATCTATCTGAGACAGGGATATTACTGAACAGCAACCCTCAACAATAATAAATTAGTGGTCAATGTCAATCAGGCAAGGGAGAGCTCATAAGTACATGAAATACTCAGCCATGGGGATCTGTACGACACAAGATGGAATTGAGAACCAATCACAGCAAATGTTCACAGAGTCTGGAAGCTATCGACAGAAGAGGACAGTCCCAATTTCTCACAATCGGTGAGGTATATCATCCGGGAAACAGTGTTGTGAATTAGTCACGCACCGAATCTGAAAACTCTGCATTTTTTCAAAAATATGGCACCTGAAACTGGATGCAATATTCCAGGTGAGACAAGCGATTGTTTTATTTCAGTTTAACATAACTGCTTTGCCTTTGTTCTCTGCAGCGTTATTGATGAAGTAGGGTTTATTTTCTCTTCTGTCCACGTATCCTGGTACATTCCCTGATTTGTGCACATGTACACAGAGGATCCTGTGCTCCTGCGCCCCTTTGGGTTTACACCCTTACTATTGTATGTTCCCCTGAGTTCATCGCAAAACAAAGAAGCACATCACACCTCCCTGAGATTGAGATCTATCTGTTACATCGATATTAATGAATAACAATCCTAAAAATTATAAATCGCAGGTTGATTTCGATCAGGGTAAACTTTGAAGCTCTTAGCTGTTCTTCCAATATCCTAACACTTTACCTTTAATTGCGATTAATATTGTTCTGTGATTTCGCATTATAGACCAAAGCACAGGTTGAAACAACAAGGACTCCAAACACTGAATTCCGAGAACGTACATGATAAGGCAACCTACATTCTGAAATAGCAAACACTCGTTAACAAATACAAAACAGCGGCTGAGATGAATTTTAATTAATCATAATAAAAGGAAAGTACTCTGAAGGTACAATGGTGTAGCCAAGACCTGAACAGATGGAATGGAGTTCGACTTTAAAAAAAATATTGTTTATATTTTTATACCGCAGGGATCCGTGCTGGGACCGCAGCTTTTTACAATATATGTTAGTGATATAGAAGATGGTATCAGCAATGACATTAGCAAATTTGCTGATGATACAAAGCTAGGTGGCAGGGTGAAATGTGATCAGGATGTTAGGAGATTACAGGGTGACCTGGACAAGTTAGGTGAGTGGGCAGATGCATGGCAGATGCAGTTTAATGTGGATAAATGTATGGTTATCCACTTTGGTGGCAAGAACAGGAAGGCACAATACTACCTAAATTGAATCAATTTAGGTAAAGGGGCAGTACAGAGAGACCTGGGTGTTCTTGTACACCAAACAATGAAGGCAAGCATGCAGGTACAACAGGTAGTGAAGAAGGCCATTTGCATGCTGCCCTTCATAACAAGAGGAACTGAATATAGAAATAAAGAGGAGCTTCTGCAGCTGTACGGGGCCCTGGTGAGATCACACCTGGAGTACTGTGTGCAGTGCTGGTCTCCAAACTTTAGGAAAGACATTCTGGCTATTGAGGGAGTGCTGTGTAAGTTCACAATGTCAATTCCTGGAATGGCGGGTTTACCTTACACGGAAGGACTGAAGCGACTTGGCTTGTCTACCCTTGAGTTTAGGAGACTGAGAGGGGATCTGTTTGAGACATACAACATTATGAAAGGACTGGACACTCTGGCAGCAGGAAACCTGTTTCCGCTGATGGGTGAGTGCCAAACCAGAGGACACAGCTTAAAAATACGGGGTAGACCATTTAGGACAGAGATGAGGAGAGACTTCTTCACCCAGAGAGTGGTGGCTGTGTGGAATGCTTTGCCCCAGAGGGCAGCGGAGGCCCAGTCTCTGGATTCAGTCAAGCAAGAGTTGGATAGAGCTGTCAAAGATAGTGGAATCAATGGTTATGGAGATAAGGCAGGAAGAGAATACTAATTAGGAATGATCAGCTATGATCATATTGAATGGCAGTGCAGGTTCGAAAGGCTGAATGGCCTACTCCTGCACCTATTGTCTATTGTCTATATCCATAATTTTCCTTCCACACAATGTAACATTTAATTTCCCATCACCAAGTCACCCACAGTATCTTTATTTTCACCTACTAACCATCTCCAGCAAATTGAATAATTTATATTCAAAGCCCGTCAAGGACAACTCACACTATCAAAAATACGGCAGAATTAGGAAGAACTAGAAGGAGATTGGAGTCAATTTTTCTTGTGGTGAAATTCCAATGCTGTTCTAAGAGAAGGTATTTCTGAGGGATGGTCTAGTCAAGCTCTGTGGATGGAACTCAGAAATAAAAACATGACTAATTGATGCGATTGTAATAGCCCCCCCAGTAGTCAAAGTGAAATTGAGAAAGAAATATGTTGAGAGATCTCATTTATCCGTAAGAATAATAGGATTGTAATAATAGCAAATTTTAGCCTACCAAACATAAAGTGGGACAGTCATGGCCTTAAGAGCTTGGATGGTGAGGAATTTGTTAAGTGTTGAAGAAAATTTTCTTCATTAATATGCAGACATAACTAACATAGAAGGAGCAAACCTGACCTACTCTTGTGAAAGAAGGCAGGGCAAGTGCCTGAATAGTTAGTAGGGGAGCAGTTTGGGGCCAGGGGTCATAATTCGATTAGTTGTAAAATATCTATGGAAAGGATTGGCATTATATGTAAGTTAAAGTTCTTAATTAGACAAGGGCAAATTTTGATTGTATGAGACAAAAACTTTGATTGGAGTAGACTGTTTGCAGCTAAAGGGACGGACAGCAAGTTCTAGGCTTTCAGAAGTGAGAAAACGAGAGTTCAGAGTTGTGATGTTCCTATTAGAGGGAAAGTAAGGCTGGTAAGAGGAGGGAACAATGGAGGAATAAAGATACTGAGGCTCTGGTTAAGAATAAGAACAAATCATATGTTAGACTTAGGTAAATGAAATCAAATGATTCTCAAAGAGTACAAGAGGTGCAGGGCCATTTTAAAGAGGGAAATGAGGAGGACAAGAAAAGAAAATGAGATAGCCTTGGGAGATAAAGCGATTCTACTGGTACATTAAGAGCAAAGGAATAGAGAAATGGAGGCATGGAGGTGTACAACATGGATACAGACCTTTTGGTCTCACTCCCCCATGCTGAGCAGCTATCCTAAACTAATTTAGTCTCATTTGCCAGTACTTAGCCCATACCCCTCTAAATCCTTCCTATTCATATACACACTCAGATGCCATTTAAATATTGAAATTGCATCAGCCGCCACCCCTTCCTCTGGCAGTTCATTCCATACACACACCATCCTCTGCATGAAAAAGTACTTTAAACATTTTCCCTTCTCACTATAAACTAACCAACTCCAGCAAATTGAATAATCTATGTTCAAAGCCAGTCAAAGTTTAGAGTGAGACTCTACCCATCACAGGGAAAAGACCTTGTCTATTCTCTGTATCCATGTCTCTTATGAGTTTATAAACCTTTATCAAGTCACCCCTCAGCCTCCAACTCTCCAGGGAAATCAGCCCCAGCCTATTCAGCCTCTCCCTATATTACTCTACATGGCTGTGAATATGTAAAAGCCGAGAGGGATAGCTTCACAAGTAATGTTGCATTTTATATAAATGCTGCTTTTTTTTTACTGTCAGTTAGTTTAAAATGAAGGATGGGTGCCTTTTAAATTTGATATCAGGAGCACAGAAAGACCTGGGGAAAGAAACTACAACAAAAATGAAATGGACTGAAAGTAATTGCACTATGGATAATATCATCATATCATTCATGTAAAAAATAATTCCCTGTTTTGACCTTGCAGTTAATAGACCCTGTTAATTACTCCTCTGTTTGTAATAATTTTCATCTATCTGTCACTCTACATTTACTGGATGCAATATTCCAGGTGAGACAAGCGACTGTTTTCTTTCAGTTTAACATAACTGTTTTGCCTTTGTTCTCTGCAGCGTTATTGATAAAGTAGGGTTTATTTGCTCTTCTGTTCATGTGTCCTGGTACATTCCCTGATTTGTGCACATGTGCACAGAGGATCCTCTGTTATAGTTACCATGTGGATGATTGCACTTCTCTAAGTGCTTAATCAAAAATTCAAAACAGAATGAAGTAAAATTGCAAATTAAATATTGGCTCTAATTAATACAAAAAAATTAGCAATTCAATGGCACCAAATTGGAAGAGGAATGTTGAAAAATCGTCACCCCTGAGGACGACAAGAAGTTGCAAGAGATCATTAATTAATTTACGGTTTGATCAATTAGCAAATGAATGTAAGGTGTTACATCTTGGTAGGAATAATGTGCAGAGCTGAAAATTTGTTGCTGGAAAAGCGCAGCAGGTCAGGCAGCATCCATTGCCTTATCTTCACCATGGACATCCAGTCCCTGTACACCTCCATCCCCCATCATGAATGACTCAAAGCCCTCCGCTTCTTCCTTTCCCGCCGTACCAACCAGTACCCTTCCACTGATACCATCCTTCGACTGACTGAACTGGTCCTCACCCTGAACAACTTCTCTTTCCAATCCTCCCACTTCCTCCAAACCAAAGGAGTTGCCATGGGCACCCGCATGGGCCCCAGCTATGCCAGTCTCTTCCTAGGATATGTGGAACAGTCCATCTTCCGCAACTACAATGGCACCACACCCCCCCCCCCCCCCACTTTTCCTCCGCTACATCGATGACTGTATCGGCGCTGCCTCGTGCTCCCACGAGGAGGTTGAACAGTTCATCCACTTTACCAACACCTCCACCCCGACCTCAAATTCACCTGGACCGTCTCAGACTCCTCCCTCCACTTCCTAGACTTTTCCATTTCTATCTTGGGCGACCGAATCAACACAGACATCTACTATAAACCGACGGTCTCCCTCGGCTACCTAGATTACACCTCCTCCCACCCTACCCCCTATAAAAACGCCATCCCATATTCCTAATTCCTTCGTCTTCGCCGCATCTGCTCCCAGGAGGACCCGTTCCAATACCGTACAGCCCAGATGGCCTCCTTCTTCAAGGACCACAGATTCACCCCAGACGTGATCGACGATGCCCTCCACAGCATCTCCTCCACTTCCCGCTCCTCCGCCCTTGAGCCCCGCCCCTCCAACCGCCACCAGGACATAACCCCACTGGTTCTCACCTACCACCCCACCAACCTCCATATACAGCGTATCATCCGCCGTCATTTTCGCCACCTCCAAACGGACCCCACCACCAGAGATATATTTCCCTGCCCTCCCCTATCAGCGTTCCGAAAAGACCACTCCCTCCGTGACTCCCTCGTCAGGTCCACAACCCCCACCAACCCAACCTCCACTCCCGGCAACCTCCCCTGCAACCACAAGAAATGCAAAACTTGCGCCCACACCTCCCCCCTTACTTCTCTCCAAGGTTCCAAGGGATCCTCCCACATCCACCACAAATTCACCTGCACCTCCACACACATCATCTATTGCATCCGCTGCACCCGATGTGACCTCCTCTATATTGGGGAGACGAGCCGTTTACTTGTGGAAAGTCTCAGAGAACACCTCTGGGACACCCGGACCAACCAACCCAACCACTCCGTGGCTCAACATTTTATCTCCCCCTCCCACTCCACCAAGGACATGCAGGCCCTTGGACTCCTCCATCGCCAGACCATAACAACACGACGGTTGGAGGAAGAGCGCCTCATCTTCCGCCTGGGATCCCTCCAACCACAAGGGATGAACTCAGATTTCTCCAGTTACCTCATTTCCCCTCCCCCCACCTTGTCTCAGTCGAATCCCTCGAACACAGCACCGCCTTCCTAACCTGCAATCTTCTTCCTGACCTCTCTGCCCCCACCCCACACCGACCTATCGCCCTCACCTTGACCTCCTTCCACCTATCACATCTCCATCGCCCCTCCCCCAAGTTCCTCCTCCCTACCTTTTATGTTAGCCTGCAGGACATACTTTCCTCATTCCTGATGAAGGGCTTATGTCCGAAACGTCGAATTTCATGTTCCTTGGATGCTCCCTGACCTGCTGCGCTTTTCCAGCAACACATTTTCAGCTCTGATCTCCAGCATCTGCAGACCACACTTTCTCCAAGAATAATGTGCATGTCACTTATTCATAGATGCGCATTTCGGTGAGGGAGACAAACAAGGGCATCTCAGACAATGACATCAGTCACTAACAATTTCACCACAGGTTGCGAAGGCAACAAAAATGCAAACAAATCTCTAAGCTTTTTCTCTAAAGAGATAGATTTGAAAGTAAGGTCCATATAAAAAATTGGTTGACTGTACTTAAGAGTATTGCCTGCAGTTCCTGTTGACATATTATAGAATGTACGAGAGGGTGAAAAAAAGTTGATTTATAAGAATGATACACAAGTTCCTGGCTGTGTATATCAGGGAAGAATTGTCGTGAAACATCTTGAAAAGAAGGCTGACGGTTCTAAAATTATGAAAGGTTTTGAAAAGAGAAGGTACTGAGAAACCATTTCTCTATGGGGTAGAAGATAACTAGAGGCTGCCAATGTAAGACAGTACCTCAATAAATCCAAAAGGTAATTCAGAAGAAACCTCTTCACTGAAAGAATGATGAGAATGGGGAATATGTGTCCAGACGGAATAGTTGAAATTAATTGTTTAGATTATTTCAAGGAGACTAGGTGAGCACGTGTAAGGTATGGGAATAAAGAATTACAAAGGGCGATTTAGATGAGGAAAGATTCGAAACAGCTTGAGTGGAACTTAAGCACTGGCACGGACTGATTATGTCAAATGATCTGTATTTCCTCTGTAATTCTATGTAGAAAATCACCATTGTATGAAACAAACAGTGAATTAAGAGCATCAAGAGGAATTATAAAGTTTTTCACAAACAATGTCTCAAGTGTTCAGCGCTGAATGTAAATTATTTTTTCACATGGCCACTCTTCACGATTTGCTTGATTGGACTGAAACAGCAGCAATTGTAATACTCTTAATAGGAGTGACCCATTGTCCATGCCCCAATTTGGGGAACTTAATGACTCATTAATGGTCTCAGTAGGACCTGCCAACCTAGTCCTGGGAATGTTGTGTACACTTTAGCCATCATGGCTTTTTTCACTCACTTACTTTGATTTCCAGTTCCCGTAATGATTGCCACCATGGACAAGAGACTGTTCAAGTCTGCAGATGGGACAACCCTGTTGTGAGCTATAAGGTACTTCTTTAGGAGGGACATCCTCCAGGTGTGTCTCTAGAACACAGGAGGAGGTCTCCCACACAATGGAGAACCCTCCTAATGCTAATAAACTGCCAGCATTGGCGGGAACAGACTCTACATTGACCATCTGAGTGGCCATCCTTTCCCTAATTTGGGATCAACAAAACACTACGGAGTTATTTTATATGAGAGGCACCGAAACTCCTTCCTTCCCTTATCATCTTCCACCCTATTATCCACCTAATGACCTTTCAGCCTGTCCCTAGAGGGCTGATGGAACCAAGTCCCATTCCAATATTCAAGAACATGAAGAGCTGGCAAACTTGTCAAAATTGATAAAGCTTAACATAAACAGTCTTCACCTGACTGTCAAATTCTAAAGTGTAACTTGAAATGAGTTCAATAAAAATGGCAGAAGTACAGAAACAACCACTTCAATCCATCAGAAACAAAGTTCTATGAATGGGAACGTGCGGTCAGCTATTTTGAATGGAGCAATGCATTTGAAAAGTTAATGAGGAGCAGCAATGTTTTGTGTCGGATGTGTGCACAGTTCGAAACTGTTTGCCGATTCAGTTTTGCTAAAGGTTTGACAGATACATTCGAATTAGAATTATTTAAATCTGCCAAAGTGGACATTAAATGCTCACATTTATGAGATGCTTTAACATAGAACATAGAAAAGTACAGCACAGAACAGGCCCTTCGGTCCACGATGGTGTGCCGAGGTTTAATCCTAATGTAAAATATAATAACTTAATCTACACACGCCTCAATTCACTACATGTGCATGTGCATGTATAGTTGTCGCTTAAATGTCCCTAATGACTCTGCTTCCACCACCACCTCTGGCAATGCATTCCAAGCATTCACAACTCTCTGTCTAAAGAACCTACCTCTGACGTCTCCTCCATATATTTCTCGTAATATCTTAAAACTATGACCCCTTGTACTAGTCAATCCTGCCCTGGGGAATGTCTCTGGCTGTTGACTTTATCTTTTCCTCTCATTATATTGTATACCTTGATCAGGTCTCGTCTCTTCCTCCTTCTCTCCAGAGAGAAAAGTCTGAGCTTATTCAAACTTTCTTCATAAGGCAAGCCCTCCAGTCCAGGCTGCATCCTGGTAAACCTTCTTTGCACCTTTATACCTTTCTTATAGTAGGGCGATCAGGACTGGACACAATATATCAGGTATGGTCTCATTAGGGACTTGTAGAGCTGGAGCAAAACCTCGTGGCTCTTAAACTCGATCCCCCTGTTAATGAAAGCCAAAACCCCATATGCTTTCTTAACAACCCTATCCACTTGTGTGGCAACTTTGAGGGATCTATGTGCTTGCACACCCAGATCCCGCTGTTCCTCCACTGCCAACAATCCTGTCTTTAATCCTATATTCAGCATTCGAGTTCGACCTTCCAAGCTGGAAGAAGATGCACCGAATGCCAAACAGGAGAAAGTTGTTGGCATGTTTCAGAAGAGTTAGGACCAATGACCAGAATCATGAAGCCATCTTTCAAAGAGAGAACTAGTATCAGAGACCATATGAAGAAGTTTATAGTTTATTAATAAAGTACAGCTAATTAACGGGGCTTCACCATACTCATGGACAAAAAGATATAAAGCAATCAGAGAACCAAAGAACAGAATGTGTATATAAAGGGTACAAGAGACAGCGTGGATCAAGTCCTTGATGAATTTTGAGATAGACATAAATTTAAATTCAATATATTAGATGACAATGAGCCAGTTAAGATCTCAGTCCTTTCTCTATAAGCACAAATTTAAGATTAGATTACTTATAGTGTGGAAACAGGTCCTTCGGCCCAACAAGACCACACCAACCCGCAACTCACCCAGACCCATTCCTCTACATTTACCCCTTCACCGAACACTAGGGGCAATTTAGCATGGTCAATTCACCTAACATGCACATTTTCGGATTGTGGGAGGAAACTGGAGCACCTGCAGGAAACCCACGCAGACACGGGGCGAAAGTGCAAACGTCACACAGAGAGTCACCTGAGGCGGGAATTAAACCCAGGTCTCTGGCGTTGTGAGACAGCAATGCTAACCACTGTGCCACGCTAGATTTCTAGTCTTGTCTAGGCCAGCATTAAATGGGATTTTTATTTCCATTGTGCACATCTCCTGATTTCATAAGATATCTTAATTTTGTAAATGCAATAGAATGTATTTTCCACAGTTTCAGCAATTCATTAAATAGAAGTTAACATAGATAAACAACTAGCCACGAAACGACACGACCAGCTATCCTTAGTAGCCACACACTCAGACAACAAGCAACATGATTTCGACTGGGAAAACACTACTATCATAAGGCAAGCCAGACAGAGAACAGACAGGGAATTCCTAGAGGCATGGCATTCATCCACAAATTCCATCAACAGACACATCGACCTGGACCCAATATACCAATCACTACAGCGGACAGCTGAAACTGACACCCGGAAGCGGCATGGACAGACCACTATAAATGCCTAAAGAAACATCAAAGAAGCGCTTCTCAGGAGGCTCCACAGCACTGACGATGTCTCCTAGCCAGGGGACGAAACGTTTGCAACAAAAACTTCCAGCTCGGCGAACAGAACCATTACATAAACAACTTTCCAAAGCTGTCTTTCAACAGTCAGACTGATTCAATATTCAAAGAGAATCTGCATGAACAAAATGGGTTAGTCAGGGGGTTAAATCATTTCTTTCAAATTTGAAAACTAGATTCCATTTTAATCATATCAGCTGTATGTTGGATACTCCATTAGCAAAAGGTTCCCATATTCAATCATTTGTTTCAAATACAGAAATTGGGAATTGCTGTAAAATAGGATTTTTTTTTCTTTTTTTTGTCTTGCATTCATCAGGATAATGACAGTTTAAAAATCTAACCCACATTGGATTGCAGCAGTTGAAGTGTTAGTCATTCTATGATGAGCCCCGCTCAGTTCTTACACCAGTATGTGACCATAGATTCAGATTGTTTTTAAAGGCAGATATCAATATGAAGTTGCACAGTAGCAGGAACATGGCTATCCTATGGACAGTACTAACGAGATCTCACACTCATTGGCTCTTTAATAAAGAAATGAGGCAAACCTCAAGATAGGGAAATGTAAATAAATGAACCACTATCAAGATTTCATCCAAGTCGATGGCAACTGATATCTGACCACCAAATTCAGCTGCCACTTGAAAGGATGCAAGGAACCCCATCAGGAGAACTCCAAATTTCACTTGATTCTCTGTCACATTATCACAAGAGAGCTTTGTAGTTGCCTCCTAGCAGACATTATGTTTTTTTCCACAAGCCACATAGGTTTGACAGAGAAGCATTGGTTCTGATCAGAGATCAGAAAAGAAAAGTGCAGAATCACATCATAAATCTTCTCAAGAAGCTGTGTTAATGGGTCCTTGGGTTTGCAGTGCCTCTGTATTCTGAGCGTCAGCCACAATCTCTCGCTGTTCCCTAGGTTTTCTGATAAGTCGCACTTTCAGTCAGTTTGTGTTTCATCATTGTCTCAGATTATAGAGGTTTCACTATCAGTGAGTTCGCCAGGATAGCGCGTTGGGTAAATCAGCAGTGGCTCCACTGAAAAGGCTTTTAAATCCTGAGGTTCATAAAACAGCATTTCGTTATTCCTGTTAAAAAAATCTAATAACGATTAACAACATTATGTTTGATCTGCTACATTTTCCATTACTGACTGCAATGAATCTACCTCATGAAATATAGAAACTCACCAATGTCAGTAATAGCCTCTTAAACATTCGGCAAAGTTAGGCTATTAACTTAAGAGGATAAACTCCATACAACAATGCAACAAAGAAAAGCAGATTGAAGTCAAATGATGCACAGGTTTGATGAAGAGACTATTTGCTACATAGTCTAGAAATTTCAGTCTGAGATAAACTTAGCACCTTCATGCTCAACTGCTGTTTGTTTTACACTAAGTGCTTAGCATTTCTTGTTCCAAGGGAGCAGGGAGAAACAGTGTAAACAATTGAGAAGCCATTTCTTCATGAATGTATTATGATCAGGAGTGGTGTCCATGCCATTGTTTCTCTTGGTATGTCTTATCAAGTAGCATACAGCACTTAAACATTGACATCTTCATGAAGAGATTTCTGATTATCTAACAAATGTCCACCAGTTGTCGAAATT
The DNA here is from genome assembly GCF_020745735.1 of Hemiscyllium ocellatum. Taxonomy (NCBI): domain Eukaryota; kingdom Metazoa; phylum Chordata; class Chondrichthyes; order Orectolobiformes; family Hemiscylliidae; genus Hemiscyllium; species Hemiscyllium ocellatum. The sequence continues at coordinate 65,383,690 of NC_083420.1, forward strand.
CCTTTTTCACATTGCTATATTGCAAATGAAGCATAACATGGTTATTCATTGGATCAAACTTACTTTTTGACAGTTACTTCCTTTTCTCGTGAACTTAAATTGTCAATTTCCTCAGAATTTGGACAGAGTTTGGACTCCATGTTTGTTTCACAGCTTCAATTGATCACAAGAACAGATTAAGACACTTCAAACAAACACTTTCAACTATAATTAAAGAAGCAGTTTGATATAGCACTTGTGGCAAATGGAATCGAATGTTATGGGGAGAAAGCATGATTAGGCTATTGAGTTGGACAGTCAGCCATGATCGTGATGAGTGGCACAGCAGGCTCGAAGGATTGCAAGGCCTCCTCCTGCTCCTATTTTCCATGTTTCTAAACCGGGTTAAATACCCAAGAAAACTTAAAATTCAGAATTATAAGCCTTCATCAGATGATGTAGGTAAACAGGTTACACACTAGATTTTTTTAGTCAGCATATAAAGTTAGTCCATTTGATCTCCCAGTATTGTTGCTTGATGCTGAGATTACAGTCCATTAGAAGCTTTCCCTCCACTTAGATGAATCTGGTTGATTAATTTATCCAGACAATTTTAAACAAAAATATTCTAACTGTTGTGATTCTCCAGTCTCTGGTTCCATGTCTATATTTGAACAGGATTAGGTTGTTGTGGACTTTACCACAATGTTACTTTTCTCTGTATCCTCAAGTCTCTCCAATTCAGTTGTTATCAGTTTCCAACACGCAATGACAACCAGCCTCTCTAATTGAAGCAGAAATTGCTGGAGAAGCTCAATGGGTCACAGGACTCAAAAACATTAACTCTGCTTTCCCGCCACAGATGCTGTCAGACCTGATGAGATTCTCCAGCAATTTCATTTTTGTTCCAGATTTCCAGAATCTGCAATTTTGTTTTACTTTAACCCTTCTAAAATTATGTCAAACTTCATCTCATTCAAGTCTCAACTACATTGTTTTTCACCATGAACTGGACATCAACGTCCTCTTCATAATGCCTCAGCCAGACACCTGCCCCTATGATGTTTAAACAGGGGATTTATGATAATTGTCCCGACTCATTCTTTTGCTACCTTTCACTGTTTGTGACTAAGTATGACTTGGATTCCCTTTTAAAGTTAGCTGCCTGTCACCCTTACTCTTTATTTCCTCTCTGAACTGTCTATACTTAGCATGGTTCTCACTGGGGTTAACAATAATCCATATCATGCAGAGAATAAGAATTTTGTTTTTGCCACCATTTCCTTCTTTTAGAAACAATAAGCTGTACTGTCAGCTGTAGCTGAACATTGCCCAATTTTTTTTTCCTCAAATGCGCTCTTGCCCCATTGAACTCAGCCGTCTTCAAACTCGGAATTATTCTGGACTGTTCCTTGTTTATTTTATACTCAAGCTAAAATCTTTTGATACAATGATCAATGCTTCCTTAAACGATCCCAGTCTAATATATAATGCATTTTATACGTCTTGTGTGTATGCACACAAATTAAGAAGTTGGCGGTGCAGGGATATTATAAGGGTTCTGCACTTTATAAATAGGATCATTGCATGCAAAATAAGGAAATTATGACAAATGCTTATAAAAAGTCCTGCTTTTCCCTCATGTCTAGTATTTATGCAGCACGCTTCAGGAAGGGATTTGAGAAGGTGCACACAAGGTACACAAAAATGGTACCAGAGATGAGCAACTGGACAACTATGTGGATAGGTTGAAGAAGTTTGGGTTGCTCTTTATGGAGATCAGAAGATGAAGACATTTTACAAGTGTTCAAAATCATGAGGCATTTGGAAAGAGTAGAGTAAAAGGGGAGGAGAGTGCAACTGGATTGGTTACTCTTTGGAAGGTTGGTGTGGACTTGTTGGGCCAAGTGGCCTGTTTCCATACTATACAGATTATAATTTAAAAAGGCTTGAGAAGAAAAGGACACTGATTTTAGATGATCAGGAAAACAAAAACCAACGGGTAGAAGGAATACTTTTTTAAAAAACAGCATAGTTCAGAAACTGGAATTTTCTGCCGAATAATGTAAAGGTGGAGGCAGCTTCAACTGAGATATTCGAAAGGAATCTACAATTTTCATAAGGAGAGTTTTGCAGTATCACATAGTAAAATGACTTGGGAGTGAATGAAGGCAAGTTCCTCCTAGCCAGGGAACGAAACGTTTGCAGCAAAAACTTCCAGCTCGGCGAGCAGAACCACAACATATGCTGAAATAATGACTAAGTTAGTCATGCATGCAACTAAATTTAATTTGCAATTACTTCACTTGATCCAGTAGAACCTGCATTCCCATTTTCTTCACCGTTTGCACTGACAATGTTTCCAGAACTGCAATTCATCAAAGAGCACAAATTGTAAACTTATCCAGAATTAAGTCCAAAGCAATGTAACAAAAAAAAAATCGCAGACTTGAGATTCAATATTCCAAGCCTGGTCAACTGGTTTTCTTTAGTTAGTCAATGACTGTGCAAGATGGGGTTGGTATGGGGTTCTTTTGACTTCCACAGGATGTCTACAGTACACCACAATGAGGAAATGCTAGGTTTGGGGGTGTAGAGGAGACAGTACAGAGTGTAAAGAAGAGAAAATATTTTTCTTCAGTATGTCACTGTTGTTAATAGCCACGTCTGGGCTATGCAAAAACTTCATACTGAAAGACAAGCTAAATTCAACCGACCCATTGGAAAACATTGGATGTTTTATGCTGATTCAAGATTGGTCTCTCAAAATAAGCCAAGAGTTTCTGAACCACTCAAGCAGTTCTTTTCTATGATTGTTCTCATCTGTGTTGGTGTCCACCACGCTGCCATGGGATGCCTTCGTGAGGCAATCCTGACTTCATCTTACAACAACTGCCAGCACTTCCCTTTCACATAATCGGATCCGTAATATAGCAGATTTAATCTGACATTAGACCAAACTGACTTACCAATTTGTTTCCTTTAGTTTCTGACCAACTTAGGTTTCCAACTAATGTACAATGTGATGTGTCAACATTTTCACAGGTGCAACTGGTCATGAAGTACCAGTTAAATCATTTTAAATATGTGCATGATCACAAAGTTAATATTTGGCACTTCTTATTGTGGGATATATGTGAAGTAGTGTTACTTCTGCAATTATAATTGCTTATGCATGGTAAATGAACTCACACCAGTGGTTAATTGTTTCAACTAAGAGCTGAGTCAACAAGAATGCAAACTATGTGGAGGAAATACATAATTGTTTTTGTATTAGCTAAAATTGTATGCAAGAATGAAACGTGACTGCAAAACAATGATAGATGTTACAGAAAAATAGATAAGGTGCTGTGAGGATAGAAGTTAAGCCAGATATGCTTGCACAAGCAGGAGTTATAAGCATCTGTTTCCCACTTTTACAGAAACACAGGAACAAACCCCAATTAGAAGGTCATAAGGATCAGTATGGTTCGGGAAAACACAGATGGAGGGAGTAGCTAATAGCTAACAATGGGCTACAGCAGGACGTGGTCAAACAGCCTTGTGAGGCCAGAAGTAAGCATTTTGTCATAGACAAGGCCGGATAAGGCAAGAGATAAACAGGAGTAATGGGTGCCGGACTTACAGAAGTGGAAGATGTAAACGGGGGGAGCAATGGGATAAAAATAGGAACCACATTACATAAATATCGAGTATTCATTGAATTCAGTGTGTGTGTGTGTGTCTCTGCCTTGTAGACAGTGGACATCGCACCCTCTTTCAAGGGTAAAATAAATGACACTACTGATTCAGATCTTGTCTCGGACCGAAATTATTGAAGTGAGTGAGCTTTGTTTCTCCCATTATCAACATCGAGAGTTTTGGCTGTGAGGGCAGGACTTTGTGGGTGGGGAATAAAGTGGTCAAATAAAGACTTGTCTGCACTGGGAAAGAGGGAAATCATCACAATTGCAAGGAATTAAGTTTAACTTCCTTATTTCAGAAAAAGAAATTCAAGCTCTTTATAGACTAATGCTAATTTAATCCTTGCAAGCACAATTCGTAACTTAATGTTCGATTCAGATTCCGAATATAGTCATTTTTTATTATTCAAATTCACTGAAGGTTCATGTCATATTAGTCAATATTGGCTGTCTTGTTGAAAAGAATTATTCCTTTTCCTCTCCTGTTCCTTCATCCGTTGGAAGTTTTCTGAAAGCTCTGGCCATAATAAACCCAGGAATAATTACAAGTCTCTTACCCACAGCAGTGTAAAGACTGTATTTAGGCTTCTATTAATTGATGATATCAGTGAAACGGTGTGGATGTGATACTGTATTGAATTCGACAGGAAAGCACTTTATATGCTGGATTCAAACAAATAACTATGACTAGGGAAAGTGCCTGACTCCGCGGATAAACATGGCCTCTGACCAACTTAAATTATAAAAAAAAAATGCAAAGCATTCAATGGCGACAAAGTATGGGAGATAGACCAAGGCAAGGAGACCAGGAGCCGGTTCCAATCCTTAGCTATATTTCTTCAAGTATTTAGCTATATTTCATCAAATGTCACCAACCTTTAAGAGAGGGGAACAGAAAGAAGGGAAAAGAGAGAAGGGAGCAGAGAGAATGGAACAGAGAGAAGGGGACAGAGAGAAGGGGACAGAGAGAGGGGGGCAAAAAGAAGGGGATAGAGTGAGGGGAACAGAGAGAAGGGGACAGATACAGAGGGACAGAGAGAGGGGGAAAGAGAGAGGGGGGACATGAAGAGCGGGAGAGAGTGAGGGGGACAGAGAGAGGGGGACAGCGGGAGGGGGAAGAGGGAGGGGGACAGAGAGAGGGGGACAGCGAGAGAGCGGGACAGAGAGAGGCGGACAGACAGAGGGCGACAGAGAGAGGAGGACAGAGTGTGGGGGACGGAGGGGGGTACAGAGAGAGGTCGACAGACAGGGATACAGAGAGAGGGAGACAGAGAGAGGGGAACAGAGAGAAGGAGACAGAGAGAGTGGGACAGAGAGGGGGTGACAGAGAGAGGGCGGAGAGAGAAGGGAGCAGAGACAGAGGGGATGGAGAGAGGGGGACGGGGGCACAGAGAAGGGGACAGAGAGAGGGGAGACGGAGGGAAGGGGCAGAGAGGGGGGGACGGGAGGGGGTGGACAGAGACAGTGGGGACAGATAGCGAGGATGGACTGAGAGTGGGGTAGAGAGGGGGGAAACAGAGAGGGGGAAGAGAGACGGAGATAGAGAGAGGCGGTACAGAGAGAGGGGTACAGAGAGATGGGGACAGAGAGAGGGTCGACAAAGAGAGGGGGACATTGAGAGGGGGCAGAGAGAGAAGAGGGTAAGGGGAACGTAGAGAGGATACAGAGAGAGGGGGACAGAGAGAGGGGGAGAGAGCGAGGGGGACAGTGAGAGGGAGGACAGAGGGAGGGGGACAACGAGAGGGGACGGAAAAAGGGGCCAGAGATGGGGACAGAGAAAAGGGGGAGAGAGAGGGAGGAGAGAGAGAGAGGGCAGAGAGAGAGAGAGGACAGAGGGAGAGGGGAACAGAGAGGGAGACAAAGAGCCGGGCACACAGCGAGAGGGCGGGCAGAGAGTGGGGGACAGAGGGGTGCAGAGAGAGAGGGGGGGACAGAGAGAGGGGGACAGAGAGAGGGAGGATATTGAGAGGGGGAGAGAGTGAGGAGGAAAGAGAGAGGGGGACAGAGTGAGGGGGACAGAGGGAGGGGGACAGAGGGAGGGGGACAGAGAGAGAGCGGGACAGAGTGTGCGGGATGGAGGGGGGACAGAGAGAGGTCGACAGACAGGGATACAGAGAGAGTGGGACAGAGAGAGGGGAACAGAGAAAAGGAGACAGAGAGAGGGGAACAGAGAGAGCGGGACAGAGAGGGGGTGACAGAGAGAGGGCGGAGGGAGAAGGGAGCAGAGACAGAGGGGATGTAGAGAGGGGTCGGGGGCACAGAGAAGGGGACAGAGAGAGGGGAGACGGAGGGAAAGGGGCAGAGAGGGGGAACGGGAGTGGGTGGACAGAGACAGTGGGGACAGATAGCGAGGATGGACTGAGAGGGGGGTAGAGGGGGGAGACTGAGAGGGGGTAGAGAGGGGGGAAACAGAGAGGGGGAAGAGAGACGGTAATAGAGAGAGGCGGTACAGTGAGAGGGGTACAGAGAGATGGGGACAGAGAGAGGGTCGACAAAGAGAGGGGGACATTGAGAGGGTGCAGAGAGAGAAGAGGGTAAGGGGAACGTAGAGAGGACACAGAGAGAGGGTGGACAGAGAGAGGGGGAGAGAGCGAGGGGGACAGTGAGAGGGAGGACAGAGGGAGGGGGACAACGAGAGGGGACAGAAAAAGAGGCCAGAGATGGGGACAGAGAAAGGGGTAGAGAGAGGGGGGAGAGAGAGAGAGGGCAGAGAGAGAGAGAGAGGACAGAGGGAGAGGGGAACAGAGAGGGAGTCAAAGAGCCGGGTACACAGCGAGAGGGCGGGCAGAGAGTGGGAGATAGAGGGGTGCAGAGGGAGAGAGGGGGACAGAGAGAGGGAGGACATGGAGAGGGGGAGAGAGTGAGGAGGAAAGAGAGAGGGGACAGAGGGAGGGGGACAGAGGGGGGACAGAGGGAGGGGGACAGAGAGAGGAAGACAGAGGGTAGGGGACAGAGAGAAGGAGACAGAGAGAGGGGAACAGAGAAAGCGGGGCAGAGCTGGTGGGATAGAGTAGGGGAACAGAGACAAGGGGACAGAGAGAGGCCAGACAGAGAGAGGGGTTCAGAGAGAGGGAGGACAGAAAGAGAGGAGGGACAGAAAGAGGGGGAACAGGGAGGAAGGGGCAGAGAGAAGGGGGGCAGAGATCAGGGAGACAGAGCGAGGAGGCACTGACGGAGGGATGACAGAGAGGTGGGACAGAGAGAAGGGGGCAGAGAGAGAGGGCGGACAGAGAGAAGTGGACAGTGAGGGGGGACGGAGAGAGGGGACACAGGGGGTACAGAGAGAGGGGACAGAGCCAAGGGGCCAGAGCAGCGGGACAGAGAGGGCGGGGGAGAGAGTGGGGAGGACCGAGAGAGAGGGCGGACAGAGAGAATGGGTCAGAAAAAAGTGGACGGGGGAGGGGGGGACAGAGAGAAGGGAAAAGAGAGGGGGTGACAGAGAGTTGGCGAAGAGAGAAGGGGGGTAGAGATAGGGGAGATGGTGAGAGGGGGACGGGGCAGAGAGAAGGGGACAGAGAGAGGGGGACAGAGAGAGGGGGACGGAGGGAGTGGTCAGAGTGGGGGAAGGGAGGGTGTGGACAGAGACAGTGGTGACAGATAGACAGGATGGACTGAGATGGGGTAGAGAGTGGGGGAAGAGCGAGGGGGATAGAGAGAGGCGGTACAGCGAGAGGGGTACAGAGAGAGGGGGACAGAGAGAGCGTGGACAGAGAGAGAAGGGGACAGAGAGGGGGGCGGATGGAGGGAGCAGAGAGGGGGAAAGGGAGGGGGTGGACAGAGACAGTGGGAACAGATAGAGAGGATGGACTGAGAGGGGGGAGAGAGAGGGGAAAACAGAGAGGGGGAAGAGAGAGGGTGATGGAGAGAGGTGGTACAGAGAGAGGGGGGTACAGAGAGAGGGGGACAGGGAGAGGGTGGACAGAGAGAGAAGGGGGACAGAGAGGGGGAGACAGAGAGAGGGGACAGATAGAGAGGGGGACAGGAAGAGGGGGAGAGAGCGAGGGGGGACAGAGAGAGGCAGGACAGAGGGAGGGGGCCAGCGAGAGGGGACAGAGAAAGGGGCCAGAGATGGGGACAGAGAAAGGGGGAGAGAGAGGGAGGGGGAGAGAGAGGGCAGACAGAGAGAGGAGGTGGACAAAGAGGGGACAGAGAGATGGAGACAGAGAGGGAGAGAGAGAGCGGGGTACAGAGCGACTGGGCGAGCAGAGAGTGGGGTCAGAGAGGGTGGGGACAGAGAGAAGGGGAGAGAGAGAGGGAACAGAGAGAGGGGGACAGAGAGAGGGGACAGAGAGGGGCTCAGAGAGAATGGGACAGTGAGGAGGGACAGAGAGGGGGGACAGACAGAGAGCAGACAGAGAGAGTGGGACGGAGAGAGATGGGGACAGAGAGAGGGTACAGGTAAAGGGGACAGAGAGGGAGGTACAGAGAGAGGGGGACAGAGAGAGGGGGACAGAGGGAGGGGGACAGAGGGAAGGGGCGGACAGAATGAGTGGGGACAGTGAGGGAGGCACAGTGAGAGGGGGATAGAGAGAGGCACGGAGAAAAGGGGGACAGAGAGAGGGGACAGAGTGAGGGCGGACAGAGAGGGGGAAAGAGATGGGGGGACAGAGAAAGAGGTTGGACAGAGCGGGGGGCGGGGGGGATAGAGTGAGGCATGCAGAGAGGGGGAGACAGAGAGGAGTGGACAGACAGAGAGCGTGCACAGAGGGGGGTACAGATAGAGGGAACAGAGAGGGGGTGCAGAGAGGGTGGACAGAGAGAAAGTGGACTGAGAGGAGGGATGGAGAGAAGTGGGACAGAGAGAAGGGGACAGAGTTAAGGGGACAGAGAGAGGGGACAGTAAGAGGCAGACAGAGCGAGCAGGGGTTAGAGAGGGGGCACAGAGAGGGGGAACAGATAGAGGGGGACAGAGAGAGGGTGACAGAGAGAGGGGGACATAGAGAGGGGTTCAGGGAGAGTGGGTACAGAAAGAGGGGGGTAGAGAGAGTGGGCACAGAGAGGGGGCGCAGAGAGGAGGGGGAGCAGTGAGCGGGTACAGAGAAAGCGGGAGCAGAGCGAAGGCGGACAGAGAGAGAGGGCGGACAGAGATAGGGGGCAGAGGTGTGAGGAGAGAGAGAGAGGGGGATATCGAGATGGAAACAGAGAGAGAGGTTGACTGAGAGAGAGAGTCACAGAGAGAGGGGAACAGAGAGAGAGGTTGAATGAGAGAGAGGGTGACGGACAGAGAGAGGGGACAGAGAGAGGTGGGACAGAGAGAGGGAGGACAGAGAGAGGGAGGACAGAGGGAGGGTGACAGAGAGAGGGGGACAGTGATACTGGAACAAAGGGGGGGAAGGAGAGAAGGGGACAGAGAGAAGGTGACAGACAGAAGGCGACAGAGAAAGATGGGACAAAGTGAAGGGGACAGAGAGAAGGGGACAGAGAGAGGGGAAAAGAGAAAAGGCGGACAGAGAGAGAGGGCGGACAGAGATAGGGGGCAGAGGTGTGAGGACAGAGAGAGGGGGACATAGAGATGGGAACAGAGAGAGAAGTTGACTGAGAGAGAGGGTGACAGAGAGAGGGTGACAGAGAGAGGTGTGTCAGAGAGAGGGGAACAGAGAGAGAGGTTGACTGAGAGAGAGGGAGACGGACAGAGAGAGGAGACAGAGAGAGGTGGGGCAGAGAGAGGGAGGACAGAGAGAGGGAACACAGGGAGAGGGTGACAGAGAGAGGGGGACAGTGAGAGTGGAACAAAGAGGGAGGAAGGAGAGAAGGGGACAGAGAGAAGGTTGCAGACAGAAGGCGACAGAGAAAGAGGGGACAAAACGACGGGGACAGGGAGAAGGGGACAGAGAGAGGGGAACAGAGAGAGAGGAGGACAGAGAGATGGGGGCAGAGAGAGGACGGACAGAGAGAGGGGGACGGAGATTGGAGACAGAGAGAGGGGGAAAGAGAGACGTGGGGACAGAGACGGGGATCGGAGTGGGGCGCATAGTGTGGGGGACAGAGAGTGAATAAGAGAGATGGAAAACAGAGAGCGGGGAAACGGGTGGTCATGGGGGTACAGAATCACGGCAGACAGAGAGAGTTGGTAAGGAGAGAGGACGGTAAGAGGGAATTCAGAGATGGGGGTCAGAGAGAGAGGGACAGAGAGAGAGAGGTGAACAGAACAAGGTTTGGACAGAAAGAGGGGTCGGGGGGTCAGAGAGAGGGGGCCAGAGAAAGGGGGACAGAGAGAAAGGGACAGAAATAGGAGACAGAAAGATGGGAGGCAGAGAGGGGGGCAGAGAGAGGGGGACAGAGAGAAGGAGGACAGAGAGGGGGACAGAGGGGGGGCAGACTAAGGAGGAAAAGTTGGGGACACAGAGGGGTTCAGAGAGAGGTGGGCGGCAGAGAGTGAGGGACAGAGAGAGAGGAACATTCGGGGGGTCAGAGAGTGGGGGACAGAGTGGGTGAGGGACAGAGAGCGCGTGAACAGAGAGACGAGGACAGAGAGGGGGTGGAGTCATGGGGGAGCGACAGATGGGGAAGCAACAGGGGGGAGAGAAGGAGGGGGTAAAGAGAGGGGAGAAACACAGAGAAGGGGCAGAGAGAGGGGGCAGAGGGGAACAGAGAGAGGGATCAGAGAGAAGGGGACAGATAGAAGGGGACAGAGAGAAGAGGAACAGAGTGAGGGGGACCAGAGAGGGGGAGGGGACAGAGAGAAGGGGACAGAGAGATGGGGACAGTGAAAGAGGGGGCAGAGAGGGGGGAACAGAGAGGAGGGACAGAGAGGAGGGGACAGAGAGAAGGGGAAAAGAGACAGGGGAACAGAGAGAGGGTGGACAAAGAGAGAGAGGGGACAGAGAGAGGGGGCGCACAGAGAGGGGGGACAGAGAGAGGGCGGACTGAGGGGGGACAGAGAGTGGGGGACAGAGAGAGGGGGACTGTAATAGGGGGACAGAGAGAGTGGGGACAAAAAGAGCGGGAGAGAGCGAGCGGAGGCTGGAGAGGGGGCACAGAGATGGCGAACAAGGACAGGGCGTCAGAGTGACGGTGTGAAAGGGGGCAGAGAGAGGGATTCAGGGAGATTAGGGATACAGAGAGGGGGTAGAGAGAGGGGGCACAGAGAGGGGGTAGAGAGAGGGGGCACAGAGAGGGCGGTAGAGAGAGGAGGGGAAAAATAGAACGGGAACAGAGAGCGGAGGAACAGAGAATTGTACAGAGAGGGGTGACAGAGAGTAGGGGTCAGAGGGAAGGGGACAGCGAGAAGGGGTCAGACAGAGGGGGAAGAGAGAAACAGGCAGAGAGAAAGAGATATATAGAGAGAGACAGAGAGGGGGGGACAGGCAGAGGTGGGCAGAGAGAGGGGGGACAGAGAGAGTGGGGGCAGAGGGTGGTGGGGCAGAGCGAGGTGGGACAGAGAGGGAGGACACAGAGAGAGGGGGAGAAAAAGGGGGGACAGAGAAAGAGGGGGCAGAGAAAGAGAGGACAAAGAGGGGCGAACAGAGAGTAGGGGACGGAGACAGGGGAACAGAGACAGGGGAACCAAGAGATGGGAAAAGAGAGAGGGCGACAGAGAGAGGGTGGATAGAGAGAGGGGACAGAGAGAGGGTGGCACAGTGAGGGGGGCACAGAGAGGGGCGCACAGAGAGGGGGAGACAGAAAAAAGGAGACAGAGAGATGGGTACAGAGAGAGGGGGACAGAGAGGGGGGACAGAGAGAGGCGGGACAGAGAGAGGGGGACAGAGAGAGGGGACAGAGAAAGGGGGACAGAGAAAGGGGACAGAGAAACGGGGCAGAGAGAGGAAGGACAGAGAAAGAGGGACAGATAGAGGGGAACAGAGAAGCGGGGGGCAGAGAGAGGAGTGGCAGATCGAAGAGGCACAGAGAGAGAGGGGGAACGCGATACTGACAGAGATGGGAGACAGAGAGACGAGCGACTGAGAGAGGGGTCATAGGGGGACAGAGAGAGGGTTTCAGGGAGAGGGGGCCTCTTTCTCTATCCCCATTTCCCTGTCCCCCACTCTCTGCCCGCCTTTCTCTGTCCCCCTCCCTCAGCCCTCCCTCCCTGTCTCCCTCTCTCTTCCCCTCTCTCTGTCCCGCCTCTCTCTTTCCCCACTCTCTGTCCTGCTCTCTGTGTCCACCTCCCTGTGCCCCCTCTCTGTCCCCCCTCTATCCAACCCTCTCCCTTTCCCCCTCTCTCTGCCCACTCCCGCTGCACATCCTCTCTCCGTCTCCCCCGCGTCTATCTGACCCCCACTCTGTGTCCCCCCTCTCTGTGTCCGACCTCTCTCTGTCCCCCGTGTCTCTGTATCCCGCCTACGTCTCCCATGACACCCGCTCTCTGTTTTTCAGCTCTAGTAACCACTCTCTGTTACCCCGTGCCCCCGTTACGCCATCTGTCTCCCCCCTGCCTCCCCTCACTGGCCCCCCTCAGCCCCCACCGCCCCCGCTCTGCCCCCTCTGTCACCTCTCCCTCTGTCACCCATCTCTCTGTCTCACTCTCTCTGTCCCCCTGACTTTGTCCCTGTCTCTCTGTTCCCCCCTCTGTCTCTCGCCTCTCTCTCTGTCCCCGTACTCTGTACCCCCTCGCTCCGTCCCCCTCTCTGTCCTACCTCTGTCCCACTCTCTCTGTCCCCTATCTCTGACAGCCCTCTCTCGATCCCTCGCTCTCTGTCCCCTTCTCTCTGTTCCCCCTCAGTGTCCCCTTCTCTCTGTCCCCTTCTCAGTGAGAGAAAGTCTGAGAGAGAGGGGTACAGAGCGAAGGGGGACAGGGAGAAAGGGGATAGGGAGAGTGGACAGAGTGAGGGTGGGACAGAGAGAGAGGGGGTGACAAAGTGTTGTGGCCAGATAGAGGGGGATCAGAGAGAGAGGGTGCAGAGAGAGTGGGAGAGTGAGGGGGGACAGAGAGGGGTGTCAGGAAGGGTCAGAGTGGGGATAGATAGTGTGGGGGTCAGAGAGAGGGGGACAGAGAGGGGTGCAGGGAGAGGGTGGACAGAGAGAGGGGGACAGAGTGAAGGGAGGACAGAGAGATACAGGGACAGTGAGTGGGGGACGGAGAAGGGGGGACAGAGACAGAGGGCAGAGAAAGGAGACAGAGGTGAGGGACAGAGATGGGGGACAGAAAGAGGGTGTCATCGGGGGCAGAGAGAGGGGTTCAGGGAGAGGGGGACAGAGAGGAGAGACAGAGCAAGGGGTGACAGAGTGCGGGACAGTGGGGGCACAGAGAGAGGAGACAGAGAGAGGGGGCAGAGAAATGGTTGATATTGAGAGGGGGCAGAGAGTGATGGGGCAGTGAAAGTGGGGACAGAGAGAGGGGGCACAGAGACGAGGACAGAAATGGGGAAAGAGAGACGGGGAAAGAGAGAGGGAGTCATAGGGGGCAGAGATAGGGATTCAGGGAGAGGGTGGACAGAGAGAGGGGGACAGAGAGAGGGGTACAAAGAGAGGGGGACAGAGAGAGCGGGACAGAGAGTGGGGGATAGAGAGAGGGGGACAGAGTGAAGGGGACCGAGAGAGTGGGAAAGTGAGTGGAAACAGAGAGGGGGGACAGAAAGACGGGGACACGAGAGAATGGAACAGAGAGAGGGGGGAAAGAGAGAGGGAACAGAGAGGGGAACAGAGAGATGGGGACAGAGAGAGTGGGACAGAGACGGAGACAGAGAGGATGGACAGAGTGGGGGACAAAGAGAGGGGACAGAGAGAGGGGAAAGAGAGAGGGAAACAGAGAGTTTGGGGACAGAGAGGGAATAAAGAGAGTGGGGACAGAGAGAGGGGGACAAAGAGAGGGGACAGAGAGAGGGCAACAGAGAGAGTGGGGACAGAGAGGGGGGATAAAGAGGGGGACAGAGAGAGCGGGACAAAGAGAGGGGACAGAGAGAGGGGAACAGAGAGTGGGGGACAGAGAGAGGGGAACAGAGAGTGGGGGACAGAAAGAGGGAAACACAGAGAGTGGGGACAGAAAGAGGGGAACAGATAGAGTGGGGACACAGAGAGGGGATAAAGAGAGGGGACAGAGAGAGGGGAACAGAGAGCGGGGGACAGAGAGATGGGACCAGCGAGAGTGGGGACAGAGAGAGGGGGACAAAGAGGGGAGGAACAGAGAGGGGGCAGAGGGTGGGGAACAGAAAGAGAAGGGACAGAGAGCAGGGGACAGAGAGAGGGAAACAGAGTGGGGGACAGAAAGAGGGGAACAGAGAGAAGGGAACAGAGAGTAGGGAGCAGAGGGAAGTGAACAGAGAAAGGAGGAGAGAGAGAGGGGAACAGGAAAAGCGGGGACAGAGAGGGGAACAGAGAGAAGAGAGCAGAAAAGAGGGGACAGAGAGAAGGGAACAGAGAGAAGAGGACAGAGAGAAGGGAATCGAGAGGTGCGAGCAGAGAGAAGGCACAGAGAGAGGGGGGCAGAAAGAGGCAGACAGTGAGAGAGGTACAGAGAGAGAAGGACAGAGAGAGGGGGGACACACAGAGAGGTGACAGGGAGAGTGGAGACAGAGAGAGGGGGACAAAGAGGGGAGGAACAGAGAGGGGGCAGAGGGTGGGGAACAGAAAGACAAGGGACAGAGAGCGGGGGACAGAGAGAGGGAAACAGAGTGGGGGCAGAAAGAGGGGAACAGAGAGAAGGGAACAGAGAGTAGGGAGCAGAGAGAAGTGGACAGAGAAAGGAGGACAGAGAGAGGGGAACAGGAAAAGCGGGGACAGAGAGGGGAACAGAGAGAAGAGAGCAGAAAAGAGGGGACAGAGAGAAGGGAACAGAGAGAAGAGGACAGAGAGAAGGGAATCGAGAGGTGCGAGCAGAGAGAAGGCACAGAGAGAGGGGGGCAGAAAGAGGCAGACAGTGAGAGAGGTACAGAGAGAGAAGGACAGAGAGAGGGGGGACACACAGAGGGGTGACAGGGAGAGGGGGGACAGAGAGAAGGGGACAGACGGAGGGAAACAGAGAAAGCGGGAGGTGGAGTGGGGGACAGAGAGAGGGGGGACAGGGTAAGGGGGACAAAGAGAGGGGGACAGAAAAAGTGGGACAGAGAGAGGGGGACAGTGAGAGGGGAACAGAGAGAAGGGAACAGAGAGAATGGAACATAGAGAAGGGAACAGAGAGAAGGGAACAGACAGAGGGGGACAGAGAGAGTTGGGACGTGGAGAGAGGGACAGAGAGAGGGGGACAGAGGCAGGGGGACAGAGAGAAAGGGGCAGAAAGAGGGAAAGAGAGAGGGTGGACAGAGAGGGGGGCAGAAACAGTGGGGACAGAGAGCGGGGATAAAGGGAGGGGTCAGAGAGAGTGGGGACAGAGAGAGGGGATCAGAGAGAGGGGCACAGTAAAAGGGGGACAGAGAGAGGGGAATAGAGAGTGTGGACAGAGAAGGGGGCAGGAAGAGTGGGGACAGAGAGAGGGGATCAGAAAGAGGGGGACAGAGAGGGGGCACAGTAAAAGGGGGGCAGAGAAAGTGGGGACAGAGGGAGTAGCACAGTAAGAGGGGGACAGAGAGAAGGGAACAGAGAGAATGGAACATAGAGAAGGCAACAGAGAGAAGGGAACAGAGAGAAGAGGACAGAGAGAAGGGAATCGAGAGGTGCGAGCAGAGAGAAGGCACAGAGAGAGGGGTACAGAGAGAGAGGGACAGAGAGAGGGGGGACACACAGAGGGGTGACAGGGAGAGGGGGGACAGAGAGAAGGGGACAGACAGAGGGAAACAGAGAAAGCGGGAGGTGGAGTGGGGGACAGAGAGAGGGGGGACAGGGTAAGGGGGACAAAGAGAAGGGGTCAGAGAAAGTGGGACAGAGAGAGGGGGACAGTGAGAGGGGAACAGAGAGAAGGGAACAGAGAGAATGGAACATAGAGAAGGGAACAGAGAGAAGGGAACAGAGAGAAGGGAACAGACAGAGGGGGACAGAGAGAGTTGGGACGTGGAGAGAGGGACAGAGAGACGGGGACAGAGGCGGGGGACAGAGAGAAAGAGGCAGAGAGAGGGAAAGAGAGAGGGTGGACAGAGAGGCGGGCAGAAAGAGTGGGGACAGAGAGAGGGGGATAAATGGAGGGGACAGAGAGAGTGGGGACAGAGAGAGGGGATCAGAGAGAGGGGCACAGTAAAAGGGGGACAGAGAGAGGGGAATAGAGAGGGTGGACAAAGAAGGGGGCAGAGAGAGTGGGGACCGAGAGAGGTGGGTAAAGAGAGTGGGGACGGAGAGAGGGGGACAAAGAGAGAGGACAGAGAGAGTGGGGACAGAGAGAGGGGATCAGAGAGGGGCCACAGTAAAAGGGGGACAGAGAAAGTGGGGACAGAGAGAGGAGCACAGTAAGAGGGGGACAGAGAGAGTGTGGACAGACAGCGGTGGACAGAGCGAGCGGGAGATAGAAAGGAGGCACAGAGAGAGGGAACAGAGAGAGGGGGTCAGATTGAGGGGGACAGTGGGAGGGGTACAGAGAGAGGGGAACAGAGAGAGAGACAGAGAGCGAGGGACAGAGAGAAGGGGACAGAGAGAAGGGGACAGACAGAGGGAAACAGAGAAAGTGTGACGTGGAGAGGTGGACAGAGAGAGGGGGCACAGGGTGAGGGGGAGAAAGAGAGGTGGGACAGACAAAGTGGGACAGAGAGAGAGGGTCAGTGAGAGGGGAACAGAGAGAAGGGAATCGAGAGAATGGAACATAGAGAAGGGAACAGAGAGAAGGGGACAGACAGAGGCGACAGAAAGGGGGGACGTGGAGAGGGGGACAGAGAGAGGGGACAGAGAGAGGGGGCAAAGAGAGGGGGACAGAGAAAGGGGAACAGAGAGAGTGAGAGACAGAGAGGGGGGCAGAAAGAGTGGGGACAGAGACAGGGGGATAAAGAGAGTGGGGACAGAGAGAGGGCTCAAAGTGAGGGGACAGAGAGAGTGGGGACAGAGACAGGGGATCAGAGAGAGGGGGACAGAGAGAGGGGCAAAGTAAAAGCAGGACAGAGAGAGTGGGGACAGAAAGAGGGCCACAGTAAAAGGGCGACAGAGAGAGTGGGGACAGACAGAGGGGGAAAGAGCGTGCGGGAGATAGAAAGGAGGCACAGAGAGGGGGAACAGAGAGAGGGGTCAGAGAGATCGGGAATAACGAGAGAGGGTGGACAAAAGGGTGCAGAGAGAGGGACAGACAGAGGGGTTCAGGGAGAGAGGGCGGATAGAGAGAGGGGGACAGAGAGAGGGGTGGCAGAGCGGGGACAGAGAGGGGGGACAGAGAGGGGGACAGAGTGGGCGGGACAGAGAGGAATGGTCAGAGAAGGGTGACAGAGACAGTGCGGACAGCGGTGGGCGACACAGAGTGGGACAGGGAGAAAGGGTGGACAGAGAGAGGCTACAGAGAGAGGGGGACCTAGAGGAGGGGACAGAGAGAGGGGAGATAGAGAGAGGGACAGAGAGCGAGAGGGCGGACATGGAGGGTGCAGAGAGTGAGGGACAGTGAGAAGGGGACAGAAGGGAGGGCAGAGAGAAGGGGTAGGGGGAACAGAGAGGGGGTGCACATAGAGGGGCGGACAGAGAGCGACGGACGGGGCAGAGAGAGGGGGACAGAGAGAGGGGTCAGAAAGAGCGGTGACAGAGAGAGGGTGGACAGAGAGAGGGGGGCAGAGTGAGGGTGACAGAGAGACTTTGGGATCAGAGTGGGGATCGGAGAGGGGGTGCAGAGAGTGGGGGACAGAGATTGGGGAAAGAGAGTGGTGGACCGAGAGTGGGGGACAGAGAGTGGTGGGCAGAGAATGGGGGACCGAGAGAGGGGGACAGGGAGAGGGGGCAGAGAGAGGGGAAAGAGAGAGGGGGGACAGAGACATGTGGGTACAGAGTGAGCGGATCTGAATGGGGGGGGCAGAGAGTGTGGGACAGAGAGTGGGGACAGAGAGTGCGGGACGGAGAGTGGTTATGAGAATTGGAAAACAGAGAGCAGGGACACGGGGAGGGGAACATTGAGGGGATACAGAGACACGGGGGACAGAGAGAGGTGTAAAGGAGAGAGGGGGGTCAGAGAAGGGGTCAGAGAGGTGTGACAAAGAGAGGGGACAGAGAGATGGGGAGAGAGACGTGGGGACAGAGAGAGCGGATCAGAGGGAGGGATCAGAGTGGGGGGCATATTGGGGGACAGAGAGAGGGGGACAGAGAGTGGGGACAGAGAGAGAGTGGCCAGACAGAGGGAGTAAAGAGACAGAGGGGACAGAGAGAGGGGGACAGAGAGACGTGGGGACAGAGAGGGGGATCGGAGTGGTGGCAGAGTGTGGGGGACAGAGAGTGAATAAGAGAGATGGAAAACGGAGAGCGGGGACACGGGGGGACAGAGATGGGGTACAGAGACACGGGGGACAGAGAGAGTTGGTAAGGGGGGGTAAGAGAGGGAGTTCAGAGATGGGGGTCAGAGAGAGAGGGACAGAGAGAGGTGAACAGAATGAGGGATGGACAGAAAGAGGGAACGGGGGGTCAGAGAGAGGGGTCCAGAGAGAGGGGGACAGAGAGAAAGGGACAGAAATAGGAAACAGAAAGAGGGGAGACAGAGAGTGGGGCAGAGAGAGGGGGACAGAGAGAAGGAGGACAGAGAGAAGGAGGACAGAGAGGGGGACAGAGAGGGGGCGGACTAAGGAGGCAGAGTTGGGGACACAGCGGGGTTCAGAGAGAGTTGAGCGACAAAGAGAGTGGGGGACAGAGAGAGAGGGACAGTTGGGGGTCAGAGAGTGGGTGACAGAGTGGGGGAGAGACTGAGAGAGTGTGAACAGAGTCGAGGACAGAGAGGGGGGTAGAGTCATGGGGGAGCGACAGATGGGGAAGCGACAGATGGGGAAGAGAAGGAGCGGGTACAGAGAGGTGAGAAACACAGAGAAAGGGACAGAGAGATGGGGACAGAGGGGAACAGAGAGAGGGACCAGAGAGAAGGGGCAGATAGAAGGGGACAGAGAGAAGAGGAACAGAAAGAGGGGGAACAGAGAGAGGCAGGGGACAGAGAGAAGGGGACAGAGAAAAAGGGGGCAGAGAATGAGGAACAGAGAGGAGGGACAGAGAGGAGAGGACAGACAGAGAAGAGACAGAAAGGGGGAAGAGTGAGTTGGACAGAGAGAGGGGGACTGAGAGAGGGGACAGAGAGAGTTGGGACAGAGATGGGGGACAGAGAGAAGGGGACTGAGAGAGGGGGCACAGAGAGAATGGGGATAGAGAGAGGTGGAACAGAGAGAGGATGACAGAGAGACGTAGGCATCAGAGTGGGGATTGGAGAGGGGGTGCAGTGATTGGGGGGACAGAGAGTGGGGACAGAGAGTGGGGGACAGAGATTGGGGGACAGAGAATGGGGACAGATAGAGGGGGACAGAGAGAGGTGTCAGAGAGAGGGGAAAGAGAGAGTGGGGACAGAGAGGGGGACAGCGACATGTGGGGACAGAGTGACCGGATCTGAATGGGGGCAGAGAGTGTGGGACAGAGAGAGGGGACAGAGAGTGGGGGACAGAGAGTGGTTAAGAGAAATGGAAAACAGAGGATAGGACACGGGGTGGGGACATAGGGGGATACAGAGACACGGGGGACAGAGAGAGCTGTTAAGGAGAGAGGGGGGTCAGAGAGGGGTAACAGAGAGAGGGGACAGAGAGATGGGGACAGAGAGACGTGGGTACAGAGAGAGCGGATCAGAGTGAGGGATCCAGTGGGGGGCAGATTGGGGGGACAGAGAGTGGGGACAGAGAGTGGGGACAGAGAGTTGGGGAGAGTGAGAGGGGGACAGGGGGTGGGGGACATGGAGAGGGGTCAGAGAGAGGGGATACAGAGAGAGTGGGGACAGAGAGAGAGGGGAAAGAGAGACGTGGGGACAGAAAGGGGGATCGGAGTGGGGGCATAGTGAGGGGGACAGACAGTGAATAAGAGAGATGGAAATCGGATAGCCGGGAAACGGGGGGCATAGAGGGCGCACTTAGACACGGGAGACAGAGAGCGTTGGTAAGGAGAGAGGGGGGTAAGAG
The DNA here is from genome assembly GCF_020745735.1 of Hemiscyllium ocellatum. NCBI lineage: Eukaryota > Metazoa > Chordata > Chondrichthyes > Orectolobiformes > Hemiscylliidae > Hemiscyllium > Hemiscyllium ocellatum. The sequence continues at coordinate 65,403,257 of NC_083420.1, forward strand.
AGGGAGTTCAGAGATGGGGTTCAGAGAGAGAGGGACAGAGAGAGAAGTGAACGGAACGAGGGATGGACAGAAAGAGGGGGACGGGGGTTCAGAGAGAGAGGGTGCCAGAGAGAGGGGAACAGAGAGAAGGGGACAGAGAGAGGGGGGACAGAGAGAGTGGGTTAGAGAGAGGGGGACAGAGAGAGGGTGACAGAGAGACGTAGGTATTAGAGTGGGGATCGGAGAGAGGGTGCGGAGATTGGGGGGATAGAGAGTGGGGACAGAGAGTGGGGAAAGAGAGAGTGGGGACAGAGAGGGGGGACAGAGACATGTGGGGACAGAGTGAACGGATCAAAATGTGAGGCAGAGAGTGGGGGACAGAGTGTGGGGACAGAGAGTGGGGGACAGAGAGTGGTTAAGAGAAATGGAAAACAGAGAGCAGGGACACGGGGGGGGTTCATAGAGTGGATACAGAGACACGGGGAAAGAGAGAGGTGTTAAGGAGAGAGAGGGGTCAGAGAGGGGGTTCAGAGAGGGGTGACGGAGAGAGGGAACAGAGAGAAGGAGACAGAGAGACTTGGGGACAGAGAGAGCGGATCAGAGGGAGGTATCGGAGTGTGGGGCAGATTGGGGGACAGAGAGTGGGGACAAAGAGTGGGGACAGAGAGTTGGGGACAGAGAGAAGGGGACAGAGAGATGGGGACAGAGAGGGGGTCAGAGAGAGGGGGTACAGAGAGAGTGGGGACAGAGAGAGGGGACAGAGAGACGTGGGGACAGAAAGGGTGATCGGAGTGTGGGCAGAGTGTGGGGGACAGAGAGTGAATAAGAGAGATGGAAAACAGAGAGCGGGGACACGGGGGGACATAGATGGGGTGCAGAGACACGGGGGACAGATAGAGCTGTTAAGGACACAGGGGGAAAAGAGAGGGAGTTCAGAGATGGGGGTCAGAGAGAGAGGGACAGAGAGAGAGGTGAACGGAACGATGAGTGGACAGAAAGAGGGGTCGGGCGGTCAGAGAGAGGGGTCCAGAGAGAGGGGGACAGAGAGAAAGGGACAGAAATAGTAGACAGAAAGAGGGGAGACAGAGAGTGGGGGTATAGAGACCGGGACAGAGAGAAGGGGGACAGAGAGAAGGAGGACAGAGAGGGGACAGAGAGGGGGGCAGACTAAGGAAGCAGAGTTGGGGACACAGAGGGGTTCAGAGAGAGTTCGGTGATAGAGAGTGGGGGACAGAGAGAGAGGGACAGTTGGGGGGGTCAGAGAGTGGGGGACAGAGTGGGGGAGGGACAGAGAGCGCGTGAACAGAGAGACGAGGACAGAAAGTGGATAGAGTCATGGGGGAGCGACAGATGGGGAAGCAACAGAGGGGGGAGAGAAGGAGCGGGTACAGAGAGGGGAGAAACACAGAGACGGGCACAGAGAGAGGGAGAGACAGAGGGGAACAGAGAGAGCATCAGAGATAATGGGACAGAAAGAAGGGGACAGAGAAAGAGGGGGCAAAAAAGTGGAACCGAGAGGGCAGACAGAGAGAAAGGGGACAGAGACAGAGACGACAGAAAGAGGGGAAGAGAGGGGGGCAGAGAGATAGGGATAGAGAGAGGGGTACACAGAGAGTTGGGACAGAGAGAGGGGGACAGAGAGAGGGGAACAGAGAGAAGGGGACTGAGAGTGGGGGGCAGAGAGAGAGAAAGAGGGCATAGAGAGAGGGGGGACAGAGAGAGGGCGGACTGATAGGGGGAATAGAGAGTGGGGGACAGTAAGCGGGGGCAGTAATAGGGGAACATAGAGAGTGGGGACAGAAAGAGAGGGAGAGAGCGAGCGGAGGCTGGAGAGGGGGCACAGAGTGGGGGAACAAGTACAGGGGGTCAGAGAGATGAGGTCAAAGGGGGCAGAGAGAGGGATTCAGGGATATTGGGGATAGAGAGAGGGGGAAGAGAGGGGGGCACAGAGACGGAGGTAGAGAGGAGGTGGAAAATAGAATGGGTACAGAGAGAGCAGGAACAGATAATTGTACAGACAGGGGGTAACAGAGAGTAGGGGTCAGAGGGAAGGGGACAGCGAGAAGGGGTCAGAGAGAGGGGGCAGAGTGAAAGGGACAGAGAGAATGAGACATATATAGAGAGGGACAGAGAGAAGGGGATCAGAGAGAGTGGAGACAGAGAGAGAGGGACAGAGAGAGAGGGGGAGAGACAGAGGTGGACAGAGAGAGAGAGGGACAGAGAGAGTCGGGGCAGAGAGTGGTGGGACAGAGCGAGGTGGGACAGAGAGAGAGGACACAGAGAGAGGGGGAGAAAAGGGGGGACAGAGAATGAGGGGACAGAGAAAGAGGGGGCAGAGAAAGAGAGGACAAAGTGGAGCGAACAGAGAGAAGGGGACAGAGACAGGGGAACCGAGAGATGGGAAAAGAGAGAGGGCGACAGAGAGCGGGTGGATAGAGAGCGCGGGCAGAGAGAGGGGGGCACAGAGAGGGGGGAGACAGAGAGAGGAGGACAGAGAGAGGGGGCCAGAGAGAGGGGGACAGAGAGAGGCGGGACAGAGAGAGGGGGACAGAGAGAGAGCGGACAGAGAGAGGGGGACAGAGAAAGGGGACAGGGAAACGGGACAGAGAGAGGGAGGACAGAGAAAGGGGGACAGATAGAGGGGAACAGAGAGGCGGGGGGCAGAGAGAGGGGTGGCAGTGCGAAGGGGCGCAGAGAGAGAGGGGGACAGAGATGGGGACAGAGATGGGAGACAGAGAGACTGGCGACCACGAGAGGCGTCATAGGGGGACAGAGAGAGGAGTTCAGGGAGAGGGGGCCTCTTTCTCTCCCCCCACTCTCTGTCCGCCTCTCTCTGTCCCCCACTCTCTGTCCTGCTCTCTGTTTACCTCCCTCTCTTAACCACTCTCTGTCCCCCCTGTTCCCCCGTTACGCCATCTGTCTCCCCCCTAACTCCCCTCACTGGCCCCCCTCTGCCCCTACCGCCCCCGCTCTGCCCCTCTCTGTCACCCCTCTCTCTGTATCACTCTCTCTGTCCCCCTGACTTTGTCCCTGTCTCTCTGCCCCCTCTGTCTGTCGCCTCTCTCTGCCCCGTACTCTGTACCCCCTCGCTCTGTCCTCCCTTCTCTGTCTCCCCCTCTCTGTCCCCCTCTCTGTCCCCCTCTCCCTGCCCCATCTCTCTGTGTCCACCTCTCTGTCCGCCCTCTCTCTATCCCCGCTCTCTGCACTCCCGCCCCTCCCTCTCCCCCCTTTGTTACCCCTCCCTCTGTCACCGCTCTCTCTGTTACCACTCTCTCTGTCACTCCTCTCTCTGTCCCACTCTCTCTGTCCCCCTGATTCTGCCTCTGTCTCTCTGTGCATTTCTCTCTGTTGCCGCTCTCTCTGTACCCCTCTCACTGTCCCCCCTGTCTCTAGCCTCTCTTTCTGTCCCCTTCTCTCTGCCCCGTACCCCTCTCTGACCCCATCTCTCTGTCCCCCCTCTCTCTGTTCACCCTCTCTCCCTGGCCCCCTCTCTCTGTCCTCGCTCTCTGCGCACCCGCCCCTCCCTCTCCCCCCTTGTCACCCCTTCCTCTGTCACCCCTCTCTCTGTCAACCCTCTCTCTGTCACCCCTCTCTCTGTCCCACTCTCTCTGTCCCCCTGAATCTGTCCCTGTCTCTCTGTCCCCTTCTGTCTGTTGCCGCTCTCTCTGTACCCCTCTCAGTAACCCCCCTCTGTCTCTCGCCTCTCTTTCTCTTCCCTTCTCTCTGTCCCGTCCCCCTCTCTCTGTCCCCCTCTCTCTGTTCACCACATTCTGTATCGCCCCTCTCTGTCCCCATCTCTCTGTCCACCCCTCTCTGACCCTTCTCTCTGACCGACCCTCTCTCTGTCCCCCCCCGTCCGCCCTCTCTCTCTGTCTTCCCTTCTCTGTCTCCCTCTCTCTGTTCCCCCTCTTGTCCGCCCTCTCCCTCTGTCCCCACTCTCTCTCTGTCCACCCCTCTCCCTTTCCCCCGTCTCTTCCCCCTCTCTCCTTCTCCCTTCTGTCCGCCCCCCTCTCTCTGTCCGGTCTCTCCCTTTGTCCTCTCTCTCACTCTCTCTGTCCCCCTGTCCCCACTCTCCGTACCCCCCTCTCTGTCTGACCTCCCTCAGTCTCCAGTGTCCATGTACCCCCGTCTATGTCCCTCCGTGACACCCGCTCTCTGTTTTCTCTCTCTGTTAACCACTCTCTGTTCGCTCACTCTCTCTGTAACCCACTGTGCCCACGTTACCCTCTCTGTCTCCCCCTGTTCCCACTCTCTGCACTCTCTATGTACCCCCATCTGTCCCCAGTCTCTGTCACCCCATCTCTGTCGCCCCTCTCTCTATCTCTCTCTCTGTCCCCTTCTCTCTGATGCTGCTCTCTTTGCACCCCTCTCGCTGTCCCCACTCAGTCTCTCGACTCTCTTTCTGACCTCCTCTCACTGTCCCTCTCTCTCTGCCCAGTCCCCCTCTCTCTGTCCCCCTCTCTCTGTCCCCCTCTCTCTGTCTCTCTCTCTCTCTGTCCCCCTCACCCTGACCCCCTCTCTGTCCCCACTCTCTGTCCCCTTCTCTCTGTCAACCCCCTCTCAGTCCTCCTCTCTCTGTCCCCACTTCTGTCCCCTTCTCTCTTTACCCCCAACTCTCTGTGCCTCGGGTTCTCTGTCCCCCTCTCTCTGTCCGCTAACTCTGTCCCCCCTCTCGGTCTACCTCTCTGTCCCCGATTCTCTGTCCCCTTCTCTCTGTCCCCTCTCTCTCTGTTCCCTCTCTCTGCCACCCTCTCTCTGCCACCGCGCTCTCTGTCCCTCTCTCCGTCCCCTCTATCTCTTTCTCCCCTCTCTCATTTCCAACTCGGTCCGCCCTCTCTCTCGCTCACACTCTCTCTGTCTCACTCTCTGTCCCCCTCTTTGTCCGCACTCTCTCTCTCTGCCACCTCCACTCTCTGTCATCCCTCTCTCTGTTCTCGCTCTCTCTGCACCCACTCTCCGTTCCCCCCTCCTCTCTGGACCGCCTTCTCTGTGCCCACTCTCTTTCTGTACCCACTCTCCCTGAACCCCTCTTTCTTTCCACTCTTACTGTCCCCCTCTCTCTGTCCCCCTCTCTCTGTTCCCCCTCTCTGTGCCCCCTCTCTAACCCCTGCTCGCTCTGTCACCGACTATCTGCTCCCCTCTGTCTGTCCCCACTCTCTCTGTCCACCTCTTACTGTCCCCCTCTCTCTGTCCCCTTCTCTCTGTCCCCCTTCTCTCTGTCCCCCCTCTCTGTCCATCCTGTCTTTGTCCGCCCTTTCTCTGCCCCCTCTCTGTACGCCCACTTTTTATCCCCTCTCTGTCCCCTCTCTTTGTTCCCCCTCTCTCTGTCCTCTCTCCCTGTCCCCTCTCTCTCTGTGCTCTCTCTCTCTCCCCCTCTCTGTCACCTCTCGCTGTCCCCTCTCTCTGTCGCCCTCTCTCTCTCCCCCACTCTCTGTCCACCTCTCTATTCCCCTCTCTGTCCCCTCTCGCTGCCCCGTCTCTGTCCCCCCTCTCTCTGCCCTTCTCTCTGCCCCCTCTCTCTATTCCCCTCTCACTGTCCACCCTCTCTCTGTCCCCATCTCCCTGTTCCCCTCTCTGTCCATATCTCTCTGACTTTTCTATCTGCCCCTTCCCGCTGTCCCAACCGCACTCTGTCCACCCTCCCTGTCCCCTTTCTCTCTGTCCCCATTCGATCTGTCCCCCACTCTGTTCCTGCCTCTCTCTGACTCGCTGTCTCTCTCTCTACCGCTCTCTCTCTGCCCCCTCTCTCTGCGCCCTCTCTCTGCGCGCCTCTCCCAGCCCCCCTCTCTCTGTCCTCCCTCTCTCTCTCCCCCGCTCTCTGTCCCCCTCTCTCCGTTCCCCTCTCTCTGTCCCTCTCTCTCCGTTCCCCTCTCTCTGTCCCCCTCGCTCTGTCCACCCAGTCTCTGTTCCCCTGTCTCTGTTCCCCTGGCTCTGTTCCCTTCTCTCTGTCCCCTCGTCTATCCCCCTCTCTGTCCCCCCACTTTGTCACCCTTTCTCTGTCCCCTTCTCTCTGTCCACTTCTTTCTGATCCCTTTCTCTGTTCACCTCTTTCTTCCTCCTCTCTCTGTCCCTTTCTCTTTTTCCCTTTCACTCTGTTCCCCAATCTCTGTTCCCCTCTCTCTGTCCCCCTCTCTCTCCCCCCTCACTCTGTCCCATCCTCACTCTGTCCACCCTCCCTGTCCCCTTTCTCTCTGTCCCCCTTTCGCTCTGTACCCCCCTCTCTGTTTCCCCACTCTCTGCCCCCTGTCTCTGCCTCTCTCTCTCTACTCCTCTCTCTGGCCCCCTCTCTCCGCCCCACTCTTTCTTTCCCCCTCTCTCTGACACCTTCTCTCTGACACTCTCCCTCTGACCCCTTCCCTCTGTCTCCTACTGTCTGTCACACCCTCTCTGTACAATTCTCTCTGTTCCTGCTTTCTCGGTACGCGCGCTCTGTTCCACCTCCTCTCTGTTGCCCCCACTCTATGCCACCTCTCTCTACTCCACCTCTCTGTCCCCACACACCATGAACCCCTCTCTCTCCCGCCCATGACACCCCTCTCTGTCCCCCTCTCTGTTCCCCATCTCTGGGCCCCTTCGCTATCCCCCGCTCGCTCTGTCCTGCTCTTTCTGTCCCCCTCTCTCTATCCCCCTCTCTCTGTAAGTATTTCTATGTCCGCCATCCCTCTGTCCCCCTCTCCCAGTCCCCTCGCTCTTTTCCCCCCTCTCTGTACCCCTCTCTCTTTCCACCTCTCTCTGTTCACATCTCACTGTCCCCTTGCTCTGTCCCCCCCCTCTGTATCCCCACTCTCTCTTCCCCCCTCTCTGTTTCCCCTTTTCTGTCCCCCTCTCTCTGTCGCCCTCTCTCTGTCTCCTCTCTCTCTGTCCACCTCACTCTGTTCCCACACTCTCTGTCACCCCTCTCTCAGACCCCCGCTCTCTGTCCACACTCTCTGTGTTTCCCTCTCACTGTAAACCCCTCTCGCTGTCCCACCTCTCTCTGACCCCCTCTCTCTGTATCCCTCTCTCTGAAACTCTCTCTGCCCCCTTCTCTCTACCCCACTCTCTCTGTTCCCCTCTCACTGTCCACCCTCTCTCTGTCCAACTCTCTTTTCCCACTCTCTCTGTCCCCCCATTCTCTGTCCCCCCTCTCTCTGCCCACCCTCCCTCTGTTCCCCTGTCTCGGTTCCCCTACCTCTGTTTCCCTTCTCTCTGTCTCCTCCTCTGTCCCCCTCTCTGTCCCCCTCTGTCCCCCTTTCCCGGTCCCCTTCTCTCTGTCCCTTCTCTCTGATCCCTCTCTCTGTTCCCCTCTTTCTGACCCCCTCTTTCTGTCCAGTTCTGTCCCTTTCACTCTGCCCCCCTGTCCCCCTCTCACTGTCCCCTCTCTCTCCATCATTTCCCAATCCCACCCTCCCTATCCCCTTTCTCTCTGTCCCCCCACTCCCGCTGCCCCTCTCTCTCTGCCCCCTCACTGTCTGCCCCCTCTCTCTGTCCCCCACTCTCTGTACCACTCTGTTCCCTCTAGCTGTCCCCATCTCTCAGTCCCCCCTCTCTCTGCCTCCTCTCTCTATCCACTCTCACTGTCCACCCTCTCTCTGTCCCCATCTCTCTGTCCGCCCGTCTCTGTCCATATCTCTCTGACTTTTCTCTCTGCCTCTTCTCTCTGTCCCGACCTCACTCTGACCACCCTCCCTGTCCCCTTTCTCTCTGTCCCCCCTCTGTTCCTCCCTCTGTCTGACCCACTCTCTCTCTCTGCCGCTATCTCTCTGCCCCCCTCTCCCTGCCCCCTCCCTCTGCGCGCCACTCTGGCCCCCCTCTCTCTGCCCCCCCTCTGTCCCCCTCTCACTGTCCCCTCTCTCTCCATCATGTCCCAATCCCACCCTCCCTATCCCCTTTCTCTCTGTCCCCCCACTCCCGCTGCCCCTCTCTCTCTGCCCCCTCTCTCTGCCCCCTCTCTCTGTCCCCCAGTCTCTGTACCACTCTGTCCCCTCTCTCTGTCCCCATCTCTCAGTCTCCTCTCTCTATCCACTCTCACTGTCCACCCTCTCTCTGTCCCCATCTCCCTGTCCGCCCCTCTCTGTCCATATCTCTCTGACTTTTCTCTCTGCCCCTTCTCTCTGTCCCGACCTCACTCTGTCCACCCTCCCTGCCCCCTTTCTCTCTGTCCCCCATTCGATCTGCTCCCCCCTCTGTTTCTCCCTCTGTCTGACCCACTCTCTCTGCCGCTCTCTCTCTGCCCGCCTCTCCCTGCCCCCTCCCTCTGCGCGCCACTCTCGGCCCCCCTCTCTCTGTCCCACCACTCTGTCAACTCTCTCTGTCCCCCTCTCTCTGTCACCCCCTCTCTCTTCCCCAATCTCTGTCCCCCCTCTCCGTTCCCCTCTCTCTGTCCCTCTCTCTGTCCCCCTCTCTCTGTCCCCCTCTCTCTGTTCACCCTCTCTCTGTTCCCCTGTCTCTGTTCCCCTGGCTCTGTTCCCCTTCTCTCTATCCCCTCGTCTATCCCCCTCTCTGTCCTCCCTCTGTACCCCTTTCTCTGTCCCCTTCTCTCTGTCCACTTCTTTTTGATCCCTCTCTCTGTTCACCTCCCTCTTCCTCCTCTCTCCGTCCCTTTCTCTGTGTCCCTTTCACTCTGCTCCCCACTCTCTGTTCCCCTCTCTCTGTCCCCCTCTCTCGCCAATCACTCTGTCCCACCCTCACTCTGTCCACCCTCCCTGTTCCCTTTCTCTCTGTCCCCCTTTCGCTCTGTTTCCCCTCTCTGTTCCCACTCTCTCTTTCCCCCTCTCTCTGACACCCTCTCTCTGGCACTCTCCCTCTGACCCCTTCTCTCTGTCCCCTTTCCTCTTTCTCCTACTGTCTGTCACACCCTCTCTGCACAATTCTCTCTGTTCCTGCTCTCTCGGTACCCACTCTCTTTTCCACCTCCTCTCTATTGCCCCCACTCTATGCCACCTCACTCTACTCCCTCTGTCTGTCCTCACTCACTATGAATCCCTCTCTCTTCCCCCCATGACACCCTCTCTCTATCCCCCTCTCTCTGTCGCACTCTCTCTGTCTCCTCTCTCTGTCCACCTCATTCTTTCCGCACTCTCTCTGTCACCCGTCTCTCAGACCCCCCAGTCTCTGTGTTCCCCACTCTCTGTAAAACCCTCTCTCTGCCCCCTCTCTCTCTGCCCCTCTCTCTTCCCCCGTCTCTCTGCCCCACATTCTCTGTCCCCCCTCTCTCTGTTCCCCCCTTTCTCTGCCTCTCCTCTCTGTCCACCCTCCCTCTGTTCCCCTGTCTCTGTTCCCTTACTTATATTTCGCTTCTCTCTGTCCCCTCCTCTGCCCCCCTCTTTGTCCACCTCTGTCCCCGTTTCCCCGTCCCCTTCTCTCTGTCAACTTCTCTCTATCCCCTTCTTTCTGATCCCTCGCTCTCTTCCCCTCTTTCTGCCCCCATCTTTCTGTCCCATTCTCTCTGTCTCTTTCACTCTGCACCCCTCTCTCTGTCCCCTTCTCACTGCCCCCACTCTCTCCACCAGCTCCCAGTTCCACCCTCCCTGTCCCCTTTCTCTCTGTCCCCCTTTCGCACTGTCCCCCACTGTCCTTCCACTCTCTCTGCCCCTCTCTCTCTGCCCCCATTTATCTGCCCCCTCTCTCTGTCCCCCACTCTCTGTACCACTCTGTTCACTCTCTCTTTCCCCATCTCCCTGTTCACCCCCTCTCTGTTCCCATCTCCCTGCTTCCTCTCTCTGCCCCTTCTCTCTGTCCACCCTCCCTGTCCCCTTTCTTTCTGTCCCCCGTTCGATTGGTCCCCCCCTCTGTCCCTCCCTCTCTCTGACCCGCTCTCTCTCTGCCGCTCTCTCTCTTCCCCCTCTCTCTGCCCCCTCTCTCTGCACGCCTCTCTCGGCCCCCTTCGCTCTGTCCCCTCTCTCTGCCCCCTCTCTCTGCAGGCCTCTCTCGCCCTCTTTCTCTCTGTCCCCTCTCTCTGTCACCTCTCGCTGTCCCCCTTTCTCTCTCTCCCCCTCTCTCTGTCCCCGAGTCTCTCTGTCCCCCTCTCTCTTTCCCCCTCTCTCTGTCCACCCTCTCTCTGTTCCCCTGTCTCTGTTGCACTGTCTCTGTTCCCCTTCTGTCTGTCCCCTCTTCTATCCCCCTCTCTGTTCCCCCTTTGTCCCCCTTTCTCTGTCCGCTTCTCTCTGTCCACTTCTCTCTGATCACCCTCTCTGTTCACCTCTCTCTTCCTCCTCTCTCTGTCCCTTTCTCTGTCCCTTTCACTCTCCTCCCCACTCTCTGTTCCCCTCTCTCTGCCCCTCCCTCACTCTGTCCACCCTCCCTGCCCCCTTTCTCTCTGTCCCCCTTTCGGTCTGTACCCCCTCTCTGTTCCCCCTCTCTCTGTCTCCCGCTCTCTCTGCCCCCCTCGCTCTCTCTGCGCCTCTCTCTGCCCCCCCGCCCCCCTCTCACTGTCCCCCCTCTGTCCCATTCTCTCTTTCCCCCTCTCTCTGTCCCCCATTTCTCCGTCCTCCCTCTCTCTGTCCACCCTCCCTCTGTTCCCCTACCTCTGTTTCCCTTCTGTCTCTTCCTCTGTCCCCCTCTCTGCCCTCCTCTGTCCCCTTTTTCCTGTCTCCACTCGCGGACCTTCATTCTCTGTCCCCTCTCTCTGTCCCCTTCTCTCTGTTCCCGATCTCTCTACCCTTTTCTCTGTCCCGTTTTCTCTGTCCCCGTCTCTCTGTACCCCTCTTTCTGTCCCCCTCACTCTGTCCCCCTCTCACTGTTTCCCTCTCTCTGTTCCCCTCTCTCTGCCCCCCTCACTGTTTCCCTCTCTCTGTTCCCCTCTCTGCCCGCAGTGTGCCCCAATCTCTGTCCCTTTCTCTGTCCTGCCTCTCTCTGATCCCATCTCTCTGTACCCCCCTCTCTGTACATATCTCTTTGTCCCCCGTGTCTATGTGCCCCCCCTTATCTCCCCCCGGTGTCCTACACTCTCTGTTTTCCCTCTATTTTAACCCCTCTCTGTCCCCACTCCATGTCCCCCTCTCTCTGTACCACCGCTCTCTGTCCTCCCTCTCACTGTCCCCCTCACTGTCCCCCTCTCACTGTCTCCCTCTCTCTGTCCCCTTCTCTCATTCCCCGTCTCTCTGTCCCCCTCTCTCTGTTCCCCTCTCTCTGTCCCACTTTCCCTGTCCCCACTTTTCTCTGTCCCACTCTCTCTGTTGCCCTCTCTCTGTTCTCCTCTCTATGTCCCCCTCTCTCAGTCACCCACACTGCCCCCTCAGTGTGAAACTCTCTCTGTCCCTCTCTCTATCGTCCCTCTCTATGTCCACCTCTCTCTCTCTGTACCCCTCGCTCTCTCTGTCCTAATCTCTCTCCGACCCCATCTCTCATTACCCCCATCTCTGGCCCCTTCGCTCTCTGTCCCCCGTGTCTCTGTGCCCTCCTTTATGACTCCCCTCTGTCCCACCTCAGTTTTCCCACTCAATTAACCCCTCTCTGTCCGCCCTCACTCCGTTCCCCCTCTCTCTGGATCCGTCTCTCTGTCCCCCTCTCACTGTTCCCCTCTCCCTGTCCCCTTCCCTCTGACCCCATCTCTCTGTCCCCCTCTTCCTGTCCCCCTCCCTCTGCCCCCTTCTCCCTGTTTCCCTCTCTCTGTCCCCCTCTCTCTGTCACCCTCTCTCTCTGTACCCTCTCTGTCTGTACCCCTAGTCTATCCCCATTCTCTCTGTCATTCCTCTCCCTGTCCCCTCTGTCGAACCTTCATTCTCTGCCCCCACTTTCAGTCCCCTTCTCTATTCCCGATCTCTCTCCCCTTTTCTTTGTTCCGTTTTCTCTGTTCCCGTCTCTCTGTCCCCTTCTCTCTGGTCCCCTCTCTCTGTCCATCTCTCATTGTTTCCCTCTCTCTGTTCCCCTTTCTATGTCCCCCTCTCTCAGTAACCCCTCTGATTCCCCCACTCCGCCCCCTCAATGTTCCCACCTCCTTGTTCATCTCTCTGCCCTACCTCTCTCTGTCGTCCCTCTCTCTGTCACTCTCTCTCTGTACCCCTCTCTCTGTGCCCCTCTCTCTCTGCCCCCATTTCTCTGTATCCCTCTCTCTGTTCCGTTGTCTATGTCCTCCTCTTTCAGGCCCCCCTCTGAGTCCCCCAATCTGCCCGCTCAGTGTGCTCCCCTCTCTGTCCCTCTCTCTGTCCTCCCTTTCTCTGTTCCCCTCTGTCTGTCCACTCTCTCTCTGTACCCTCTCTATCTCTTTCCCCGTTTCTCTCAGGCCCCATCTCTCTCTACCCCCCTCTGTGCCAACTCTCTCTGTCCCCGTGTCTCTGTGCCCCCCTTTATCTCCCCCCGTGTCCTGCACTCTCTGTTTTCCCTCTATTTTAACCTCTCTCTATCCCGCATCTCTCTGTCCCCTTCTCTCTGTACCACCGCTCTCTGTCCTCCCTCTCACTGTCCCCCTCTACCTGTCCCCTTCTCTCTGTCGCCGTCTCTCTGTCCCCCTCTCTCTGTTGCCCTCTCTCTGTTCCCCTCTCCCTGTCCCCTTCCCTCAGACCCCCTCTGCCTGTTCCCCTCCCTCTGTCACCTTCTCTCTGTTTCCCTCTCTCTGTTCCCCTCTCTGTCCCCCTCTCTTAGTCCCCACTCTGCTTCCCCTGCTCTGCCCCATCTGTTTGCACTCATCTCTGCCCCTCTCTCTGTCACCACTCTCTCTGCCCCCTCTCTCTTACCCCCTCTCTCTGTACTACTCTCTCTCTGCCCCACTCTGTCTGTACCCCTAGTCTGTCCCCATTCTCTCTGTCATTCCTCTCCCTGTCCCCTCTGTCGAACCTTCATTCTCTGTCCCCACTTTCTGTCCCCTTCTCTGTTCCCGATCTCTCTCCCCTTTTCTCTGTTCCGTTTTCTCTGTTCCCGTCTCTCTGCCACCCTCTCTCTGTACACCTCTCTCTGTCCCCCTCTCATTGTTTCCCTCTCTCTGTTCCCCTTTCTATGTCCCCCTCTCTCAGTCCCCCCTCTGATTCCCCCACTCCGCCCCCTCAATGTGCCGACCTCTTTGTCCATCTCTCTGTCCTACCTCTCTCTGTCGTCTCTCTGTCACTCTCTCTCTGTACCCCTCTCTCTGTCCCCCTCTCTCATCCCCCATCTCTCTGTTCCGTTGTCTATGTCCTCCACTCTCAGGCCACCCCCTCTGAATCCCCCACTCTGCCCCCTCAGTGTGCCCCAATCTCTGTTCCACTCTCTGTCCTCCCCCTCTGTTCCCTTCTCTCTGTCCCACTCTCTCTGTTCCCGTCTCTCTGTTCCCCACCCTCTGTTCCCTTCTCTCTGTACACCTCTCCCTCTCTTTGCACGCCTCTTTCTGATCCCATCTCTCTGTACACCCCTATCTGTCCTCCTCTCTCTGTCCCCCTCTCACTGTCCACGTCTCTCTGTCCCCTTCTCTCTGTTTCCCTCTCTCTGTTCCCCTCTCTATGTCACCCTCTCCTAGTCACCGCTGTGAGTACCCCACTCTGCCCCCTAAGTGTGCCCCCTCTCTGTCCCTCTCTCTGTCCTCCCTCTCTCTGTCACCCTCTCTTTCTGTACCCTCTCACTCTTGCCCCGTCTCCCTTTGACATAATTTGCCTGTACCCCCCTCTCTGCCAACTCTGTGCCTCTGTGTCTCTGTGCCCCCATTTATCTCCCCCCGGTGTCCGACACTCTCTGTTTTCCCTCTCTATTAATCCCCTCCCGATCCCCCTCTCTCTGTCCCCCTCTTTCTGTTCCACCGGTCTCTGTCCTCCCTCGCTCTGTCCCCCTCTCCCTGTCCCCTTCTCTCTGTTCCCCTCTCTCTGTCCCCCTTTCCCTGTTTCCCTCTATCTGTCCCCTTCTCTCTGTCCCCTCTCTCTGTTCCCCTCTCTCTGTTCCCCTCTCTCTTTTCCCCTCTCTCTGCCCCCTCCTCTCTGTTCCACTCTCTCAGTTCCCCTTTCTATGTCACACTCGCTCTGTCTTCCTCTCTCTGTTCCCGTCTGTGTCTCTCCACTCTGCCCTCTCAGTCTGCCACTCGCTCTGTCCCTCTCTCTGTCCTACCTCTCTCTGTCCTTCCTCTGTCTGTCCCCCTCTCTCTATGTCACCCACTTTCTGTCCCCCTCTCTCACTGTCCCCCTCTGTCTGTCCCCCAAGTGTGTCCCCATTCTCACTGTCATCCCTCTCCCAGTCCCCCGGACCTTCATTCTCTCTCCCCTCTCTATGTCCCCTTCTCTTGTTCCCGATCTCTCTCCCCTTTTCTCTGTCCCGTTTTCACTGTCTCTGTCTCTCTGTCCCCCTCTCTCTGTCCCCCTCTCACTGTCTCCGTCTCTCTGTCCCCCTCTCTCTGTCCCCCTCTCACTGTTTCCCTCTCTCTGTTTCCCTCTCTATGTCCCCCTCTCTCAGTCCAGTCTCTGAGTCCCCCATTCTGCCCCCTCAGTGTGCCCCAATCTCTGTCCCGCTCTCTGTCCTCTCTCTCTCTTTGTACCCCTCTCTCTCTTTCCCCGTCTCTCTCTGATCCCATCTCTCTGTACCCCCCTCTCTGTCTACCTCTCTCTGTCCCCCGTGTCTCTGTGCCCCCCTTTATCTCCCCACTGTGTCCTACACTCTCTGTTTTCCCTCTCCATTAACCACACTCTGTTCCCCCTCTCTCTGCCCCCCCTGTACCACCTCTCTCTGCTCTCCCTCTCTTCCCCCCTCTATGTCCCCATCCCTCTGTTCCCTTCTTTCTGTTCCCCTTTGTCTGTCCCCTAAGTCTGTCCCCGCTCTCTCTGTCACCCCTCTCTCTGTCCCCAAGCTCTGTCCTCCTCTTTCTGTCATTCTCTCTCTGTTCCGCTCTCTCTGACCCGTTTTCTCTGTCCTCTTTTCTGTCTCCTCTATCTGTCCCGCTCTCACTGTCCCACTTTCTCTTTTCCCGTCTCTCCGTTCCCCTCTCTCTGTACCCCTCTCTGTCCCCTCTCCCTGTCCCCCGCTCCCTGTCCCCTTCTCTCTGTTTCCCTCTCTCTGTTCCCCTTTCTATGTCCTCCTCTCTGCGTCCCCACTCTCATACCCAACTCAGCCCCTTCAATCTGCCCACCTCTTTGTCCCTCTCTCTGTCCTACCTCTCTCTGTCCTCCCTCTCTCTGTCACTCTCTCTCTCTGTACCCCTCTCTATGTCTCCGTCTCTCTCTGCCCCATCTCGCTGTATCCCCTCTCTGTACCCTTCTCACTCTGTCCCCCTCACTGTCCACCTCTCTCTGTCCCCCTCCCTCTATACCCCTCTCTCTGTCCCACTCTCCCTATTCCCCTCTCTCTGTTCCCTACTCTCTGTATCCCTCTCTCTGTTCCATTGTCTATGTCCTCCTCTCTCAGGCCCCCCCGTTTCCCCCAAACTGCCCCCTTCGTGTGCCCCAATCACTGTTCCACACTCTGTCCTCCCCCTCCCCGTCCCCTTCTCTCTGTCCCACTCTCTCAGTTCCCGTCTCTCTGTTCCCCATCCTCTGTTCCCCTCTCTCTGTACCCGCTCTCTCTTTCCCCGCCTTAATTCTGATCCCATCTCTCTGTACACCCCTCTCTGTCCACCTCTGTCTGTCACCCCTCCCTGTCCCCGTTTCTCTGTCCCCTTCTCTCTGTTTCCCTCTCTCTGCTCCCCTCTCTATGTCACCCTCTCCCAGTCACCCCTCTAAGTACCCCACTCTGCCCCCTAAGTGTGCCCCCTCTCTGTCCCTCTCTCTGTCCTCCCTCTCTCTGACCCCCTTCTCTCTGTACCCTCTCTCTCTTTCCCCGTCTCTCTCTCTGACATAATCTCTCTGTACTCCCCTCTCTGCCACCTCTGTGCCTCTGTGTCTCTGTGCCCCCATTTATCTCCCCCCGGTGTCCTACACTCTCTTTTTTCCCTCTCTATCAACCCCTCTCTGTCCCCTCTCTCTCTATCACCCTCTTTCTGTTCCACCACTCTCTGTCCTCCCTCTCTCTGTCCCCTTTCCCTGTCTCCCTCTAACTGTCCCCTCTCTCTGTCCCCCTCTCTCTGTCCCCTTTCTGAGTGCCCCTCTCTCTGCCCCCTCTCTCTGTTCCCCTCTCTTTCTTCCCCCCTCTGCCCCCTCCTCTCTGTTCCACTCACGCAGTTCCCCTTTCTATGTTCCACTCGCTCTGTTTTCCTCTCTCTGTCCCCGTCTGTGCCCCTCCACTCTGCCCCCTTGCTCTGTCCCTCTCTCTGTCCGACCTCTCTCTGTCCTCCCTCTGTCTGTCCCCCTCTCTCTTCCCGGCTCTCTCTGTCCCCCTCTCTACGTCACCCTCTCTCTATGTCACCCGCTCTCTTTCCCCACTCTCTCTGTGCCCTCTCTTTTACCCACTCTCTCTTTCCCCCCTCTCACTGTCCCCCCCTGTCTGTCCCCCAAGTGTGTCCCCATTCTCTCTCTCACCCCTCTCCCTGTCCCCACTCTCGGACCTTCATTCTCTCTCCCCTCTCTCTGTCCCCTTCTCTTGTTCCCGATCTCTCTCCCCTTTTCTCATTTCCGTTTTCACTGTCTCCGTCTCTCTGTCCCCCTCTCTCTGTCCCCCTCTCTCTGTTCCCCTCTCTATGTCCCCCTCTCTCAGTCTACCCTCTGAGTCCCCCATTCTGCCCCCTCAGTGTGCCCCAATCTCTGTCCCGCTCTCTGTCCTCTCTCTCTTTGTACCCCTTCTCTCTCTTTCCCCGTCTCTCTCTGATCCCATCTCTCTGTACCCCCTCTCTGTCTACATCTCTCTGTCCCCCGTGTCTCTGTACTCCCCTTTATCTCCCCACTGTGTCCTACACTCTCTGTTTTCCCTCTCCATTAACCACACTCTGTCCCCCTCTCTCTGCCCCCACTATGTACCACCTCTCTCTGCTCTCCCTCTCTTCCCCCATGTCTGTCCCCATCCCTCTGTTCCCTTTTTTCTGTTCCCCTCTGTCTGTCCCCTAAGTCTGTCCCCGCGCTCTCTGTCACCCCTCTCTCTGTCCCCAAGCTCTGTCCTCCTCTTTCTGTCCCTCTCTCTCTGTTCCCCTCTCTCTGACCCGTTTTCTCTTTCCTCTTTTCTCTGTCTCCTCTATCTGTCCCCCTCTCCCTGTCCCCCTCTCTCTGTCCCCTTCTCTCTGTTTCCCTCTCTCTGTTCCCCTTTCTATGTCCCCCTCTCTCCGGCCCCCCTCTGATACCCCACTCTGCCCCTTCAATGTGCCCACCTCTTTGTCCCTCTCTCTGTCCTACCTCCCTCTATACCCCTCTCTCTGTCCCCCTCTCCCTATTCTCCTCTCTCTGTCCCCTTCTCTCTGTATCCCTCTCTCTATTCCATTGTCTATGTCCTCCTCGCTCAGGCCCCACCCTGTGTCCCCCACTCTGCCCCCTCAGTGTGCCCCAATCACTATTCCGCTCTCTGTCCTCCCCCTCCCCGTTCCCTTCTCTCTGTCCTACTCTCTCTGTTCCCGTCTCTCTGTTCCCCACTCTCTGTTCCCCTCTCTCTGTACCCCTCTCTCTCTTTCCCCGCCTTAATTCTGATCCCATCTCTCAGTACACCCCTCTCTGTCCACCTCTGTCTGTCCCCGCTCCCTGTCCCCATTTCTCTGTCCCCTTCTCTCTGTTTCACTCTCTCTGTCCCCCTCTCTATGTCACCCTCTCCCAGTCACCCCTCTGAGTACCCCACTCTGCCCCCTAAGTGTGCCCCCTCTCTGTCCCTCTCTCTGTTTTCCCTCTCTCTGAACCCCTTCTCTCTGTACCCTCTCTCTCTTTCCCCATCTCTCTCTCTGACATAATCTCTCTGTACCCCCCTCTCTGCCAACTCTGTGCCTCTGTGTCTCTGTGCCTCCATTTATCTCCCCCTGGTGTCCTACACTCTCTGTTTTCCCTCTCTATTAACCCCTCTCTGTCCCCTCTCTCTATCACCCTCTTTCTGTTCCACCACTCTCTGTCCTCCCTCTTTCTGTCTCCCTTTCCCTGTCTCCCTCTATCTGTCCCCCTCTCTCTGTCCCCCTCTCTATGTCACCCTCTCCCAGTCACCCCTCTGAGTACCCCACTCTGCCCCCTAAGTGTGCCCCCTCTCTGTCCCTCTCTCTGTTCTCCCTCTCTCTGAACCCCTTCTCTCTGTACCCTCTCTCTCTTTCCCCATCTCTCTCTCTGACATAATCTCTCTGTACCCCCCTCTCTGCCAACTCTGTGCCTCTGTGTCTCTGTGCCTCCATTTATCTCCCCCTGGTGTCCTACACTCTCTGTTTTCCCTCTCTATTACCCCTCTCTGTCCCCTCTCTCTATCACCCTCTTTCTGTTCCACCACTCTCTGTCCTCCCTCTTTCTGTCTCCATTTCCCTGTCTCCCTCTATCTGTCCCCCTCTCTCTGTCCCCCTCTCTCTGTCCCCTTTCTGAGTGCCCCTCTCTCTGCCCCCTCTCTCTGCTCCCCTCTCTTTCTTCCCCCCATCTGCCCCCTCCTCTCTGTTCCACTCACGCAGTTCCCCTTTCTATGTTCCAATCGCTCTGTCTTACGCTCTCTGTCCCCGTCTGTGCCCCTCCACTCTGCCCCCTCAGTCTGCCCCCTTGCTCTGTCCCTCCCTCTGTCCGACCTCTCTCTGTCCTCCCTCTGTCTGTCCCCCTCTCTCTTACCGGCTCTCTCTGTCCCCCTCTCTACGTCACTCTCTCTCTATGTCACCCGCTCTCTTTCCCAACTCTCTGTGCCCTTTCTCTTATCCACTCTCTCTTTCTCCCTCTCTCACTGTCCCCCTCTGTCTGTCCCCCAAGTGTGTCCCCATTCTCTCTCTCACCCCTCTCCCTGTCCCCACTCTCGGACCTTCATTCTCTCTCCCCTCTCTCTTTCCCCTTCTCTCTGTTCCCGATCTCTCTCCCCTTTTCTCTGTCCCGTTTTCACTGTCCCCGTCTCTCTGTCCCCCTCTCTCTGTCCCCCCTCACTGCTTCCCTCTCTCAGATCCCCTCTCTATGTTCCCATCTCTCAGTCTCCCCTCTGATTCCTTCATTCTGACCCCTCAGTGTGCCCCAATCTCTGTCCCTCTCTCTGCCCTCCCTCCCTCTGTCGCCCTCTCTCTGTCACCCTCTCTCTTTGTACCCTCCCTCTCTCTCTTTCCCCGTCTCTCTCTGATCCCATCTCTCTGTACCCCCCTCTCTGTCTACCTCTCTCTGTCCCCCTTGTCTCTGTGTTCCCCTTTATCTCCCCACTGTGTCCTACACTCTCTGTTTCCCTCTCCATTAACCCCTCTCTGTCCCCCCTCTCTTTGCCCCCTCTCTCTGTACAACCTCTCTCTGTCCTCCCTCTTTCTGTCCCCCTCCCTCTGTGACCCTCTCACTCTGTCATCCTCTCTCTGTCCCTCCTCTCCTCTGTCTGTCCCCCACGTCTGTCCCCGCCATCTCTTTCACCCCTCTCTCTGTCCCCACTCTCTGTCCTCCTCTTTCTGTCCCCCTCTCCCTGTTCCCCTCTCTCTGTCCCGTTTTCTCTGTCCTCTTTTCTCTTTCCCTTCTATCTGTACACCTCTCTCTGTCCCACTCTCCCTGTCCCCCTCTCTCTGTCCCACTCTCTCTGTTTCCCTCTCTCTGTTCCCCTCTCTATGTCCCCCTCTCTCAGTTCCTCCTCTGAGCCGCCCACTCTGCCCCCTCAGTGTGCTCCCCTCTCTGTCCCTCTCTCTGTCCTCCCTTTCTCTGTTCCCCTCTCTCTGTCCCCTCTCTCTCTGTACCCTCTCTATCTCTTTCCCCGTTTCTCTCAGGCCCCATCTCTCTCTACCCTCCTCTGTGCCAACTCTCTCTGTCCCCCGTTTCTCTGTGCCCCCTTTACCATTCCCCCCGTCCTGCACTCTCTGTTTTCCCTCTATTTTAACCTCTCTCTGTCCCGCATCTCTCTGTCCCCCTCTCACTGTACCACCGCTCTCTGTCCTCCCTCTCACTGTCCCCCTCTCCCTGTCCCCTTCTCTCTGTCGCCGTCTCTCTATCCCCCTCTCTCTGTCCCCCTCTCTCTGTTGCCCTCTCTCTGTTCCCCTCTCTACGTCCCCCTCGCTATGTTCCCCCTGAGCCGCCCACTCTGCCCCCTCAGTGTGCCCCCCTCTCTGTCCCTCTCTCTATCCTCCGTCTCTCTGTCACCCTCTCTGTCACCCTCTCTCTGTACCCCTCTCTCTCTGTCCCAATCTCTCTCCGACCCCATCTCTCTCTACCCCTATCTCTGGCCCCTTCGCTCTCTGTCCCCCGTGTCTCTGTGCCCCCCTTTATGACTCCCCTCTGTCCCACCTATCTGTTTTCCCACTCAATTAATCCCACTCTGTCCGCCCCCACTCTGTCCCCCTCTCTCTGTACCCGTCTCTCTGTACCCCTCTCTCTGTTCCCCTCTCCCTGTCCCCCTCCCTCTGTTCCCCTCTCTCTGCCCCCTCTCACTGTTTCGCTCTTTCTGTTCCCCTCAATATGTCCCCCTCTCTCAATCCCCCCTCTGAGTCCCCCACTCTGCCCTCAGTGTGCCCAATCTCTCTCCCTCTCTCTGTCCTGCCTCTCTCTCATCCCATCTCTCTGTATCCTCCTCTCTGTCCACATCTCTCTGTCGGCCGTGTCCCTGTGCCCCCCTTGATCTCGCCACTGTGTCCTACACTCGCTGTTTTCCCTCTTCATTAACCACTCTCTGTCCCCCCTCTCTCTGCCCCCTCTCACTGTACCACCCTCTCTCTCCTCCCTCTCTCTTCCCCCCCGTGACCCTCTCACACTGTTCCCCCATCTCTCTGTCCCCTCTGTCTGTCCCCCAAGTCTGTCCTCGCTCTCTCTGTCACCCCTCTCTTTCTCCCTACTCTGTGTCCTCCTCTCTCTGTCCCCCACTCTCTGTCACTATCTCTTTGTTCCCCTCTCGCTGTGCCGTTTTCTCTGTCACCTTCTCTCTGTCCCCTCTCTCTGTCCCCCTCACTCTGTCCCCATCTCTCTTTTCCCCAATCTCTGTTCCCCTCTCTCTGTGTTCCCCACTCTCTGTTCCCCTCTCTCTGTACTCCTCTCTCTGTCCCCCTCTCCCTGTCCCCCTCTCTCTATCCCACTTTCTCTATCCCCCTCTCTCTGTCCCACTCTCTCTGTTCCCGTCTCTCTGTTCCCCACTCCCCACCCCCTCCACCCGTCAGTCTGTCCTTACGATAGCACGTGTAGCCTTGAATATTCATTTCCCAGGCCCGGTCCCCTTCTCTCTGTTCCTCTCTCTCTATACCCTTCTCTCTGTCCCCATCTCTCTGTCCCCCTCTCTCTCCCCCTTCCTCTGTCCCCCCCTCTCTGTCCCCCTCTCCCTGTCCCTTCTCTCTGTTTCCCTCTCTCTGTTCCCCTCTCTATGTCCCCCTCTCTCAGTCTCCCCTCTGAGTCCCCCACTCGTCCCCCTCCGTGTGCCCCAATCGCTGTCTCTCTCTCTGTCCTCCTTCTCTCTGTCCTCCCTCTCTCTGTCAACCTCTCTCTGTACACACTCTCTCTCTCTTTCCCCGTCTCTCTCTGATCCCGTCTCTCTTTATCCCCCCTCTCTGTCCACTACTCTCTGTCCCCCATGACGCTGTGCCCCGTTTATCTCCCCCCTGTGTCCGACACTCTCTGTTTTCCCTCTCCATCAACCACTCTCTGTCTCCCCACTCTCTGCCCCCTCTCTCTGTACCACCTCTCTCTGTCCTCCCTCCTTCTCTCCCCCTCTCTCTGTCCTCTTCTCTCTGTTCCCCTCTCTCTGTACTCCTCTCTCTGTTCCCTTCTCTCTGTCTCGCTTTTTCTGTCCCAGTCTCTCTGCCCCACTCTCTCTGTTCCCCTCTCTCTGTCCTCCTCTAACTTTCCCCCTCTCTCTATGTTCCCCTCTCTCAGTGAACCCTCTGAGTCCCACAATCTGCCCACTCATTGTGCCCCCTCTCTATCCCTCTCTCTGCCCCTCTCTCTTACCCCCCTCTCGCTGACACCCTCTCTCTCTGTACCCCTCTCTCTCTCTTGCCCCCTCTCTCTCTCCGACCCCATCTCTCTGTACCACCATCTTTGGCCCCCTCGCTTTCTGTCCCCCGTGTCTTTGTGCCCCCTTTATGCCCCCCCCTGTGTCCCACACTCTCTGTTTTCCCACTCAATTAACCCCTCTCTCCGCCTCTCTGTCCCCCATCTCTCTGTCTCCCTCTCTCTGTACCCCCTCTCTGTGTTCCCCTCTCTCTGATGCCCCTCTCTCGGTCCTGCGCTCTGTGTGTCCTTCTCTCTGTTCTCCTCTCCATGTCCGCCTCTCTCTCTTCCCCCTACCTGTACACCTCTCTCTGATCCCTCTCCCTGTCCCCCTCTCTTTGTCCACACTCTCTCTGCCCCATCTCTCTTTTCCCCCTCTCTCTGTCCCCCGTTCTCCCTGTCCCCTTTTCTCTGTCCCATTTTCTCTGTCCCCTTCTCTCTGTTCCCCCACCCTGTGTCCCCCACTCTGCCTCCTCAGTCTGCCCCACCTCAGTCCCTCTCTCTGTCCTACCTCTCTCTGTCCACCCTCTGTCTGTCCCCCTCCTTCTGTCACCTTCTCTCTCTCTCTCTGTCCCCCTGTCTCTGTCACCCCCTCTCTCTCTCCCCTCCTTTCTGTTCCCCTCTCTCTTTCCCCCTCTCTCTGTCCCTGAAGTCTGTCCCCACTCTCTCTGTCACCTCTGTCTCTATCCTGTTTTCTCTGTCCCGTTTTCTCTGTCCCCGCTTTCTGTCCCCCTCTCTCTGTCCCCCTCATTCTGTACCCCTCTCCCTGTATTCCTCTGTCTGTTCCCCTCTCCCTGTCCCCCTCTCTCTGTCCCACTTTCTCTCCCACTCTCTCTGTTCCCGTCTCTCTGTTCCTCTCTCTTTGTCCCCACTCTCTGGCCTCCACTCTCTGTCCCCTCTCTCTCCGTCCCCTTCTCTCTGTTCCCCTTTCTCTCTGTCCTCGTTTCTCTGTCCCGCATCAGACAATAGGCAATAGAAAAGAGACAATAGACAATAGATGCAGGAGTAGACCATTCAGCCCTTTGAGCCTGCACCGCCATCCAATATGATCATGGCTGATCATTCCTAATCAGTATCCGCTTCCTGCCTTATCTCCATAAACCTGATTCCACTATCTTTGAGAGCTCTATCCAACTCTTTCTTAAATGACTCCAGAGACTGGGCCTCCACTGCCCTCTGAGGCAGAGCATTCCACACAGCCACCACTGTCTGGGTGAAAAAGTTTCTTCTCATCTCTGTCCTAAATGGTCTACCCCGTATTTTTAAGCTGTGTCCTCTGGTACGGCACTCACCCATCAGTGGAAACATGTTTCCTGCTGCCAGAGTGTGCAATCCTTTCATAATCTTATATGTCTCAATCAGATCCCTTCTCAGTCTTCTAAACTCAAGGGTATACAAGCCCAGTCGCTTCCGTCTTTCAGTGTAAGGTAATCCCTCCATTCCAGAAATTGACATTTTGAACCTACGCTGCACTCCCTCAACAGCAAGAATGTCTTTCCTAAAATTTGGAGACCAGAACTGCACACATTACTCCAGGTGTGTTCTCACCAGGGCCCTGTACACTTGCAGAAGCTCCTCTTTGCTTCTATACTCAATTCCTCTTGTTATGAAGGCCAGCATGCGAATGGCCTTCTTCACTACCTGCTGTACCTGCATGCTTGCCTTCATTGACTGGTGTACAAGAACATCCAGATCTCTCTGTACTGCCCTTTACCTAAATTATTCCATTGAGGTAGTAATCTGCCTTCCTGTTCTTGCCACCAAAGTGGATAACCATACATTTATCCACATTAAACTGCATCTGCCATGCATCTGGCCATTCACCTAACTTGTCCAGGTCACCCTGTAATCTCATAAAATCCACATCACATTTCACCCTGCCACCCAGCTTTGTATCATCAGCAAATTTGCTAATGTCATTGCTGATACCATCTTCTATATCATTAACATATATTGTAAAAAGCTGTGGTCCCAGCACGGATCCCTGCATTACCCCACTGGTCACTGCCTGCCATTCCAAAATGGAGCCGTTTATCACTACCCTTTGGTTCCTATCAACCAACCAATTTTCAATCCAATCTAGTACTTTGCCCCCAATACCATGCGCCCTAAGTTTACTCACTAACCTCCTGTGTGGGACTTTATCAAAGGCTTTCTGAAAGTCCAGGTACACTACATCGACTGGATCTCCCTCGCCCATCTTCAGAGTTATATCCTCAAAAAATTCCAGAAGATTAGACAAGCATGATTTCCCCTTCATAAATCCATGATGACTCTGTCCTAACCTGTTACTACTATTCAGATGTGCCGTAATTGCATCCTTTATAATAGACTCCAGCATCTTTCCCACCACTGAGGTCAGACTAAATGGTCTATAATTTCCTGCTTTCTCTCTCCCATCTTTCTTAAAAAGTGACATAACATTTGCCACCCTCCAGTACTCAGGAACCGATCCCGAATCTATCGAACTCTGGAAAATAATCACCAACGCATCCACGATTTCCCGAGCCACCTCCTTCAGTACCCTGGGATGTAGACCAACAGGCCCCGGAGACTTATCAACCTTCAGACCTAACAGTCTCTCCCACACCAAATCCTGGCAAATATAGATTCCCTTAAGTTCAGACACTGTTACGGCAGAGAGATTGCTTGTGTCTTCCCCAGTGAACACAGATCTGAAGTACACATTTAATTCTTCTGCCATTTCTTTGTTCCCCGTAATATATTCCCCTGCTTTTGTCTTCAAGGGCCCAATTTTAGTCCTAACCATTTTTTTTTTGCCTTGCACATACTTAAAAAAAGCTTTTACTATTCTCCTTTATATTATTGGCCAGTTTACCTTCGTATCTCATTTTTCCTCTGCATATTTCCTTCTTAGTAATCCTCTGCTGTTCTTTAAAAACTTCCCAGTCCTCTGTTTTCTCTCTTATCTTTGCTATGTTATACTTTTTCTCTTTTAACTTAATATGTATCTTAACTTCGCTCGTCAGCCACGGCCGCCCATGCCTCCTCTTGGGATCTTTCTTCCTTTTAGGAATGAACTGATCCTGCAACTTCTGCATTATACACTGAATTATCCGCCATTGTTCCTCCACAGTCATCCCTGCTAAGGTATTGCACCATTGAACTTTGGCCAGCTCTTCCCTCATAGCTCCATAGTTCCCTTTATTCAACAGAAGTACTGTCACTTCCGACTGTACTCTCTCCCTCTCAAGTTGCAGATTGAAGCTTAATGTATTATGGTCACTACTTCCCAATGGCTCCTTCGCTTCGAGGTCTCTGACCAATTCTGATTCGTTACACAGTACTAGATCCAGAATTGCCTTCTTCCTGTTTGGCTCAAGCACCAGCTGCTCTAAGAATCTATCTCTGAGGACTCCACAAAGTCTCTTTTTTAAGGTCCAATACCATCCTGATTTTCCCAGTCTACCTGCATGTTCAAATCCCCCATAACAACTGTAGTAACATCTTTACCACAAGCCAATTTCAGCTCCTGATTCAACTTACATGCGACATCCAGACGACTGTTTGCAGGCCGGTAGATGACTCTCAAGAGGGTCGTTTTACCCTTAGTATTTCGCAGCTCTATCCACACTGACTCTACATCCCCTGACTCTGTCCTATCTCTCTCTGTCCTCCCTCTGTCTGTCCCCACTCACTCTGACCCTCTCTCTGACCCACTCTCTCTGTCCCCTTCTTTCTGTTCCCCTCTTTCTGTCCCCCACTGACTGTCACCCAAATCTATCCTGACTCTCTCTGTCACCCCACTCTTTGTCCACACTCTCTGTCCTCCACTCTCTGTCCCCTCTCTCTGTTCCCTTCTCTCTGTTCCCCTTTCTCTCTGTCCCCCTTTTCTCTGTCTCGTTTTCTCTGTCTCTTTTTCTCTGTCCCCTTCGCTCTGTTCTCCGCTCCATGTCCTCTTCTCTCTGTTCCCCTCTCTCTGTACCCCTCTATCGGTCCCCCTCTCCCTGTCCCCCTCTCTCTGTCACCCTCTCTCTGTCACCCTCTCTCTCTGTCCCGACTCTCCCTGCCCCCTCTTTTCTGTTCCAGTTTCTCTTTCACCCTCTGTCTGTCTCTCAAGTCCGTCCCCACTCTCTCGGTCACCCCTTTCTCGGTCCCCACTCTCTGTCCCCTTCACTCTGTCCCCCTATCTCTCTGTCCCATTTTCTCTCTCCCGTTTTCTCTCTCCCCTTCTCTCTGTATCCACCCGGGTCCCCCGCTCTGCCCCCTCAGTCTGCCCACCGCTCAGTCCATTTCTCTGTCTTAGTTCTCTCTGTCCACCATCTGTCTGTCCACCTTTCTCTGTCCGCCTCTCTCTCTGTCCCCCTCTCTCCGTCACTCCTTCTCTCTGTCCCCACCTTTCTGTTCCCCTCTCTCTTTCCCCTTCTGTCTGTCCCTCAAGTCTGTCCCCAATCTCTCTGTCACCCCTCTCTCTGTCCCCACTCTCTGTCCCCTTCTCTCTTTTCCCCTTTCTCTCTATCCCCTTTTCTCTGTCCCGTTTTCTCTGCCCTTTCTCTGTCCCCCGCTCTGTGTCCCCCACTTTGCCCCCTCAGTCTAACCCCCGCTCAGTCCCTCTCTCTGTCCTACCTCTCTCTGTCCTCCCTCTGTCTGTCCCCACTCTCTCTGACCCCTCGCTCTTACCCGCGTCTCTCTGTCCCCTTCTTTCTGTTCCCCTCTCTCTGTCCCCCTCTGTTTGTGCACCAAATCTGTCCCAACTCGCTCTGTCACCCCACTCTCTGTCCTCAGTCTCTGTCCTCCATTCTCTGTCTCCTCTCTCTGTCCCCTTCTCTCTGTTCCCCTTTCGCTCTGTCCCCTTTTCTCTATACCCCTCTCTCTGTCCCCCTCTCCCCGTGCCCCTCTCTCTGTCCCCCTCTCTCTGATTCCCTCTCTCTGTTCCTCTCTCTATGTCCCCCTCTCTGTCCCCCACTGTGTTCTCCACTCTGCCGCCTCAGTGTGCACCCCTCTCCGTCCCTCTCTCTGTCCTCACTCACTCTGTCCCCCCTCTGTCACCCACTCTCTCTGTCCCCCTCTCTCCCTGTCCCCCTCTCTCTGATTCCCCATCTTTGTGCTCGCCTGTCTGTCCCTCTCTCTCTCTCTCTGTCCCTCTCTCTCTGACCCCGTGTCTCTGTTTCCCCGTTTCCCAGTCAATTAACCCCTCTTTGTCCCCCTTCTCTGCCCCCTCTCTCTGGCCCCCTCTCTCTGCCCCGCGCTCTCTGTGTCCTTCTCTCTGTTTTCCTCTCCATGTCCCCCTCTCTCTTATCCCCTCTCTCTGTACCCCCTCTCCAAAAACCTCTCCCTGTCCTCCTCTCTCTGTCCCCCTCCCTCTGTCGCCCTCTCTCTCTACCCTCTCTCTCTTTCCCCTCTCTCTGTCCCCTTCCCTCTGTTCCCCTCTCTCCATCCCCCTCTGTCTGTCCCCCAAGTCTGTCCCCGCTCTCTCTGTCATCCCTCGCTCTGTACCCCTCTCTCTTTTCGCCTCTCTCTGTACCCCTCTCTCAGTACCCCTCTCCCAGTGTCCCCTCTCTGTCTCCCTCTCTCTGATCCCCCTCTCTGTTCCTCTCTCTATGTCCCCCACTCTCTGTCTCACTCTGTGTTTTCCACTGTGCCCCCTCAGTCTGCACCCCTCTGCGTCCCTCTCTTTGTCACCCTCTCTCTCTGTCCTCCCTCTCCCTGTCCCTCTCTCTTTCTGTCCCTCTCTATCTGATCCCCGTCTCTCTGTGCCCCCTTTATGTCCCTCAGTGTTCCACACTCTCTGTTTTCCCACTCAATTAACCCCTCCTTGTCCCCCCTCTCTGTCCCCCCTCTGTCCCCCCTCTCTCTGTCGCACTCTCTCTGTACCCCCTCGCTGTGCCCCCACTCTGTGCCCCCTCCCTCTGGCCCCCTCTCTCTGTCCCGCACTCTCTGTGACCTTCTCTCTGTTCTCCTCTCCATGTCCCTCTCTCTCTGTTCCCCTCTCTCTGTTCCCCTCTCTCTGAACCCTGTCACTGTCCCACTCTCTCTGGCCCCACGCTCTCTGTGTCCTCTCTGTTCTCCTCTCCATGTCTCTCTCTCTCTGTTCCCCTCTCTCTGAACCCTCTCCCTGCCCCACTCTCTCTGGCCCCCTCTCTCTGTCCCTACTCTCTCTGCCCCCTCTTATCCCCAATCTCTGATCTCGTTTCTTTTCATCTCTACCCCTCTGAGCCCCCCACTTTGCCCCCTCAGTCTGCCTCCTCTCAGTCCCTCTCTCTGTCCTCCTTCTGTCTATCCCCCTCTCTCTGTCCGCTCCTTTCTTTTCCCATCTCTCTTCCCCCCTCTGTCTGTCCCTCAAGTCCGTCCCCACACTCTCTGTCACCCCTCTCTCTCTGTCCCTTTCTCTCTGTTCCCCTCTCACTGTACCCTTCTCTCTGTCCCCCTCTCTCTTACACACCTCTCTCTGTCCCCTTCTTTTTGTTCCCCTCTCTCTGTCCTCCTCGCTCTGACCCACAAATCAGTCCTGACTCTCTCTTATCACCTCACTCTCTGTCCCTACTCTCTGTCCACCACTCTGTTCCCTCTCTCTGTCCCCTTCTTTCTGTTCCCCTTTTCTCTGTCCCTTTTTCTCTGTCCCGTTTTCTCTGTCCCCCTCTCTCTGTCTCCCTCTCTCTGTTCCCCTCACTCTGCACCCTTCTCTCTGTCCCCCTCTCTCTGTTCCCCTCCCTCTGTCCCTCTCTCTCTCTGTACCCCCCTCTTTGTCCTCCCTCTCTCTGTCCCCCTCTCTCTGTCCCCTTCGCTCTGTTCCCCTCTCTCTGTACCCCCGTTCTGTACCCATCTCTCTGTCCCTCTCTCTCTGTTACCCTCTCTCTCTGTCTCATTCTCTCTCTTCCATCTCTCTGTTCCACTCTCTCTGTCCCCTTTTCTCTGTCAGCTTTTCTCTATCCCCACTCTCTCTGTCCCCTTCTCTCTGTCCCCCACCTCTCTATTCCCCTCTCTCTGTCCCTCTCTCTGTGTCCACCCCTCACTCCGTCCACATCTCTTTGTCCCCCTCGGTCCGTCCCCTCTCTTTGTCCCCCTATCTCTGTTGCACTCTCTCTGTCCCCCTCTCTCTGTCCCCCTCCCCCGTTTCCCTCTCTCTATCCCCTTCTATCTATCCCCCAACTCTGTCCCCCTCTCTATCCCCCTCTCTCTGTCCCCTCTCTCTGTCCCCTTCTCTCTGTTCCTCTACCTCTGTCCCAATTTTTATATACCATTTTCTCTGTCCCCGTCTCTCTGTCCCCCTCTCTCTGTCCCTCTCTCTCTGCCCCCTCTCTCTTTTCCCCTCTCTCTGTACCCCGCTCTCTGTCCCCCTCTCCCTGTCCCCCTCTCTCTGTCCCCGTCTCTCTGTTTCCCTCTCTTTTTCCCCTCTCATTTTCCCCCTCTCTCTGTGCTGCCTCTTAGATCCAACTCTGCCCACTCAGTCTGCCACCCTCTCTATCCTCTCTCTCAGGCTTATCTCTCTCTGTCCTCCCTCTTTCTGTCCCTCTCTCTCTGTCACCCTCTCTCTCTGTACCCCTCTCTCCCTCTGCCCGATCTCTCTGTACCCCCCCTCTCTATCCCCCTCTATCTCTCTCCCCCGAGTCTCTGTTCCCCCCTTATCTCCCCCTTGTGTCCCAAACTCTCTGTTTTCCATCTATATTTACCCCTCTCTGTCCCCCCTCTATCTGTCCCGCTCTCTGTAACACCTTTGTCTGTCCTCCCTCTGTTTTCAATCTTTATTATCTCCTCTCTGTTCCCCTGTCTCTGTACCTCCTTTCTGTTCCCATCTCTCTGTCCCTCTCTTCTGTTTCCCTCTCTCTCTACCCATCTCTCTGTCCTCCTCTCTCTCTGACCCCTTCTCTCTATTCCCCTCTCTCTGTTTCCCTCTCTCTATACCCCTCTGTCTGTCCATCTCTCCCTGTCCCCCTCTCTCTGTCCCCCTCTCTCTATCCCCCTCTCTCTGTCACCCTCTCTCTCTGTCATCCTCTCACTGTCTCCACTCTCTGCCCCCTCACTTAACCCCTCTCTCTGTCCCACTCTTTCTCTCTGTCCCCTTCTCTCTCTTCCCCTCTCTCTGTTTCCGTCTCTATATACTCCTCTCTCTGTCCCACTCTCTCTCTGGCCCCTACACTCTCTTCCCTTCTCTCTGTCCTCCTCTCTTTGTCCCCGTCTCTCTGTCCCCTTTTCTCTGTCAGCTTTTCTCTGTTCTCCCTCTCTCTGTCCCCGAACTCTCTGTCCTCCCTCTCTCTGTCGCTCTCTCTCTGTCACCCTCCCTCTCTGTACCCCTCTCTGCCTCTGTCCCTCTCTCTCCCTGACCCCATCTCCCTG
The DNA here is from genome assembly GCF_020745735.1 of Hemiscyllium ocellatum. Classification (NCBI taxonomy): domain Eukaryota; kingdom Metazoa; phylum Chordata; class Chondrichthyes; order Orectolobiformes; family Hemiscylliidae; genus Hemiscyllium; species Hemiscyllium ocellatum. The sequence goes on from NC_083420.1 coordinate 65,433,352, forward strand.
TACCCCCTCTCTATCCCCCTCTATCTCTGTCCCCCGTGTCTCTGTGCCCCCGCTTTATCTCCCCCTTGTGTCCCAAACTCACTGTTTTCCATCTCTATTAACCCCTCTCTGTCCCCATCTCTCTGTCCCCTTCTCTGTATCACCTCTCACTGTTCCCCTCTCTCTGTACCCCATTTCTGTTCCCAACTTTCTGTCTCTCTTCTCTCTGTTCACCCCTCTCTCTACCCAACTCCCTGTCCTCCTCTCTCTGTCCCCTTCTCTCTCTGTCCCCTTCTCTCTCTTCCCCTCTCTGTGTTTCCGTCTGTTTGTACCCCTCTCTCTGTCCCCCTCTATCTGCACCCATCTCTCTGTCCAGCTCTCTCTGTCCCCTTCTCTCTCTTCCCTTCTCTCTGTTCTCCTTTCTCTGTACCCACTCTCTGTCCACCTCTCTTTGTCCCCCTCTCTCTGTCCCCTTTTCTCTGTCAGCTTTTCTCTGTCCCCCCTCTCTCTGTCCTCCATCCCTCTGTCCCTCAACTCTCTGTCCCAGCCTCACTCTGTCCCCAACTCTCTATTCCGCTCTCTCTGTCCCTCTCTGTGTCCACCCCTCGCTCCGTCCACCTCTCCTTGTCCCCCTCGCTTCGTCTCCCTCTCTCTGTCCCCTCTCACTGTTCCACTTTCTCTGTCCCCTCTGTCTGTCCCCTTCCCCCTGTCTCCCTCTCTCTGTCCCCTTCTATCTGTCCCCTCTCTCTGTCCCCTTCTCTCTGCCTCCCTCTTTCTGTCCCCTTCTCTCTGTCCCCCTCTCTCTATCTCCCTCTATCTGTCAACCTCTCTCTCCGTCATCCTCTCTCGGTCTCCTCTCTCTCTGCCCACTCTCTCTTACCTCCTCTCTCTGTCCCCCTCTCTCTGTACCGTTCTGTCTGTCCCCCAAGTCTGTCCCCACTCTCTCTCCGTCACCTCTCTCACTGTCCCCTCTCTCTGTCCCCTTCTCTCTGTTCCCCTTTCTCACTGCCCCCTTTTTTCTGTCCGGTTTTCTCTGTCCTAACTCTCTGTCCTCCTCTCTCTGTGCCGCGCTCTCTGTCCCCCTTCTCTCTGTCCCCATTTCTCAGTCCCCGAACTCTCTGTCCCTGCCACTCTGTGTCCACCATCTCTCTATTCCCCTCTCTCTGTCCCTCTCTCTGTGTCCACCCCTCACTCCGTCCACCTCTATTTGTCCTCCTCGGTTCGTCCCCCTCTCTCTGCTCCACTTACTCTGTCCCCCTCTGTCTGTCCCCCTCCCCCTTCTCACTCTCTCTGTCCACTTCTATCTGTCCCCCTCTGTCTCTGTCCCCTCTCTCAATCCCCATCTCTCTGACCCCTCTCTCTGTTCCCCTCTCCGTGTCTCTCTCTCTCTGTCCCCTTCTCTCTGTTCCCCTCGCTCTATCCCGCTCTCTCTGTGTCATCCTCTCTCTGTCTCCACTCTCTCTGCACCCTCTCTCTCACCACCTCTCTCTGTCCCACTCTCTCTGTCCCCTTCCCTCTGTCTCCCACGTCTGTCCCCACTCTCTTTGTCACCCCTCTCTCTGTCTTCCACTCTCTGTCCCACCTCTCTATTCCCTTCTCTCTTTTCCCCTTTCTTACTGTCCCCTTTTTTCTGTCCGGTTTTCTCTGTCCCAACTCTCTGTCCCCCTGTCTCTTTCCCCTCTCTCTATCCCCCTCTCTCTGTTCGCTCTCTCTGTACCCCTCTCTCTGTCCCTCTCTCGTAATGTCACCCTCTCTCTGTCCCTACACCCTCTGCCCCCTCTCTCTTTCTCCTCTCTCTCTGCCCTCCTCTCTCTGTCCCCACTCTCTGTCCTCCACTCTCTGTCCCCTCTCTCTGTCCCCTTCTTTCTGTTCCTCTTTCTCTCTGTCCCAATTTCTTTGTCCCGTTTTCTCTGTCCCGTCTCTCTGTCCCCCTCTCCCTGTCCCCCTCTCTCAGTCCCCATCTCGCTGTTACCCTCTCTCTGTTTCCCTCTCTCTGTTCCCCTTTCTTTGTCCCCCTTTCTCTGTCACTCTCTCTCTGTCACCCTCTCTCTCTGTACCCCGCTCTCCCTCTGTCCGCCTCTCTCCCTGACATCATCTCCCTGTACCCCCCTCTCTATCCCTCTCTATCTCTGTCCCCGTGTCTCTGTGCCCCCCTTTATCTCCCCCTTGTGTCCCATTCTCTCTGTTTTCCAACTCTATTTACCCCTCTCTGCCCCCTCTCTCTTTTCCCCTCTCTGTACCACCTCTCACTGTCCTCCCTCTCTCTGTCCCCCTGTCTCTGTCCCATTCGCTCTGTTCACCTCTCCCTGTACCCCCTTTCTGTTCCCATCTCTCTGTCTCTCTCTCTCTCTGTTACCCTCTCTCTCTTCCCATCTCTCTGTCCGCCACTCTCTGTCCCCTTCTGTGTCTGACCCCTTCTCTCTCTTCCCCTCTCTCTGTTTCCCTGTCTCTGTACCCCTCTCTCTGTCCATCTCTCCCTGTCCCCCACTCTGCACCCATCTCTCTGTCCTGCTCTCTCTGTCCCCTTCTCACTCTACACTTCTCTCTGTCCTCCTCTCTTTGGCCCCCTCTCTCTGTCCCCTTTTCTCTGTCAGCTTTTCTCGGTCCCCCTCTCTCTGTACCCCCTCTCTCTGTCCCCCGTCTCTCTGTCCCCGAACTCTCTATCCCTTCCTCTCTCTGTCCCCCACCTCTCTATTCCCTCTCGCTGTCCCTCACTCTATGTCCACCCCTCGCTCCGTCCACCTCTCTTTGACCTCCTTGGTCCGTCCCCCTCTCTCTGTCCCCCTCTCTCTGTTCCACTCTCTCTGTCCCCCTCTGTTTGTCCCCCTCCCACTGTCTCGCTCTCTCTGTCCCCTTCTCTCTGTCCCCCTCTCTCTTTCCCCTCTCTCAGTCCCCCTCTCTCTATCCCCCTCTCTCTGTCACCCTCTCTCTCTGTCATCCTCTCTCTGTTCCCTTCTGTCTGTCCCCCAAGTTTGTCCCCACTCTCTCCGGCACCCCTCTCTCTGTCCCCACTCTCTTTCCTCCACTCTCTGTCCCCTCTCTCTGTCTCTTCTTTCTGTTCCCCTTTCTCACTGTCCCCTTTATTCTGTCCCGTTTTCTCTGTCCCAAATCTCTGTCCCCTTCTCTCTGTCCCACACTCTCTGTCCCCCCTTTCTGTTCCCTTCTCTCTGTACCACTCTCTCTATCCCCCTCTCTCTGTTCCCCTCTCTCTGTCACTCTCTCTCTGTACCGCCTCTCTTTGTCCCTCCTCTGTCCCCTTCTACATGTCCCCTTTTTCCTGTCCCCCCTCTCTCTGTCCCAACTCTCTCTGCCCCCTCTCTCTTCCCCTCCTCTCTCTGTCTCTTCTTTTCTGTTCCCCTCTCTCTTTCCCCCTCCCTCTGTCCCTGAAGTCTGTCCCCACTCTCTCTGTCACCCCCTCTCTGTCCCCACTCTCTGTCCTCTTCTCTCTCTTCCCCTGTCTCTCTGTCCCCTTTCTCTCTGTCCCCTTCTCACTGTCCCCCTCCCTCTATCCCCCTCACTCTGTTCCCCCTCTCTCTGTCCCCCCTCTCTGACCCGCACTCTCTGTCCCCCGTTTCTCTGTCCCCCGTCTCTCTGTCCCCATCTCTGTCCCCCATCCCTTTCCCCCCTATCTGTCCATTTCTCTATGTCCCTCTCTGTCCCCACTTTCTGTGTTCCCCACTCTCTCTCCCAGACTCTCTCTGTCCCCCTCTCTTTGACCAACTCTCACTGTCCCATCTCTCTCTGCCACGTCTGTCTGTCCCCCTCTCTCTGTCCTCCACTCTCTTTCCCTGCCTCTCTCTGTTCCCCTCTCTCTGTCCCCACTCTCTCTGTTCCCCTCTCTCTGTACCCCTCTCTTTGTCCCCCTCCCTCTGTTCCCCTCTCTCTGTCCCCCTCTCTCTGTCCCACACTCTCTGTCCCCCCTTTCTGTTCCCTTCTCTCTGTACCACTCTCTCTATCCCCCTGTCTCTGTTCCCCTCTCTCTGTCACTCTCTCTCTGTACCGCCTCTCTTTGTCC